>NC_092183.1:8795000-9107500 GCF_043641665.1 Enoplosus armatus | reverse complement strand
GGGCATGAAGTTAAATTGATTGAATGATGACCACACCTTGGGCTTCCAACAGTCTCAGCTCACACCACTCAGTTAATCACTCAAATATAATGAGGACAAACCAGCACTGCATAATCAGTTATTTGAGTTGATACTCTTTGGTAATGACACCAGCCGAGTTGGCTGTCTCTATTATTGTCTGACAGAGGTGTCTGACGGGGGGCAACACCAAAGTGCAGTTTCAGTGTGTGAAATATGATGTAGATCAAAATTAAGCTACAATAAATTGAAGATAACAAACCAGACTGTAACACTTTCTGTCTGTTACACTGGGGTTGAGGAAGAAAGTGTGCGTTGTGTGTGTTCTGACGAGAATTTCCAGGTACGGCTGGATATGAGTGTGTGAGACAGAGAAACACTGTTTTGTCCTGGGAACATATGCACAAGGGTGTACGTGTGTGTGTGTGTGCGTGCGTGGGTGTGTGTGAGAGAGTGTGTTTGTGTGTGTGTTTGGCCCATCCCATTGTTCCTCAGGGTTGAGATTTTGCCAGGCAGTAACCCAACAAGGCTCTGACAGATCTAGGCTAACACTAATGGGGATAGGATGCATCATCTTCATCATCACAGCCCTATACTACCAGTATGCAGACACATATATATACACACACACACATACGCGCACACACTTCTTATCTGTCGCTGTGCCAAAATCCTGATACAGAAAACAGGATTAACCCATGAAAATAATCATGAATTCACTTGCATCTGGTGTTCCACATGCACTACATGTTAAACTATATCATTACAATTTAGGCTACACACTAAGGGAGATCCCACACATGAGAGAGAATAAACTAAACAAAAGAAAAATAAACTTGCAAAAGAGATCGAGGAAATTTCACCAAACTTATCCTTCAATAACTGCTGGGGGAAAATAGGACTAAACACTCTGTTGCAGCTCTCGATACAAGCCTGATAGCTTTCGACAAGGTTACTTGTACAATTCCCTTGATGAGCCAACAAAGTCAGGGAGGGATAATTGTGAAACAGTCTCTATATGGATTACAGCATAAGCCCTCACACTCAAACTGAGGATACTACAATGTTGGAAAGTCTGGTTTATTGCAACCTGGGTATCATTTTCGTAGTTTTGGCCTTAATTCCTATCAGTAATAATAACATTGTACTCATCAAGTTAGTTTCTATAATCTGACAACATACCTGACAGGAGGCAAAACACGGGCAGTCAGGATTTAAACAAAGCCAAGGGTTAGAAAATGTACCAATAATACAAGATCAACAGTAACATTATTACCAAAACGTACTATTACACATTCATCAGTTTAAAGACTGACATTTTGGGTGTGCTGAGTTTGAGTTTTACTTTGAAATCAAGTGGTAGATAAGACTTTTCCTCTCTTTCCTCCCACCATTATATTGACAATTTACTTTTTTAGTGAAAAGTTTCAGCAACTATTGAATGCATTGCCATGAACTTTGGCTACAGCCCTCTCATTCATTTGAATGAAGCCAGATCTTTCCGGAGTTGTTAAATCCTGTGTGTTACTAACAGTTGTGCAGCGTTTTGGCTTCTCATAAGCCTTTAAATGCATTGATCTGCTACTCCAACTGGACTTCCTGGATTGTATTTCATTATCTCCAACATGCCCCCATCAACACAGCACCCTGCGCTGTCTTAACGCACAGCTGATTTTGGTCTGAAGGCCCGCTGAGTCTTGTTCCTGTACAACCTGCTCATGGGAGTTGATTTTAAGATTCATGGTTTTTGTGTTCTAGAGAGAACCAATCGATGTATCCCAATTGATAAAAGAATGACACAAGCGGTGCTTTTATCCTATCAAGTGGTTACTGGTGTCAGTAATATCCGTTTATATAAGACAGGCATCGATAGTATGGCATCGAGCAGTGATATTCTTGTACCACAAGGAGTCTGTGTGAATAGGGCTGGGTGGACGCGAAAACGCACTCTTCATCAATTATTTGCCTCAGTGCAATAAAGAATAGCGTGGATTTGAAACACTTGTCAAAGCAGTGATTTTTTTTTTTTGCTGAGTGCTTCTCAAACTGAATTTCTTACTTCTCACTGATAAAAGCAAAGAAAGGCAGAGTGGGAATAAAGACAGGGAGGAGAGGGAGCAAAAGATGACAAGGAAGAGAGATTGACAAATACAAAGAGGGGAGGGGAGAAATAGATATGAGAGAAATGAGCAGCAAAGTGAAAGCCAGAGAAGAGGAGAAAGTGAAGAAACACAATGACAGATAATGAGAGCTTAAGTAAAATAATGAAAAATTGTGATAACCCAAGAGAGCTTTCATTGTAACAAACACCCAAAAGCATCTCAAACATCAAACTATAAAGAATTCTCTGACAGGAAGAATTTGTCTTATATCCAGAAATTTAACTTCAAACCTAATATAACAACAAAGCTGTCTATAAATTCACAAAGAGAGAAAAAGAGAAATAGGACAACACTTTAAGTGTCTGCGTGAAACTGTCTGCTGGGTAAAGCCATCTTAAAATATGCATGGCAAAGTCCACACCCGACAGACACGAAGTGTAGCCAATCAGGCTCATGTGTCGACAACAAGTGCCAATCAATCTTCTGCAGTACGGTCAGATGACGTGTGAACATTTGTGTGTGTGTGTCTTGGAGAAAGGTGGAGTTTCTGAGCTGTACTGAGTGAGTGCATAGACAGCGCTGAGTAGATTAAAAAACTGCATTCATTCTGTTGTATGCTCTTAAAGAAATCTTCTGTCTCATTGTATTTGAAGACTCTGCTCCACAGTACACTGCACAATAACATGATTTATTTCCATTCTTGCTCTTTGATCACTATTAAAAAACATCATTGTTGTTTCCTTTGGCTCTCTCTTGATTCTATATCTTTTATTTTGAGTTTTTTTTATTTACTTTTTCTTGTAAAGCACATTTTAACTTCTGAATAATTCTATATAAATAAGGTTTGCTTAGGTTGTTTAGTTTGCTTAGGCCGTTTCTCCAGGCGTTCAGACTGTTAATGGCCCTGCAATAAGAAAATGTAAGGAGCTGCGTTGGTGCGGGTGTGTTGCTACAGGTGGCAGTTAGGAAATAAAAACAGGGTCCAGGAAAACCTGTTTGAGTGATACATCAATGGAGGCTTGTCAGACACCAAAACACTGAACAACTATTTATAATACTATGAGATATAATTTTACAACTATGTAAAGTAATGATGCTGAACTAGAGGAATACACTGTTCATCTTACAAAGTAATCTTCTAGGTGTGTGCCGTTGCATGTACTTGATTGGCCAACACAGTGCATTGCTGGGAGACGCTACATTGTGTTGCAGTAAATTCTGAGCTAAATTCAACTTTTTTGTCAGATGAACGTGTGTTGTTTTGCCAGGGCCCTCTGTGTTAGGATCCCTGCTGTGCCCATGCAGTGGTCTCTTTGTGACGAATAAAGAGGCAGTATATTTCAATGCAGCGTATTGTAGGTCTGAACACAGCCTGACCCTAAACACGAGGAGGTTCATGCTAGTATGACTAACTGGTGCTGTGGCTACGACATTAGTACCCTCAATAACCCCACAAACACTGTCAATTGTGTTGGTCCCTTCAGTGGTGGACAAGTTTTTTTCCTCTTATCTGTGTGAATGGTGCACTTGAGTTTTGCTCCTTGTGCGTTTGTGTAGTTTTTTTTAGTTCTTTTAACCTAAAGCTTGTCCCTTTATCCACAAATGATGTCACATTCACACCACATCTTAATTAGCAGAAAAAACATGATGACTGTGGAAAAAAAACAAAAACAGATCCATGTCCCATTGGTAATTACAGAATGTGTAAAGCCTGTTCATTTTTTAGGCCTTGATATATCCCACTTGGCATCACACATGGAATAAATGTTTCAACACATGCATTGAATCCACTGATTTTGGCAGTACAGAGTACCTAAAATTAAAATGATATTTATGCTACCACAATTAGCACATCTTCCAAAAATGCGCAACATGTGCTGCAGTTCATCCCTGCTCAGCTAAAATGCTTTTCTGTCTCTTTCAATATGACAACAGCACAGCATTAAATCAACATCAAAAGAAGGGTTACTGTAATTTTGCCAGCTCAGGCGCTCTGCAGCAAGAGGATATGGTGTATTATAGGTCCTCTGTCACTCTGCTGCATTATATGTCTTCTGTGACTATGAGCTCTTTGACAGTTTGTCCAATTGGAGCTCTCTGCCGTTGCCTGGTCGTTGACTTTTGCCTGACAGAGAGAAATCTTGACAGTGAAAGACAAAGAGACAGAAAGAGAGACTGAATGCACAGGAGGCTGAGCTGTCAGATTTTGGCAATGCTTTATCCCTCCTACTCCCAACACACACTCATAACAAATACACCCTTCCCTTTCCTCGCTGCTTTATTGTAATTTACACACACAAGCATACCATCTTCTTAGTTTTTTTTTAGCTTCAGCAAACATCCTGACCATTATCAATAAAAAATAAAAAAAATCTGTTACACTCTTGTTATTTTTTTTCAAAAACCTGATGACTGAGTGACTGCTGGACTGTCTTTCTATCTGGTCTATCAACTTGTCTGCATGCTTGACTGCTTCTCTGTCTCTCAGCCAGCTTACAGCAACTATAGTATATGTGTCATTGCTGTTTGTCAGTCTGCCTGTCCTCCTCTCTGTCTTTGTGCCAGCCAACATTCACAAGCTTCCCTGGCTGTCTGAGCTGCATTCTGCCATCTTGCTGAAGGACAATCAGTGGGGGTTATTTTATGAGGACACAAGGAGGGTTGTCTGTCACTGGGCATGCACGCAGGTGACAGCACAAATAAAAAAAGTGTTGCATGAAGACACCGGGTAATATTTTCCACAAACACTTACATATGTGGAATAAATCATCATCACTGAGTATTTTTTAAATCAGAGATGAAGTGAGATGGAAATGAACGGCTTTGTTTTTTGTCTTTAAGTTAAGCAACCACGAAAAACCACACATCTGTAGCTGCGATGTAAAAAGAAAAACTTATTGAGACATTAAGAAAATGTGGGAACACTTTGCTTGTGCATAAGAGTGTGTTTGGTGTGCTTGAGGATGCATGAGTTTACACGTGTGTTTGTTCAGCTGCATAGCTGTCTGTCACTAAAAACTGACGAAGGCAGCTGTGTCAAAACAGTCTTTTTATGTCTCAATAAAGATTTTTGTTTTTTCCTCCAGTGCCACACAGGTGTGCTGCCTCCTCTTTTATGTTGCAAGTGTTTCTGTCCATCTGTCTGTACCTCATCAACACTGTTGAGGTTTGCCTAGTTTGTGGCCAGCTGATTCACTGTTGAGGGGGAGGAACACAGATGGGGAATTGGAGACAGGTCAAAGGTTCATCTGAGGAGAATAACATGTACCAAAATGGCTTAAGCATTATGATGAGTTTAATTAATAGTTTTCTACTCAGTATGGCCACTACTCACACTAAATGGAATATATCATACATCTAATATGTACATTTATAAACAAGAAGAGAGTGGCATAATAAGGCAATTACACTATGGTGACTATTGACCCCCAAAACGTTCTAAATGACATGATCTATTAGAACCAGCATTTCTCAAACTGGCATGCTGCTGGGTACTCCCTTAGTGAGGTGCGCTATTATGAGTGTGTATATTTACAGTACAGACTATTAGACTGGATTTAGTGTAAACTGTGATTAATTTGAATGTAAGTAGTGTTTGTTTGTTTTGTCAGGAGCCAAACTACTGAATACGTTTATCTAACAAAACATAGCTGACTTCCACAGTTACTGAAGCAACACTCCCAGATATTGTGCAATTACAGTGCTAAATATAACTGTGAGGTTTCATTATTAAAAATCTCCATTTGCTTTTCTATGCTCTCCAGCAGTTACTGTACTTTGGTACTTCCTTCCTTCTATTCAACTTGTGATTTCCTACCATTTGAAACTACTGACAAAACAATCTCACCTGTTGGTCCAATTAACCCAATCATACCAAAAATGAAATGTAAATCTACATTTTCACGACAACCTGGCAAACTTCGTCTGCCGTGATCATGTGATATGATTGAATGCCCCAGAAGAGCTAAAAGGAGCTTGAGGTGAGATTGTTTTGTCAATTCCCAAAATGTTTTGCAACCCTCCAGAGAACAGGAATGAACTCGCCGCATTTAACTGTAAGTGCAGGTGGAGAGAGTTTTACAATCAAGAGAAAGTGACTCTTATTCAAAAAAGTGACCCTTTGTTGTCTGTTAGAGCTCCAGGCAGTAAAGAAACAGTATTTTCTCTGCCTCCTCCATGGTGGTTTTCCCATATATGATTAGCATAACAGAGAGTCTAAAACCCTTGACTTTTATTTTCCGAAACCTGGTGTTTACACTTGATGTTTTAGGTGTGTAACATTATGCTACTTAACTCAACTGTACAATAGCTGATCAAGTTGTCACATCACAGTACAGTGTGCTTGGCAAAATGTACCACTGAATAATAAAGTGGGCCCTGAAGTTTAATGAACATCTCCAACAGCTTTGGATTTTTCTTTTAATTAACTTTACCAGTCCACAACATTCAGCTGCTCTTCTGTGTCAGTTTCTTGGAATTATTCAGCAAACACTGCAGCCAGTAACTTTATACAAACCTGTAGTATGTCAACAACAACAAAAAGAAATCAATAGTTCAAAAAACAACCATGTTTAATCTTCCCATGACCCTTTGAGCCCAGAGCCATTCAGAAAAACAGCCCGTAGGAGCCACATATGCACTGTGCTGAAAGGGGGGCACCGTGAACTGGTATCCACATCCACAACAGTGCCCTGTAGCCATCGCATAGTGACAGACATGGAACCTCAAAACGTCAGCCATTCACTAAAAGCCTGTCGACTACAACAAATAAGAGCTGTCAAACCCAAACACTAGAAACTGTCAATCACCTCTGGTATTTATAACAGAAATGAGCACAAGCAGATGTGTGCACACACATGCAGATCCACACAAACACACACAGATACACTCCTATTCTCCCAAATATATTAAGAGAAGTTATTTTCCAAACCCCTGTGAGACTCATGACATAGAAGAGACGACATGATGGAAAACCCTTCCTGTACAGTAAGGGGCCTCTCAAATAAATGTAAAGGGGCCAACATGTCACTCAGTCTTTCTAATTCCTGTGGTTTTTGAGACAACACTTGGGAATGAACTGGCCTAGAACATTCCATCAGTCTGAATATCTTATCCCTCTTAACTTTTTCTTCCTTCCTCCTCTTTCAATGGGCCCTTTGATAACACTCTCATTCAATCTAAACTCTGAAAACTACAGGGAGAAAATAACAGCATAGATGGAAGAGTGGAGTGTATGCTGCTACCCAAGGGGAGACAGTGGGAACTTTGACAACAATCAAAAAAACAAGGCAGGCAAAACAATAAACAAACCAGGGTTTTGCTTTGTTTTGTGTGGAGACAGGAGCTGGGAGGAGGCAGCAGGTTCCAGGCCTGACAGGATGAATTTCTGGAAACACACCAGGACACACACACAAAAGGCTGCACACATACTGTAGATTCATGGGCGTGTATATACACAAGCATGCATGGGTATTAAGGCCCACACACCCAACAACACAAACAATCACACACAAACGTAAGGGGCACATAGTCAAGTGTATGCGCTCATGAAAAATCTGCACTTGTGTGTGCATATACACTGACACAGCGGTTCCCAAGAATGGATTATAAACTGGATGTTATTTAACACTGTTAATAGTATGAAAGCGGTTGTTGTTATTTCTTTATACAATTAAATCATCAATGTTTAGGTTGTTTTGGTCAAGTTTACATTTGTACTACTTAGAAACTGGATGTTTCAACCATTTATTCATTACTTTTAGCTAATTATTTACTGTATAATTTCCCCCCGGGGATCAATAAAGTATTCCTGATTCTGATTATTTCAACCGTTTATACATTACTTTATCTAACTATTTAAGCTATTTATCAATTAACCTACATTTAGCTAACTATTTCAACTGTGTATTCATCACCTCTGCTCACTTGCTGACTAGTAACATGTGATGTTAATATGTTACAACTGGCTAAGGTTTATGGGCAACCTACTGGTTATTGTAAGTTTACTAGTTAATTAGCTGAGCTTTGTAGACACACACACACACACAGATATTCATTGCTGCCTGTCTGTGACCTCCCTTCTCTCTCACACACCATGCTGTTTCACAATCACTTCGTCTTTCTGTCTCCTTCCTCCTGTTGGCAAGATGCATCATCCCCTCTTGATAAATTCCTTTTCTTTATCTCTGTAACTTCGCCTCAGCTCCTGTCTCCTCTTGCATTAAGTGACGCCTTGTTATAAACAGCCCATCAGTGAGCTGTCCATCCGTAGCCTGGCTGTGGACTTACATTTATTAAGAGTCAGCTTTGCCTGCAGTCTGTATCCCCACATGAATACAGAGGACCAATTAGAGGAGGAACAGGGCATATGTCTACATGCTCGGAGAGGCAAGGCCACAAACAAACACCCAAACAGATACGGCGGACAGACGGAGGGATGCATGGAGGAAGAGGAGACAGAGGAAGAGGAGAGGAGAGGAAAAGGGGTAGAGGAGAGGGTTAGAATATATCTCACAAAGAAGCTCCTTTGAGGAACACAAAATTAACAGTAAACTTTTATTTAAATGGGAACACTACCTACTGTGCTAAATGGGTGCTGTAAAGGTATGAGTAAAAGACACATAATAAACTTGCTTCATAAACACACAGCACCTTTATTCAAAACATTAAAACACACTTGGACACCCTGTGCAGTCAAATTGTGCAGCAAACTCTCATTCAGCAATAATGAGGTTCATGAGCAGCAGGAGGTAGCTAAACAAATAACATCCTTGTGGTGGGCTAAATAGGACAACAGCTATTTTGCCTATTGGTTTTGTCTCACATGGATGAGGTCACCAATGTCCTGTCTATGTGAGTGTGTGTGCTTGTTCATAATTTGTTTGTGTGTGTGTATTGTCCATCCACCTCCCCAATTAGAATCCACCACATCCTGTGTTGTGGTTGGGGACAATGGGGGACATGACTAGGCTTCCACCAGAGCATACAGCTCCCACATCCGCCTCTTGAATCTTCACATGCAATGCAGAAAGACACAGTACAACACGAACACACAAGTGACAATTATTGATGATGATGTTCTACCTGTGAGGGATCCATTTATATATTAGTCACAGGGACGAGACAGGAAGACAGGGAGACACAGAAAAAAAGACGCCTAATCAGGAACATTGCTGGGTTCCTCTGTCTGTTATAGTAATCATTTTTTTTAGCCTTTCATACAGGCCGCCATTCTGGAAAAGTTCCATGTTGACTATAGACAGAACTGTTATTAATACAGCTATAATGTTTGCATGGTGTGTGGCATCTGGCACGCAAGACTACAGTAGGCAACATGGGAACACACGGCCAAAACATGCCACTCAGCTGTCACGTTATCTCACTCCTCGTCAAGGAAGGAATTCTCTATTATTGTTACCCAAGCAATTTCCACTAATTTCTACAAAAGTAACTTGCATCTTGTACGTTGCAAAAGTCTCCCTTCAGAGTCACAGAGAATCTTTCCATGATCAATGCACAGCATTTACTTCCTTGTCTCTCATGTTGTAATCTTGTGCTTGCATTTACTGGCAATTTGACTGCTTTTACTCACACTTGTAGAAATTTAGAAAATACTTAATTAGAGAGATGTTATCAAGTCCTAAGTTGCTAAAGAAATGTTTACAGAAAGCATGGTAGTGGCCAGACACTCCACACCCATAGTTCACTCACACGGGTGTTTTCACTTATATAGCCTGATTACACCTCTTTTTAAGACTGTATGGCACTTCCTCATGCTCCTGTTAGAGTTGACAACTGTGAGTGAGGGACAGTTTACACAGTTATCATTGGTATTAGTTTATAGACTTTGGTGACATCTTCCCAGCACAGTTCCAAACTGACTAGAGGTCTAATCAACCAGAGTAATTGAAAACACCTGTGGGGGTGTGCAGGGCCTTTAACAATGATAAGAGTAATGCTTCACTCAGCACTTCATCAGGCTCATTAGAAGGCACGCTGGGTATAAATGTGTGAAAACAACCGATGCTGTGACGGCCCCAGCACCCTTTTCCTTCTGGGTCCCCTGTACTATTTGTGTGTCTGGCAGATCTTTGACTGGGTGGAGCTGAGGTGTCATTGCACTCACTGGGAACACTGGGTCAGTGTTCCTGAAGCCCGCCTGCCCAGTGAGTCGGTCCCTTCAGCCCTCACCAAGCTCTGATTGCTCCTATTTTGCGTTGCCTTCTTTTGTTTCACAGTGACCACACGCGCCTCACATTATCCACTACATTCATGCACTCTCATACATCACTGGATCTGACTTTCACACCTCATTGCAGTAATTATTGTATTATTATTAAGATTGCCGTGCATCGCCCTTCTATGTTGCGGTCGTAACAATACATTAATTAGTGATGGCACATACATCCAGGTTTCATTCAGACGATCAATAGCAATCAATACAAATGTCATCAATAGCAATATACAAAATATCCCTAAACAACACGCACACAGGAGAAAATTAGGAAATAGACAAAAAATCTGTACAAATATATAATTAATAAAAATAAAAAATCTATATAAATACGACTAAATAAAAAAAACAATAAAGAATGATAGTAAATATTTAAAACAAAAATAATGTCATGTATGTACAGACCTCTTTCACAGCAGATATTTTTATTGAGCAGGAAAAACACAGGTGTAACTAATAACATTAATGATGGCTCCATTCCATTAAAGCCCCGGAGCTGGGAAAACTAAATTTAATGCAGCCATCATTAATCATATTAGTTACACCTGTACATTTCAGGCTATGTCATGTCAAATTGTCTGCTGTGAAAATGGTCTAAATGCATTTACAGATTATAAAGCATGAAGCAAGAAGATAGAAAGGGACATAGGGACAAAGAGGAAGAGACAGACAGACAGACAGACAGACAGAAAGACAGACAGACAGTGCTGCAGAGGGAACAGAGTGGCCTCTGCAGCACAGGTCATTCATCAGGTCATTAGGTTCCTCAGTTAATGAAATAAAAGAATAATAAAGAATCTCTCTGTACTGTCCAACACAGAGAGTGGTTGTTTCGCTGTGGAGTGTCCTCTTTCACCCACCACTTCCACCCTACACACACATGAATATTACCCCCCCCCCCCCCCCCCCCACACACACACACACTCTTTTTCTCTCTGTGTCTGTCTGTTTCTTGTACACCACTCTCTCACACACACACACACACACACACTGCTGAAAGTCTCTAGGTGGGCAAGGGTGGGATTTTCACACGCCTCGCTCCCCAGAGCCCATTCAGTACAGTACACAGCATGGCAGCAGGACATACACACAAAGCCTGGGATTGTCTGCACCCAGTGGGCCACTCACTGAACTAGAATGACAGAAACACACTGAAGCACGGATGCAGATACATACACAGGCTCACAACAGACATGCCTGCAAAATCACACACAAACAAACACACACACACACACACACACACACACACACACACACACACACACACACACACACACTGCATTCAGAGCCTTATTTCTGAGAAGCAGAGGCCTACAGAGCTAACTCTTTGTCTTTCTGGGGTCCACAATATGAACACATGGATGGACAGAGTCACTGATTAACTAACTTCTTAACTAACTAACTAACTAACTAACTAACAAATCAGAAAAAACAAATTACCAAGTACTAAGAGACTGAATAACTTGATTACAGTAAACTCACAACCTCACTCTTTCCGTTAAGCACGTAAGAGTCCCAGAACCATTACTGTATAAGTATTACTTTTATCAAGCTGCAATCAGGCTTTTGCTAAAGTTAAAATGCTGTTTGATGCAAGCTCAGTTGTTCCACTTTGATGGCCCCCCTGCAGTGTCATAAAGGGATTTTTGAGGCATTTTTAGCAGTTAATTCATAAATAATAGCCAAGGCCACCACTCAGGGACGTTACAGAAATAAACATTTGAATGCCACTTACGGTTCGCTTAATAAAAGATTCTGTCCTGTTTATTTTATTAAGCAAAGCAGTAATAAAAACTCTCTCTCTCTCCGTCTCTCTCTCTTTTAAACACAGATTGTCTCTTTCAAGACGGAGAGCACTGTGCATGAAGACAAAGCATAAATATCCAGAGAGGCAAATGAGTACAATTAGTAAGTAGTTATTTTAATTCAATTTTGAAGTGTTATGTGCTATATTTCCTTTTAATATGTGCACACACTGCACTTTTAAGTGTTTGATTTGTGCAGCATGTTGGAGGACAAGGCTTCTGCTTCTTCTTCTTTTTTTCTTTTTTCAACCAAAGTACATCCAAGGTCTCTTTCTTTCTCATTATCTCCATGTCTTCCTCTTTTCTCTTTCAAGTTCTCTGTCAGCCAACACCAGTAGTTTACTCTTATAACACATTGCCTTTGTCAAGTATGTTCTCTTCTGCCCTCACTGTGCATGTAGGTGCACAGCTAGGCAGCAAACCACAGACATTTTCAATAAAGGTTGAACATAGCAGTAGGCCTTTGAAGTTTTTACTGGAAGCAAAGTGAAACTCTGAAAACAATATTGGATAATAAATGATTACAAATAATAAAAAAACAAAGGATTAGACCAAATAAATAGTGAAAATGAATTAATAACAACAACACTGTATTCACAAAAGTATAGACTAGCCGTCAAATTAGTTACACTCCCACTCATGCAAGAAAGCATCAACGGTGGAAGACCAACATTAAGTCCTAATAGGAAGTACAACACAGTAATTAATCTAGCAAACATATACAAAGAGTCAACAAAAGTAAAAATGAAAAGAGTGAGCGGCCTTGGATTCTTTACTGTAACGACCCCAATGTAAACACAGCAGATGCCAAGACTTACCTAATTAAAGATGCAAAATGACAATTTTGGCAACAAGATTCATTTCTGAAGGCATAAATACTATATATGTAGGTATGTTTTTAAATAATTCACATTGCGGGGGTGATAAAACCTTACTAGATAGTACTGGTAAAGTAAATCAAATTAAACATTGTTTAAACACCAAAGCTGCCATCTAACACCAGGTCCTGTGAGAAATATTATCATGGCAGATCATCACAGGGTCAGATTCTTGTGTAATGACAAAGCTATTCCTGTTATCATTTCCTTAAATGCTGTAGCTGTAAAAGCTGTAGTTTGTGAGTGCAAGAGTCAAATGTGGATTTGATACCAAGAGCTAAATTATAATTTGTCAGCTGGTGATGAGGCTATGGGTTTCCACTGTTCTCCATATAAAAGGCATACTAAACAAACACAAAAACATTCTCATTGCCTCCACACTTAGGCTTTTGAAAATATTGTTAGTCAGGGTGAGTGTCAAGCTACAATTTGAGATAAATCTGGCTAACATCTTGCAGGGTGCGTGCATTTGTGGTGCTTCAGAGGCAGCATGGGAACATCTGTGCTCATCAGTGGCCTCTGTGAGCTAACTGACGATGACTGGGACTACCGCACCACTGCCACATCCTCCATGCTAGCCTCTCGCTGCTAAGCAGCCCTAACTTTAATGAAAAACACTTTCATACAAGCATGGGGCTCAAAAACATGCATGCACACATGCACGCACACAACCAAATTTTATGGGGTTAAAGGCATTGGAGTGCTTTTTGTGGTGCCAGTGACACTTCTGAACTTTTATGACAAATGTTCTATGACCAATTCTTCTCCTCCCTCTCAGTGCCTTGCTCCCTCAAACTTCTCTCTAGTGAGGTAGAGCCACATTATTATTCAACCACATGGGAATCTCTCCCTCCCATCCTGGGGGAAATATGACAGCTCCTCAACCCCTCTTTCCTCCTCTCTCCCTACTGTGGTCAGTGTTGAATAGAAACAGAGTCTGGTTCTGATCAGCCCTCTAGTCGGCACGTCTGCAATGCGTCATCTGCCATATGCTGCGGTTGCTGGTTTCTCCATGGCCTTACAGTCTATAAACCTAAACCAATATATGAACAATAAGTGCTTCTCTCATTGATTTGATGCATTGCCATTGCCTCATGTCAATACGTATTTCTGGTGCCTAAAGACTATGACAGAGATAAATCATTAGGTTTCTGTGATGAGTATTTTACCTAAGAAAAACACCACTATGACAGTTGATATTTTTGCTTGGTCATTTTCTCTACAAATAATTGTTCTTAGATCCAGCTTCTTGTCAGCCAGATTCTATTACAGATCCAGCCAGCATCGCCCTAAGCTGAGCCAACGGCAGCGAGAAGAGACTGACACACACCATGCCATGTACAAAACACTTTGTAAATTTTTTATAAGTGAATCTGGGGCACTTTCTTCAAGAGGACTCAGAGATACTTATTGATGTTTGACATCAAGAAATGTCCCAAACCACTGTATATATAATACATATATTCAGCACTTTCTTTTAATTCTGTTCCTGACACATACAATATAATTCAGCAAAATTCACCTTTTGAAGCCCAGCGCATGATGCATGACTGATAACTACTCATAATAAAAGGAAATACATGCAGGAGTCTTTATGGATTTCTGATTAAACCTCTCCATATGGGGTGGAGGAAGGAAGCAGTGCAAACCATTAAGCTTTGCCTACATCAAACCAGCCCCCCAACCACCTTAATTTGACAATCTTAATCTGACAAACTGGCATGGTTCATGACTATTTCATTGATGTATGAACTTGAAAACTTGTAACAAAGGCCTCCAGAGAGTCTTTAAATCCATGCACACCCTTAAAGACTCATCTGAGACAAGGCTCAGACGTCTTTTCATCATCTTAAGGAATCCTGAGGTTTCAGCCCCTACAGTGAATTTGTGTAATGTGAGCAGCAGAGTGCAAAAAAAAAAATTTGATACACATCTCTCCCACATCCCTCCGAACCACCCACTCGTATTTCACACACTTCACTCTCACTTGTTTCTTCCAAAAGACTTGCACATTTTAAGCTTCTACCAGTGTATTTTACACAGCCATGCTGTTTTATCACTGTGGTGCTTATCACTGTGCAATTAACAAAAAACTGTACGTTGATGTTGGACTGGGAATTGAGAACCAGTTTCAAATTGTCTGATCCATCGGAATCATATCTCTTTATATGTCTCTGAGCTTATCAAATCCTTTTATCGATGCCGGCATGTTTTTCAGACAGTTGCACAATGATGTCAAACTCATGCATCTACGCTGCTGGAAACTTGCAACAAGAAGGAGTTATGGCGGAGAGGAAGAAACGGTCCAAAGCATGGCTTCATTTCAAGAAGAAATATGACAACAGTGCTAGTTGTAATGTCTGTAAAATTATCATTTCAAGTAAGGGTGGAAACACCAGCAATATGTTGATTATTATTATTCTCTCATTTCATCCATTTTAGATGATGACACACAATAAAACAGTTGTGTTGACGCTGAAAACCTGTGTAGGCCCACTTTTTATCCACATAGAAAATTGATCTTGAATCAAAAAGGGAATCGATAAAGAATCAAACCAATAAGCAGAATCGATAATGACATTGGTATAAATAAAATCTTCCCATCCCTACATTGATGCAAAGTTGCTCTAGATAAGAAAGCTAGTCCAACGCCAGCTTAACATCAGTGTATTCTCATCTTTCAGCGTCATGTAGCGTCTGTGAAAGGTAAGGAAGACAACACAGAGGACTCTGTTGGCACCTGACCTCCTTTTCAACATTTACTCAACAAAGTGACTCACAAATGACAAAACAGAGAATCTGAATATAGTACACAACATTAAATAGTGGAAAAAAGAAACACGAGAGAAACAAGAGATGGGAGAACAAATTGAGGGAGGGGGACAAAGAAAGAAGCCTAAAGATGAGCATATTCATTTTGAGAGTGAAGCAAGCAAGAGAAGTTAATCCATTTCATAGTCACCCACCACACCACCCTTCATATGTGGTCTGTGGGAGTGGCAGGGGCTGGGCTGGCCTAGATACATGCAAAATGAATAAAGCCATAATATCCTTTGATACAAGTCTTTGAAACGTGTTCAGCTCCGAGCAGCATCTGTTCCTACTTTTAATCTGATTAGGGTGTTTCTCTAAATACAGCCAAGTATTATCGTCATCAGCAGGCGTTATGGATGGGACGATGTGACGTGTTTAATGGAATGTACTAATTTGGTGGAAAATGTCAATAATCCCTGTTATTTTAATTTCTCCATGTACTTATTTCACTCCTTCAGAGACTATGAGATGCACACAGCAGCACCTGAGAGAAAAATACAATATAAACAAAATAACGTTGATTAATAATAAAGCAGCTGATTTATGTGTAAATCTGAGATAGCGGAGGTTTGATACTGTGCGCTCTATCTCCAACAATCTGTCCTATGTGGCCTATTTAGCCCAACCAACATCCCGCATCTGAAAACGACCAGACCTCAAAGTGTGTGAAGCCTCTCCCCGTGCTCGTCATTACCATGTTTGTTTATCTACTGCTTGCTCCCTCAGAGGAACACCCAGCCTTGTTAAGAAGAGAGAAGAAAGCTTTAAAAGTGGAAATAAGGCATACATTTCAGTCCGGTCCCAGGACGACGCGCGGTACCGAGCTATTTCCATAATGGTAGCTTAACGGGAGCTAGCCGGCTGAGCGAGGGGCACGTCGTCCTCATTAAGGCACTCGCTCAGGAACAGATTAGCGCTTCATTAACATACAGAGAGAAGCGAGGGAAATTACCACTCTCCATTTCACAGTCTAAAAGGCAGGCAAAGACCAGAGTTAGAGATAAGTGGTGGGGAAAAGATGGACTCAATTTGGGTAAAGATAAAAATCGATGTACGGTATAAAATTTGCTATTAAGGCATCCTGAATGTCTCTGAATGAGAATGTGCAAGACAGAGTTACCTCTCTGTCTGTCTGTACCCATATTTCTTTCACTCTTTGTCAGTCTCTCTTTTATTCTCCCTGTTCACCACCTCTCTCACTCTACTTCCCCACTGGCCCTTGCCTCTCAGAAAGAGGCCTGACTGGGCTTCATGATATTAGTTAGAAGAGAATGAGAGTGGTTGCCCTGGCCTGTATTGGTCCTTTTTTTTCTAATACCATGAGTCCCTGTACCACCCGCATAAACAAAGCCAGACTTCCCTCCTCCTAATTAGCCTGGTGCTAAAGGGGAAGGAGATTCAGTAGGACAGTATGCTGAACAATGAACCAACTTCTGAAGAAGTCAACCTGCTGGCAAGGCAGGTCATACTAAAGCTATAAATCCAAAAGTTTATTTATAATAAGCTCCTTAAACTATACCAAGAATGCACTTATAAAGACTATTTGATGTTCATTTAACTTGGAAAACATGCTGGCCATAATGTGGTAGCAGCAGCTCCTCTCTGTCCGTTTAGATTCAAAAGTCAAAGATCAAGAAGCAAGTTTTGCTGAAAAGATTAATTAGCCTTTTGCAGCAGTGCATGAATAAAAAAAAAAGAAAGAAAAAAAGACCAGCGTGGTCAAACAAAGCTTCTGAGAAACACTGCGATTAGGGATTCTCAAGCTAATTCTCCAAATACATGTAGACATTTCATGCAACAAATTCCTGTACTGTTAACCCGCCCTTCACCTCTTCATGTCCTAATCTTTAAGTCATAAATTCCACTGAAGTGTTTTTAACCTTTAGATTTACTGGGCCTAATTAGTGAAACTACCTGTCATAAGAAGGCCAAAATATCCTGACTCTCACTGGAAAAACCAAAACGTAACTTGAAGAAGTGTCTAATTAGGAAAGCTACCTACAATAGGACACTTCAACAAGGGAGAAATTAACTTCGTCTTGTGACTTTTGCACAGTCCTAAAGTTTCTGACCCTCACAGAACTAAATATTTTAACCTTTCTAAGATGTTCAATTAGGGAGAGATCTGCCATCACGCTCTGTCCCACATTGACATTAGGGAGATCTGAACTTTTCCTTCATCCTCTCCTTTTACGAATACCTGTATCCTGAATTATCCTCATGCAAACTGTCACAAAAAAATCGAACTATTTTGACCTTTGTTTGGATCTAATTAGTGAAACAGCATGCCATTGGAACCTGACAAAAAAAGAAAACCATGGGAAACCTATACATTAACTTCCTGTCTTTCTTCTGTGTTCCCCTGCTGTTATTAAAAAAAAATTTTATTGTTCCCCACCTAGTCATACAATACATACCTTTTTTCCCCCTAACTAACTGTCTAACTGTATGCTCCAGGCACTTTGTCTTTCTCTTTCCTGGGCTCTTCAGGAGGAAGCTGATTATCTAAAGGTTGGCAGGGTTATTATTACCTACACAGTCTGAGCTGACTTTGGCCAGGAGGCACTCAGACCGAACAATGTGCTCTAGGGTAATGAGCTGTGCTTCATTCTATAAAGAAAAGAATATGTGTCAAAGCTCTGTGAACTCCAGCTTACTGAAGCCACATTAACCTTACAGGAGACTCATTTTACGCTGGGAAATCTCTGAAGTCACAATTTCACTTATTGTCCCCAGAAATATATCCCTTGACACAGGTTTTACTTTAACTTTAACTAAGAGGAAAGGTCAGACACAAGATAAAAGCAAAGAGGTAAGTTTAAGAGGTAAGGTAAGCTTCACTGGACTGAGATTAGTGGTGACACAGTGCAAACAATATCACACTCAGGCGCTCCGAATCTGTGCTAGAGCCCCGTCTTCTTGCTGAATGTCTACAGGCTACAGCACGCCCTGTCACGATCAGGTTTCTTCTCTAAGTGGGCCTTATCACTAGCTTAAACAACTATACCATTTACCATTTAAGAACTAATCAACTAAAATAACATGTTCCTTCCAGTATTCTTTAGTGAAAAGCAATAAAAAGCAAATAATAAAGCTATAACAAAGCAGCTATTCCGCTGCAGATCAACCCTTATTATATTATAACAGTGAAATTACCAAAATTATTCCACTGCAAAAAAGTCTTATTTCCCTCCAGAATTTTGCATTATTTACTTTTTCATCCAATTTTCACCTCTGAATTTTAAGTTTTCTGTTCATAAAATTTTTGAGCAGAGGGAAACAGTCGTCTAACCAGTGGGGGTTCATTTGGCACTATATAAATAAAATTGTATTGAATTGAATTTAAATTGAATGACCACCAGAATTGTCAAATTGAAAAACAAACTATACAGAGATAATGCCTCTGGTGCAAGGTGACCCTTTGCTACACCATGTGATTGATGTGCAATGTATTAAACCTACCAACTATGACCCATTGCAAGAGTGTGCTATGATTAAAAATGTAAAACATGCCTTTTACTCTAAAGTGTAACATTTTCTACTCATACTTGAATGACTGAATTAACTACTCCTCTTGTACAGTACTGCCATCCTCTCTGTAAAACACCTGTACAGAATGTCAGTATGGCTACAGACAGAATTAAATAATAAATTAACCACACAGACGGGACCACTGCTGGCAGTGAGAACACTGAATTACAGCATAATGAGCTCAACCTGTACTGTGAGATTCAGTCACATGTGAAACAATCACCTCTTATTAGCCTGCAGTATGTCTTAGGTGTCAGAGTAAGCCACCGAGCTGTAAATTGAGGTGAAAGTAAGAAGTCACGCTGACTTGAAATCTTGAGCTGTAATAGTTAGACATTTTGGGAAATACACTTTGGTTTAAGTGGGTTTTAGAGGAAGTTGGGAGTAGTGTAACTATTTCTTGACCAAACAACCGCCCAGCAGGGTCTCCACTGATTGCCCGCCCTGCTGCCAGTCTTTATGCTAAACTAAGCGAATCACCTCCCAGCTCTTGCTTCTTACTTAACGCGCAGACATGAGAGTGGTATCGATCTTTCCATCTAACTCTCGGCAAGAAAGCAAGTTAAGGCTGGGAGATAATTTAATATCATCGACTTTCAGTCAAAAACCATCCTTATACAATCAAAACTCTGTTGTCCAAATTGATGAGTGTAAGCAGATGTAATTTAAAACCAAACTTAGATAGACAAAACAATCTCACCACAGGGGCCATTAAGTAGCTCTTGAAGCCCAAGGATCATTACAGAGATAGACCTTTTTGTTAAAGAGTAAGATCCTTTTTGTTCAACCAGAAACAGAAGCCTTCCTCCAGGAGAAGTCTCACCCTGAAATCTCGCGAGAGGTGAGACAATAGTGTTTCTGGTTAAACAAAAAGGTCTATCTCTGTAGGGATCCTCTCCATAATGTTGTCAGACACTTATAATGACAATCTGAGCCTGTCACTGGCAAAAACAGATAGACACCAAAATTTGTAAAAATAGTGCCCAGGTTTGAAAATACCAGAATGTCCCTTTAATGCACTTGTCATGTGATTGAATTCAACAAATTCACTTTCAACTTTTAAGCTAATATGGACGAGAAGTCATTAAAGTGCTCAAAAAAACTGGAATGTGCACCAGAGGAAATACTAAATGAGTCTTGTGGAGAGACAAGAAGGAACTTATACTGTATTACGAACTTGACTGTTTTGTATATTTGCCATACTGTCATATAAATCAATATCGGACACATAATATTCTTCTTAATATTGTGACAACGACTTCAACCATTTTACCCAGCCCTAGTATAAGAGTAAACATAATTTCCATCATTCACACTAAATCACATTAAGAACAGAAGTCACGTTTTTGTCATTGGAATAAGGACAATATCTGGATGCTATGAAGTAATGCATTCCTGAAATTCTCAGACCTAACTTATCCCAATGCAGTAGCCTAGATTCTTTTTCTCTCTTTCAACATCTCACAGAGGGGAAAAAAACAGATATGAAAGCTTTGATTGTACTTTATCCTTGAAGTGTGAAAAAGTAAACGAAGCCCAAACCAGGAGAGAGAAAGAAAAAAAAAACGGTGGAAAGAAAGCTTCAGGTGTCATCCAGATTCCACAGCTATCCTTTAGTCTTTCATGACCAAATCAAAACATACCCAGTGTCTCTCGTCTTCATTGTCAACCCCTTAACTGCCTCTCACCCCGCCCCAGCTCCTCCATCCATCCATCAACCCATGTTTTTCTAACCTGAAAGCACACACACGCTCATGCACAGATATATTAACACACCACTAGTATCCCATCCATCTCAATGCTACATCCACATCCACACTCAGGTTACACAAATACTACACATGCCTGCATGCTCACACACGCACATGTACATACTGACACACACACACACACACACACACACACACACACACACACACACACACACACACCAACAGGCAGGCGCACATCATCACCACCTTTAACCCTTCCTGTCTCCACACTAAAGTCGTGATAGCCTCCAAGATGTGAGAGACAGTAGAAGAGTAGCCTCCGCCTAGCTTCCTGAGACGCTAGAGTTGTTTTTAAGCCCCGCTTTCAGTATCTCAGGTCAAAATGCTTTCTGCTGAAATCATCTCACAAACTTTGGAAAGGTCTGTGAAAGGTTTTCCGATGTTTCAAGTCGAGGTTGCGTGCTGTCTCTCTCAAAAATGGATGACTTCTGTCGACTTAAGTGCCTCGCTGAAAATGCAATTCCAAGCTGAACTTCGCCATTTACCTGTGAGGGTACGGTAAGGTGCCAACTTTAAAACTCTTAGTGGTGCCTGCGTTAATAATAAACTCTATCCCATGTTACAGGTGTGTGAACCAAAACCTCAGCCTAATGCCACAGACATCTAATTTGGGATATTCAAGATAAGTTTTAAAACTGTATGAGCAACACAGCTGCTGGAAAGACTCAAAATGCCTTCAGATAGAATTAACTAAGTTTCAAACCATTGGTGACAAAGATGAACCCTTAAAAAGGTGGTGTGTGTGTGTGTGTGTGTGTGTGTGTGTGTGTGTGTGTGTGTGTAATTGTCTCCCTTTGAGGGTTTCTCCCATTCCTGCTGTGACTAAAAGGATTGTGGGGATTTTTGACGTAATGGCAGAGAGAGAAAACTTCATTGGGAGCCACTGCCAAAAGGCAGAGAAGGATTTTTTTTTTTGTTTTTTACATCCTCACCCTCCCTACCCCACTTTCCTCCCTTCTTCTTCCTGTCTTCTCCCTCCTCCTTCTCACTACCCTATCTCTTCATTCTGCTCTCCACACCGATGTGTCTTTTTAGAGGCTTCAGAGCCTGGTTGTCTTATCGAGGCTCCCCAGGTCTACAGGCAAGGCTGAGGAGAAGCTACTGTCAACCTCGGTCTCTACTATCAGCCCCGTAGCAGTCACAATGAGGCTGACATGCATACTCAAGCGAGCACATTCACACAGATACACATGGAAATAAGTGCACACACACACACACACACACACACACACACACACACACACACACACACACACACACACACACACACACACACACACAGGTTTATCAACCCCAAACAAAAGTCTGGTTTAGACTGGAGTCATTTTCCTGTGGGGCTTCGGCAGAAAGAAAAATTGTGCTTAATGGACATAATTGTAAAAATGCTTTATGAAAACTGTCAAGAGGAACCAGACCAGTAAATAGAGGCTGGGTGAAGCTTACAACAAGCTGACAGCTTATTCAAATAAGATGCTGAACACATCTAAATCCTATCCAGTCAGTGAAAAGCAATGCATATGAAGTGCATTATTGCCAAAGTGATTTTAAGGAATAAATGATTATAGCATTGAGGTTGACTTTCTGCTATTCTCTCTTTGCTAAATGTGCTTTTGTTTGTCACTGGTACAGAAACAACAATAACATTTCTATCACCAACTGTCTCAGAACCATAAGTCAGCTATTTGTTTCCCATACTTCACTCCTGTCATTCCTCCGCCAACCGTCCTGTTTATCCCTCTTACACAAGAATACTCAATGATAAATTAAGACTGTGTTTATTATTGTAGAATGGTTAACCTAGAATGAGTCACATCATCAGAAAACATTCCTTCAAATCAGATTTACGTAAGAGCTGTGACAGGAAAGACAGAGAGAGAGAGAGGCGACATGAAAAGACATGCAGGCTGTTTAGTTCTTTGTCCATTGTTTTCTCAGCCTCTGCAGGTGTGATTAGCAAACAAGCAATCTGAACCACCCCATTGTTTTAGTCACCCAGGAATCACACGCATACACATACACAAACCCACTGAAATCACTTATTATGTGCTTTGAGAAGGAAAATATCTTAGTTTGCATTTGTAAAACCACATACAAGTAAGTTTGTTTGCATGTGTGTGTCTGTGGAGGGTGAGGTGGGTGTGCTGTAGCATGACGGAGAAACACATATTACGCATATTAATACGACTACACCCAAATGAGCTTAGCAGAAGGCATCTAAAAATGTACAAGCATGCCAGAAAGATCAGCCAGGGTCATCTATCTATATCTTAGTGACATGAAAGTTCCCTGGCTGAGAGAGTTTGTCACTGACATCTCTTAATATAAAGAGACTTTAATTTAAGTTAACATTTATAAGATGTGTGAAATCATTAGAGACTCCATAAGACTTTAAGTAATGTTAGATATGTTACACTTCCCCTTGGGGAAATTCATCCTCTTCATTTGACCCGTCCGAACTAATTAGAAACAGAAGGCACTTGCAGCGCAGCACCCAGAGACCAGCTTCACTTCCTTGGTCAAGGGCAACAGCATGAATATTCCCAATATCTAACATTTTGGAGTGGAAGGAAAATAGCGCACCCAGAGAAACACCATGCGATTGCAGGAAGAATAAGATTGGTTCCAAAAATCGTAGCACAAAAGAACATAGACGCTGAACTTTTTGAAAGTTTTGCAAAGCTTTCACACTTTTCTTCCTTCATTTGTCTTCCTTTTGCTCTTTATCCATCCCGCATGATCAATAAGCTCCCGAGTCGTCTTTATTTTACACCTTATAGATCATGTACAAACTGGCAACATGAAATAGCAGAGACTTTACATCTTTGAGATTACATCTCAGACAAAAATACAAAAATACCCACTGTATCCAAAATGAGAAAAATATTGCCTTGGTGAGTTGAAGCGTGTGACATTTACCTCTGTTAACCTTTGTTTTCTGTGGATTTTCTCTCACAGCTGTGGGCAAAGTTAAATCCCAGCTGTTTTACAATGCAGCTCTCCTGACAGACACAACAGGATGGGATGGAAATCACCTGAAGGATGCATTTTCCTACAATAGTCTGTGGGGATGTTTGTGTGAAAAGGTGTGCAAGAGCACCAATATCATATATGTGTGGTATGAGTTTGAGAAAGAGTGCGTATCAGTATTTGTGTGTTGCTGCTTTGTTGCATGCAAACTCTTACATATGTGTACGATGGGGCCAAAGCCACTGAAACATCGCGGCAGAAGACGCCTACATAAACAAGTGGGTTCTGACACTTGTACTAGACTTAGAACAATGAGGATTATTTCTCTACACCCACCACCACTGGCATGTTCTGGCCTATCTGACAAGCTGTCATCTTCAGTATTGTTCCCTCTGTGCTATTGCATAGTGACAAATGGTACAAACAAAACTGTTTGTGTAGGAGAATAACACAGATTTAAGAAAAAATGTCATACTGCAGTATATAATCTTCGCCATTGGCAATCACTTAAACAGCCAAGCTAGAGCCATGTGTATTGAATCTACCTACACTGGCATATCAAATATAGAGCTGAATTCCTCATCGCCACTGTCAGATATCTTAAATGGTAGTCCTCCACCGTTCACATCAAATGTACAATGCTATTGCTAATGTTCAGAAGCAGTGCCATCAGCTACCACCCTTCTTATAACAATAAGTTGGCTGTCTTTAATGCCACAGTGTCTGTTTTATTTGTCTCTCAGCAACACATTATTCAAACTGAAAATGAATGCAACCTTCAAGCTGTTGAACCTCCATCAAGTCACAGCTAGGAGCAACTTGGAAGGTTTTTAAAGTTGGTTTAAAATGAGGGGATATATTCAGATCACTAGGGGGAATTATGGGGCCACAGTTGTGTGCGCGCGTATCCATGTGTTCGTGTGTGTATTGCACATCCGTTTACACATGATACTTGTACAACATGAGAGTGCATGTGGATTTGTGTGTGTGTGTGTGTGTGTGTGTAGCATCATTAGAGGAAGGTCAGTGTGACACTAGCAACACTACTTCATAAATAATGTAAAACCATACAGGAATTAGACTTTGTAATTATACCTCGCCATGGCACTATGGGTGCAGTTTGCATGTATGTACGTGGGTGCATGATGTGCATGTGTGCGTCTATGTGTGTGTGTGTGTGTGTGTGCATTTGTATACTCTCTAATTAGCTCCAAGAGAATAACAGTGGCTATTAAAGTGTTGAATTAGTTAGAGCAGGGGATGAAGAAGGCAGTGCAGGGCTCGAAATGCCTCGGTTCATTAGAATTTGAGTGGTTTTGTGTGTGTGTGTGTGCGTGTGTGTGTGTCTGTGTGTGTGTGTGTGTGTGAACAAAAGAAACTCACAAAAGGAATATGTGAGAGAAAGAGAGAAAAGGGAGAGAAAAGAAGAAAGACAGAGACAACATTTAGAAATATGCATGCTCACAGGCTTACACTGCATTTGTATGAATGAGCACGAGTGAATGGCTCATGTTTATAAAGTGTGCCTGACAGCGAGTGTATGTGAGTGTTGCACTTGTTGCACACTGCCACTTCCAATCTAGAGGCTGTGACTTAAACAGCACACGGTATTTGGCCGCTACTCTAATGACATTTAGCGCTGACCGATGGGGACTGCATGTCACTCCAATTAGAAGAAACACTCCCCTGTATGGCAAGCTGTTAGACAAACCTCGACTCCTCCCTGCAAATTTGGGGATGAATTATTGAAAAGGGCAAAGCTGAGCACCTTGATGAGGTTGGCACATTTGGCTGGCTGAACGGTCAAACTGACACAGCTTGAGGAACGAGGAAAAAGGCCACTGCTATCTCAGCAGCTCAGAGCGTAGCTGGTTGAGTGGCTTTGTCTGGAAGCTGGGCCTTATCACGCAACCTACTGGGCTTTCACCCAGCTCACCCCGAGGACGACCAACGTGAAAGACATTAACATAGTGCAGGTTAACATCCAGTTATCATCCAACAACTGTCCTCATGGTAGTCATTTATCAGATACAAAAATGAAAGATTTTGATATTGCCATATTCTGAATGTAGAGTGTGAGCCCACATTGCTCAAGAGTAGGAAAAGCTTCAGGCAGACGACCGTCTTCTGTGGACGTCAGTAACATTTGCCCTCTTTAAATATAGTAGCAAATTAGAAAAGTTAAAGAGCTCAGGAAGAAAGTGAAAAGGCCAATGATATCTCAGCTGCTCAGCAGAGATAAGAAATGGTTTTGTAGTTGTGAAGGAGCTGGTCTTAACCTGATCACACATCAACAACTGCAATGTTTTCCATATTCCCCTTCACTACAACATTATCTAGTCTGTGGCTATACAATAGTTACAATATGACTGATTCTGAAAGCATTCCCCAGTTAAAGTGAAAATTAATCCTCAGTAAATCTGAACTGGTGTCTTTTGTTGATGATCCTGGCGCTCTGAAAAAGCAGCAATGAACGCATTCAGACACACAATTGGCTTCACTCAAGTAATTTCACGCAAATCGTTATATAAGATTAATGTTAATTACTGATAAATTATGCAAAAAGAGATCACAATGATGTGACATGAAATGATGGGCTTCATAAACACTTCAGTGTCACTGTGCGAAAGCTGAAATTAGCTTTTGATAATCTGAAATACTGCAGCAAAGAGCAATATCTGACTACCACAAGGAAATGTCAGCTGTGCTGTTGGTATTGGGTGCCCATCATGAAAACACAGCCAATCAATTGTGCATTAGGATATCGAATACATATTTCTTTGTTGTCTATAGCAGACACAAGAAAACAAAACAGCACAATATCAAATCATTCTTAAATGTGTTTCTTGTTTGTTTTTTTCATGGATATTTTCATGCACCAAGTGCCATTGGGAGATTCACTTAAATGACTAAACCCAGCTGATTGAAATCTAATTTACATTTTTCTTTTTATTACATTTCAAAAGCTTTCATACAATTCACTTGACAGCTGAATGAAAACATAGCTACAGAGCCACCCAGATAACTAAACTGTTCAGTGCTGTTGTAGTTCCTGAATGTGTGCATAAACCTCTTTCATGTGCAAGTGTGTGTGTGTGTGTGTTTGAGAAATAAAGAGTGTGTTAGCTGTCCCTGAGTGTTGATTGAAGCTGCTGATGACAGAACGGTGGCACTGGGTTCTTTTCTGCCGTGCTCCCCAGGCCCCTGACCCACCTAATTGGTTTTCAGTGTTTAAAAGACCAAACCATCAAAGACGGGACTGTCAGTTCGACTGCTTTCACTTTTGGATTCAGCTCTCTATTATTTATGACTGACAAGAAAACTTTCTGAAATACACTCTTAAATATACAGACGAGAATCCAGACATGTATGCACACAGACATATTTTGTAGAGGAATACTCTTAGGTGATAATGTATGCACACTTATGCTTCCTCTCCAAAAGAAGCAGGCATGTACACACACAGCAGTGTAAGTGCATTCAGCCAGCACACCCTGACACAGCAAAGAGAATATATGACCAAAGGGGGCCGCATCAGTGTGTCTGTGTGTGAATATTTGTGGATGTGTGCATTTGAGAAAGGAAAAGGGAGATGGACAGTGTGCATGTACGTGTTTCAGAAAGAGACAGATTTTATGTATGTGCATGTGTGTGTGTGTGTGTGTGTGTGTGTGTGTGTGTGTGTGTGTGTGTGTGAGTTCAAAGCCTTCATATCTTGCCTCTGCACAGACTCTGCAGAACTGTTCTGACAGTGCAGAAGTACAAACACTGATACAAGTTCTGTGGGAGTTTTTGCTCCAAACAATAGAGAAAAGGCTCATGCTAGTGATCAAAGTTGTAGAATAACCCAAGGAAACATCACTGCATAATCCTAGCCATTAAAAATAGGCTCATAAATTCTTGTTAAACTTTGTTGTGCACGAAAATACATGTCAAACACATAATGGACTTGGAGGCTTAAATGTTAAATTTAAATCACGCAAGCGTTTGACACGAAGCCTAAAACAAACAAAAAAATAATGTAACTGAGCTCTCAGCTGCCTCAAAATTACTTTTCCAGCTCCACAAATAGGCCAAACTTGAAGAACTCCTCACACAGCTAAACAAACAGCCTCCTGTTCAGCCTCTTCACATCAAGATGTCAGCTAACGTCTGAAGAAACAACTGAAACCACAACAAACACGGAGCCTTTCCTTCCTTCCATGCATGCATCTGCCACCATCCCTCAGCCCCTGAGCTTTGTTTTGACCAAACACATTTGTATATCACCACCCAGCTAATCTCTCCCTATCTGCCCCACCTTGCCATCAAGGCTACACCAGATAGCGCAGGGGATCGAGTCTGGCTTTGATACGGCGTGTGTGTAGGGGGGGGCTTGATGCAGCAAAGCTATCTGCTCCAATCTGAACTTGTTTTCTTTTTTTTTTTGGTTTGATGGGACTCCATTTGTACCACACTGGCGCTACTGGATACAGCTCAAACCAGGAGAGAACCTGGCTCCAACTATTTCCACCCACACATGTTCAGCTGCACACTACAAAGACCACACACTGAAAACACACTCTCACTCTCACACACACACACACACACACACACAGACACAGACACAGACACAGACACACTCTTTTATCCCAGGCTATGTTTTCTTTTTAGGGTGCCAATCAAACATTCATAACAACTTGCTTTTGGACTTTCATAACATCTTTCTCTACCTGCCTGTCTGTTTCCTTTCTTCTTTACAATATTCTGGAAAAAAAAGAATCACAATATGAGTTTTGTCAATATTGCAGAGCCTCTCTTTCATTCTCCCTCTCTTTACTACTGCGATAGTGCTCCAAGCGATAAAGCCTGCCTCTATTATTAGCAGTGTAATAGACGGCTGTGGTTGTGAGGATCTGACAAGGAGATGATAACAAAAGTGCTTACTCCTCCGTTCTCCCCGTGCTCCTCCTATATCATTTAGAAAACAGTCGCAGTGCAGCAGC
Organism: Enoplosus armatus; assembly: GCF_043641665.1. NCBI lineage: Eukaryota > Metazoa > Chordata > Actinopteri > Centrarchiformes > Enoplosidae > Enoplosus > Enoplosus armatus. The sequence continues at coordinate 9,078,395 of NC_092183.1, read as the reverse complement.
AGATCATGGCCGGCTAATGGCCTTAGAATATTACTGCTGCCAAAGTAAGCAACACTTACCATTACTCAATTTGTACAGACATTAAAAAGAACATCATTAAATTTAAGAATTTATCTGTTATTCTGCTACTTCACCATGCTCCAATAAATATTTGTGATCAGGCACTACAACCAGATGCCAAATTAAGAAGAGAAATTAAGATAGAGTCAGACTTGTCAGAGCTGTGGAGGCCCAGAGGTGCTCTCAGCATTGAGTTTCCTATTATGGACTCACAGCTGCTTCGTTTGAGATTTCATACCTGGTGGTTTTACAAAACATGTATCTATATTCCCAGAAAATGCCCCTGGCTGCTTTTCCAGACGCATTTATTATCTCCCTCAAATTATTATCTTTGGAGAAGCTCCAGATTTGACACCTGGTGACATCATAAAGTTGGAGAGTTGAGTCTAAGTTCACACAGTTGAGGCTTTGGAGGAGTGTGTTCCTTGAGTTCCCAAATAAAGACTGGACTCTGTTCGACCAAAGGTGTAACATTCAGGAATACACTGCAAGTGGAGATCCTTAAAGATCCTTGGAGATCCTTAGAGATCCTTAGAGATCCTTGGAAATCCTTTATTTTTGTAGTTTTGGCCAGTTATGATAACAAGTTGCTCACTAATAATAATAGTCTGCTGGGAGCAAAGAAACACAATCAGCCAGGCGATAAGACTGTAATAATCCATTATTACACAGGAAAACTGTGCACACACAGCTGTCGCAACTATGGTAGGTCAAAGTTGAACCAGGATATTGTTTGTAAAATGTGATGAAGCCGGTAGACACCCACACACAAGGCAAGATGGTAAAGTAGTATGGCAGAGGAAAAACAGAATGAACAGTGACCAATTAACATCTCAGCAGAAAACAAAGCATACCATGGACCATATACCCGTTTGTGAAAATATGTGTGAAAACCACAAAAGAAACAGTACAAAACAAGATAGGACATGCTTTTCCATATAGGCTGATGTGACAATAAGAGTATTATACCGCAAGTGTGTGTGTGTGTGTGTGTGTGCGCTTGTAGTGAACTTGGATCTGACAACGGCAGTAAAGGCAACCAAAGCCAGAGTAGATTTCCAGGGGTGCATGTATTTGGAGCGCTATGGGCGACTCTGAAAAGCCTTCAGAATAAAAAACAGTTTCCCAGGATGCCACCTGGTGTGTGTCTTTCCGCTGTGTATTTGTCTATTTCCATGTACATGAATTTGCCTCGATTTATAAACATTTACATCAAAATGTATACCTTTCTGTATGCAAGTGTGTGTGCGTGCATGTCGGCATTGTGTCTAGCATTCTCAAGTGTGTGTGTTCTGCCAAGCCTAAGAAAGTGACATATCAGAGCAGCTTCCTCTATCTATAATTCATAGTGCAGGCTCTAAACAAAGAACAGAGTGTTCGGCTCCCATCAGACATGCTACAGGGGAACCGACACGGCTGCTAAAGCTGCAAACAAAATATAGCTGGATAGCTAGGACCTGGAGCTAATAAGAGGAATTACAGACTGTGATAGTAGAAAAGAGCACACAGACTGACAGGGAGGCAGGATGACAGCCACATGTGGAATAAGGGATACTTTCTCTCCGCCTTGGTGGATTTTCTCTGACCCACATTATCAGGAAACAGACAGGCACACTTGTAAACAGGTTCGAATATGACTCAGTGTGCTGTCTACACCGAAACAAAGGCTCTTTCAACACCGTCCCATTTTTCTTTTGTTGTGATAGACACCTGTAATGACCCCACACTCACTAGGAGGACAATCATGCAATATTTAGAAACTCCAGCTCCAATCATTCTCAGAGGAAAGATGCAAGATTTATACCCGTTGTCTGTTGAGGTTTGTCTTGTCTGCTACATGGGCTGAAGCTTGTCGAATTAGTCATACTCACCACTCACAGCTAAAGAAAGTATTTTCTTTCCAACAGAAGGTGGGGTGGTAATCAAAGATACTTTCATATAAGTGAATGGCTTCTAAAGCTCTTAAGCTGGGTGATTCAAAGGTGATTCAAACTACATAGTAGTACTAAAATGATAAGTTGATTACAGAAAATTAAAAATCAACAATTTGTAACATCAATTAAGTTTTTTTTCATCAAATCAATTTTCAATCATCACCGTTTAAGTGGACGTGGTGAACTTGTTAGCAGATAGTTGCTTATTTACACATCCAGCAGTTATGGAGCAACATTATCATTCATTTAGAGTCGCATTTCTGGCCACCTGGTGAATGTAAGTCCAAAACTCACACTCTTGTGGCTAGTCTCTACCAACACCTGAGGAAAATATCTGGCTCTTTAAATGCTTCTACATGCTCCACCATGTTCAGAAGCTAGTCGCTAACTTTGTCTGTCTGCTGTTTGGTGCTGAGCAGGTAGTGCACAGAGGGTTTTTACAGCTTTTTCATTGTTAACAGCTGCCTACTGCGGCCAAATGTAACATTTGCTAATAAGCGACCACTGTAGCCACAAGCAGAAATTACAGATCAATAGCACATTGAATTTCCCTTCATTTCCCAAAATTCTTTTGAGTAAGTTGCTTTAAAAACATAATCATTTGATGAGCTGACAAACTGGCAATCTGGCAAAAGCAGGAAACAACAACCAAATAATAAAGCTTCAGCACCAAAACTGCTGTGTATGAATATGAGCAAGGATGTGTTTTATTGATTAAGAATTGAGCTTTTGATTTGCAGTTGAAAGATTCATGTTATTTCTTCTTTCAAAAGTTACAGTCACTCAAGTAATTTGCCAAGGAAAAATACCAATTTGCTGCAAATGTGAGGATTTGTTGCTTTTCTTTGTTTCATATTATTGAAAATGTAATATCTTTGGGCACTTTTGGGCTGTTTATAAGACAAAACAATCGGTTTTAAGACACCTTTGAAGTAACCATTGATTCTGGGAAATTGTGATGGCATATTCACTATTTTCTGACATCTTATGGACTGAACATTGAGTCAGTCAATTGAAAAAATACAGTCAACCTACTAATTTAAACAATCCACTGGTGCACTTTTAAAATAATGCACACCTAATTCCCCCATTTTCTTAAGAATACATCTGCTGCCAGTTGTTGACATCATGTGTCATCAGTTGCTGCTATTTATTCAGTGCATTGAGATGTTGTGACGGTTCCTCAGGGCCTGCCTTACATCTGCTCCTGTGCGCCTCAGTTTCAATACCTCCATTATTGGTGGAACACTGCTGTGTTGTAATTAAAATGCTATACCTATTTTTAATAGCAGGTGACATATGTGGTGCTCTAAACACACAAACTGTCAAGGGCTTTGGCTATGAATGTGACGCTTGCTCCAATTACCACAAACACAAATGAGCCAGGCAGGCGGGGGGGGGCAGCAGAAAGAGGTCATCTTGAGAAAAGAAAGATGAGTGATTGCAGAGATGGCAAAAAAATGACATGAAAAAATGGTGTGGATGTGGCAATGGCGTAGTAGGAAAAGTGGCTTTTTGTAACTGACGGAAGGATCATTTCTTATCTATTCATATGTCACTCTGAGTCATCCTTTAGAGCAGCCAAAAATACCTTTCTCACCAACTGCACACACAGTATGTTTCTTCTCTCATTCATTCTGTTCAACTCAAACACTGAGCAACAATCACAGGATATGCAACAGAAGGTAGAAGGAGCAAGGGAAAAGTTGGGAGTGTTTTAGTGCACAGGTAATAACATGTAAATCTGCTCAATAGAAAGAGAATTAATTTCAGCATCAAAACATCACCATAACTACATGTTCATATCAGCGTTGGCCTGAGAGATTACATGTACAAAAACTGACATACAACTTTAAACCATGATTTGTCCCCGACAGTCATGTTTTATGTTTAAGCTGTTTTTCCTCATACAGAAGCGTCTCTCAGAATCAATATTTGCCATTGTTACTGTTCTGTTTACAAGGTTTTCGGTTTCAGAAAATGTAAACACAACTACTTCTGTTTGTGTTATACACTGTACATATAGCATGATAATAAATACGCCTGTGGCCACATGTGACAAAGGTCCCCTGCCAGATCCAAACCAGGGTTGTTGTGATTACACGGTATGCATCCCAAAGCCACTGGCCCATCAGGATGCCTCACTACAGTGGTATCTTGACGCTAAACAATAATCAAGTTGTTAGAAGCATTGATGAAAAGCAGAAATGGGGACATTAGTCAATAGATGGAGTATAAAGAGAGGTACAGACCAAGAGAGAAACTGATCAGCAAAGAAATAAAAACAGACACAGGAATAAGAAGAAAACACTTATTACAGACAGGGAGAAGCAGAGGGAAATGCTGATTTGAGATTTAAAAGCAACGTGTACAATATATCTATTTGAATGGCACCTGACTAAGAGAAAAGAAATGTCTGGAAATAGCCTGGTGCTTTCACATTGTTTGTTCACACCTCCCACACTTCCTACATGGAGGGTGCAAACATTGAAAGGACGACAAATCACATTAAGCACCTAAAAACTGCCGAACCCTGAATTGGAATGACTAGAGCTGGCAGTTTATCCGTGGGCAGAGGGAGCTCTGCCTCTGCGGACTATTTATCCAAGGCTTACTGTTTACAAGACTTTCAGCTCAACCCTCAAGCCTTTCAACTCTTGAATTTAGGCCATGCCCACACCAATGAGAATACGTCTGAAAATGCTTTAAACATGTAAAACAGGTTTCTGACATACTGGCAAATGTATTCTAGTCATCTTCTGAAAGCTTGCTGTCCACATTGAAACATCAAAAAAATAGGAAAATATCTGAGATTAGAGAGAGATTATTATTCATATTTAGTTGCTGGTATGTTTTTGTATTAACTGTATTATTAAGTTCATCACCTTTTATCAATCAATAAGAGCTACAGTGCGCTGCAGGGAAAAAAGTAATGATATTTTCACCCATTTACTGATCTAATATTGTCAAACATTTCTTAAAATTCATCATTGGGTCTTTTTTTAAACCCAAAATAAATCTTCATGTTTAAGAGCCTCTAAATCAGGAAGCTTGACACTGCAGAGCCAGGGAGAATGGAGACACTCAACAGCCCCAGCGCCAAGATAAACAAGCCAAGGAACACGAGCCGTGTGTGAGCCATAACAAGATGATTATGGTGGTGGCAGCTAGCTACCGTCGCCTGATACGGAGAAAGAGGGAAGGTGCCATGTCATGTACCAGCCTTTGCTGCCAAGTCCATAAACTCTGTGTACTTTCCAACTGGGCTGGGAAAAGATGTTCTAACCAAAGAGCAGCCACCATGGGAAAGCTGTTCTGGCCTATCCTAGTGATCAATAAAATAATAAAAGTTTTAGAAATCAAAACTCAAGTTTCAAACTTCATGTTCACCACTGAATCTGCTTACTTCAACGTGACTCTAAGTAAGCATCTAAAAAGCCAAACCTTCAAACCTTAATCTTCTAAATGTGTGTGGGGTGGCTTAAATAAGAACTGAAGCTAGCCAACATCTTGTAGTGTGAGCCTTAACTAACCATCGGTGTGCCAGGTTCTAGGATAAGTGGCACTCAACCCCTACAGCCAAGGCCTCCATTTTGAAACAGTATGCATTTTAATGTATTAGGTTGGCACAAGGTTGGAGTGGGGGTTATGGGCAACATGGACAACTGAGCTGTGTGTGGGTTTGCAGCTATGTGTGTGTGTGTGTGTGTGTGTGTGTGTGTGTGTAAAAGAGAGTGAGAGTGCTTGAACAAGACAAGAGTAACGGCCGCTATTCACAACTGTAAGGCCTGTTTTTTCCACTATGTGGCAGAGCTAGAAGATTGCCAAGGCAGCCAGCCTGTGCCCCCATGGTATGTAGACACTGTCGCTCTCATACACAAGGAGAGAGAGGGGGAGGACTAAAATGTGTGTGTGTGTGTGTGTGTGTGAGAAAGAGAGAGTTAGGGAGAGTTTACAGTACAGCTGCCCCTCCAATAAAGCAAAAACATTTCACCACTAACCAACAACACAAAGCCAGACATAAATATGGTGTCACCAACAAACATACTGTAGTTATGATAAGAGACAATGATATTTTCCATTTCTTTCCAGTGCTATTCAGTTCACGCCACAACACAAAGTCAATTCACTGAGCAGGGCTGGTTGGAAAACTAAAAAACAAAAGTTGGCATTAAATGTCTGGTTAGATCTTTTGTCTCAATTACTTATTATCTATTCAGACATTCACTGATTTAAATCATAATTTTCCCAATTTTTGACTGTAATTTATTTAGGCAAAGTTCTTGTACAACTGCTTGTGCTCAGCATTTGACATTTGAGAAGTTTGATTCCTTTAGTTAAATGAAAAAAAGGGTTTTGTAGAAAATCATGTTTATATTCCTCACAATAAAGTCTACGCAAGAGGTTTCAGCTGAGTTTTTCAGTCATCCATCTGACATTTGTTTGATGGAACGGATACGCTTCTATTTTAATCAATATAGGGTTAGGGTTAGTTTAATAATTGGTGCTTCACTCGTGCTTTACACTCAGCTTAGCCGCGACCCGAATTGTATTTTTATGCTTCAAGACTATTTTCTTCTTTATTTTATGTGCATAACTGTGGTGATTGTGTATTCTGCTCTGAGCGATGCCAAAACTTGGGTGACCTACACTCACAACTGTGACTGAACGCATCATGTGTAGACACTGATAACTGAAGCTGCTGCTCTGCTAATGTGCTGCTTTCACTATGCTGCCTGTGCAAACATGGTGTAACGAATCAAAAGGTATCAGCACTAAAACTCAGGAATTGCATCTGTATAATTATCAAAAAAATTCAAACGACATTCATCCCTATACCCATGTTGCAGGTGGACCAAACACGTGCAACTCTGAACCTAGAGACCGTTGTCCAAATCAATACTTTACCTTTCAACAAAACAGTCAAATACCAGTGTAACATCAAAGAGGTTGGGTATTCATTAAGACACTGGTGACAATTTGTTGATACAGGCAGAGGAAGCACTCTGTGCCCTATCATTGCATGTCGGATGACAAAACTGCCAGGCTCCAACCCACTCATTATAATCATTATTTCAAGGAAAGGAAGAGGCCTATAGCTCATATCCTTTCATTGCCATTATATCCCGTCACAGCACGATGCAAGCAGACAAAGACGACTGTTGACAACATGAAATGCAGCACAATTCAGAAAACAAAAGAATGCCACAATAATCAAAAGAGAAACCACATGAATAAACACCCAGACCTGTTCATGATGTGATAATATATCTGCATTATTACAAATATTTGGCATTAAAAAAAATAAATAAAGCATTTTTCTGCGCGTATGCCTATCAGCCAACTTTCACTGGAATGAATGGATGTGATTTGGCTCTGTGCTTCTGCAATCAGTGCGTCTTGTTTAAACTGAAATAGATTTCTCACCCCAGCATAGTTCAGCCAAGAGGCAGAGCAGCCTCTCTAAAAAGAAACTGAAATGAAGGAAGAAAAAAAACAAAAAACACATGCACATCTGAAAATCTCAGTCTTAAGCACTCTTTCACTGCTTTTATAGCTACCGGCTATGGCAAAATGGCACCACATTATCAGGGGATTAATGATTACTTCACAAACTGGGTGTGAGACACAACAGTCAGAGAGAAATAAAAGCTGATCACAGGAGTGGGAGATGTGAGAATAAAAGAGGGATGTTAAATCAATGAGATTTAAATGGGAGTTGCAGTTGGATTTGTGGGGTTGATGGCTTCCCTATCTGGGTGTCAAACATGTACCGTGGGTGTGCTAAACAACATCCAAACATCCCTAAATCCCCCAGGCGCCTTTTAAGAGGCAAAAGAATCTGGGAAAGGGACTGGCTGAGGAAAACAGGAGTGGAGGTTAGGGGGGTGGGTAGGGAGGTGGAAGAGGGAGATATAGAGTGTGTAATACGGAGAGAGAATCAATGGGTACCCCCGGAGCAAATAAAAGCCATGACATCATCGTATGGCAAGGAGCAAGGAGTGGGGTGGCGAGGAGAAGGGGGAGAGAGAGGGAGAAGTGAGAGACGAGAGCACCCACAGTCACCCATTCTGCCTCTCGGGGCCCATCCTCTGGAATGGATAAGAGCCGAACAATGCGTTCTCAATGAATGGGATCCCAAATCCCACAGGAGAAAAACAAATCACCAGTGGGAAAGGGGGAGGGCGAGGGAGAGATGGAGAAAGAGACAGAGAGAGATGGAGAGAGAAAGGGAGACCCTTAAAAAGATGTGCACACAAAGCAACAAAGCATCTTGGGACATGTAGAGCAAGGCAAGTAGAGATTGAGACAAAGCTGCCTTTGTCCTTCCTGGCTGGTGGGTGGCTTGGTGTGAAGGATTTGAACGTGGTAGCATTTACAGTGCATCCGGAAAGTATTCACAGCGCTTCACTTTTTCCACATTTTGTTATGTTGCAGCCTTATACCAAAATGGATTAAATTCATTTTTTTCCTCAAAATTCTACACACAACACCCCATAATGACAACGTGAAGAAAGTTTTTTTGAGATTTTTGCAAATTTATTAAAAATAAAAAACCTGAGAAATCACATGTACATAAGTATTCACAGCCTTTGCTCAATACTTTGTTGATGCACCTTTGGCAGCAATTACAGCCTCAAGTCTTTTTGAATATGATGCCACAAGCTTGGCACACCTATCTTTGGGCAGTTTCACCCATTCCTCTTTGCAGCACCTCTCAAGCTCCATCAGGTTGGATGGGAAGCGTCGGTGCACAGCCATTTTCAGATCTCTCCAGAGATGTTCAATCGGATTCAAGTCTGGGCTCTGGCTGGGCCACTCAAGGACATTCACAGAGTTGTCCTGAAGCCACTCCTTTGATATCTTGGCTGTGTGCTTAGGGTCGTTGTCCTGCTGAAAGATAAACCGTCGCCCCAGTCTGAGGTCAAGAGCGCTCTGGAGCAGGTTTTCATCCAGGATGTCTCTGTACTTTGCTGCATTCATCTTTCCCTCTATCCTGACTAGTCTCCCAGTTCCTGCCGCTGAAAAACATCCCCACAGCATGATGCTGCCACCACCATGCTTCACTGTAGGGATGGTATTGGCCTGGTGATGAGCGGTGCCTGGTTTCCTCCAAACGTGACGCCTGGCATTCACACCAAAGAGTTCAATCTTTGTCTCATCAGACCAGAGAATTTTGTTTCTCATGGTCTGAGAGTCCTTCAGGTGCCTTTTGGCAAACTCCAGGCGGGCTGCTATGTGCCTTTTACTAAGGAGTGGCTTCCGTCTGGCCACTCTACCATACAGGCCTGATTGGTGGATTGCTGCAGAGATGGTTGTCCTTCTGGAAGGTTCTCCTCTCTCCACAGAGGAACTCTGGAGCTCTGACAGAGTGACCATCGGGTTCTTGGTCACCTCCCTGACTAAGGCCCTTCTCCCCCGATAACTCAGTTTAGATGGCCGGCCAGCTCTAGGAAGAGTCCTGGTGGTTCCGAACTTCTTCCACTTACGGATGATGGAGGCCACTGTGCTCATTGGGACCTTCAAAGCAGCAGAAATTTTTCTGTAACCTTCCCCAGATTTGTGCCTCGAGACAATCCTGTCTCAATATATTGATTTGGTTGTACAATGTGGCATTTAAGGAAGAACTGTGTGCAGTTAAGAATCAGGAGAGATATTTCTGGATTGAAAAAGTACAGACGGTGCAAAAGGGACACCAGACATTAACCAGAAGTCCAGGGCACAAGCCAGAAATCGTTGCCTGAGAGTATACTGAAATAATCTGGAGCCAAACACTGTATGGGACCCTGACCTTTAATCTCTGACTTCCAGGTAAAAGGTTGCAGTAAGGCGGCAACTAACAATTATTTTCGTTATTGATTCTTCATAAATTTATTGATTAGTCCACAAAATGTCCCTGGGCCCAAAATGAAGTCTTTAAATTGCTTGTTTTGGCTGACTAACATTCAAAAAGCCAAACATGACAAAATGATAGAAAACACAAATATTTGGCATTTTGGCTTGATAAACTACTTTTGTCAACGAACTTATCAACTGATTGACAAGGCAAGTGAAACATAATTTAAGGCCGGGAATGAAACAAGTGCTTTTTTACTCAAATACTATCTTAATCAAAATGCCACAAAAGTCATTCTCAAGTTCATTATCAACCGCTTTTAGAGCGCTATCGAGTAAATTGGGGACTCCAGCTCTGGTAGAAAACAATCCTTGCTCACAAATTTTGATTGAATGTCAAGGGCCATAGGAAAAACATAAGAAAAATCTGTTTCTGATTTTGTCTTAAAGCTGCGTTTAGTACATTTTTCCCTTTTGCGGTTTGAAACTCAAAAGAGCTTTGCTTTATCAAGTCTTCATCAAGTCTGTCTGAAGCTTTGAAGTCTGAGCCAGCATGTAGAAGCTATATTAGTTCACTAGCTCTCACCTCGTGCCTTTGCCGCCTAGCGTGTCCACAATAAATATTGAAATCGGCGGTGGCTGCCTTGCAAGTGGATGTTCTGTATTATAAATGTCACCCTCCCTTGGTCGGCGGAGCAGTGGCTCGTTCTAATGCCACAGGACAGAGAAACAGAAAGAGAAAGAGACACCACGGCTGGCAAGGGATTTCAACTTTCAGACTACTCAAAGCAATATCAGAGGGTCTACTTGCATGTTTATGAATAAGAAAGAAGATGGATACTGTGGGAAAAAAGAGGGGTAAAATGATAGAGGTAGAGGGACACAAAAGAAAAGAACAGAGAGAGAAAATGAGACAGCACTCTGTTTAACTTTACATTCAGGGTGCCCCAAGCCCATCACAATCTTCTTACATAGCACATACAGGAGTACAGTAGACTCACAGGGGTCAGAAGAAGAACGTGAAGGGTTATGTGTTGACGTTTACAAGCCAAAAAGGTTGGAAACTGCTGTGCTAGATGACTCCTTTTGCAGCCAATGCCCAATGAAGGCCCCTTGTACTTTCCTTCACATGATACGGCATGCCTGCCTGTTGCATATTTCTGCAACCAGGTAAGTCTTATAATGTCAACTGTAGTCCATGACGGTGCCCACGACCATATCTGTCTTTCCCCCAGTGATTTGTCGACGCCAGGCAGCTTTTTAAAACAAAGACAGATTGTGCTAGCTGCTTTAAGTACTGCTAAGAATATGACATCCACTCCTGATCTCTCTCTATCAGACATTGAATTTGTTCTCTTATACTATACCTGGAGCTTTCTGATGCACAAATCAATGGTGGAATAGAATGTATTATTAGTGGTTAGATGCTGATTCTGTGACCATATATTTTGAAATGGTCCTGTAAATACTTCAATATATCTATTTAATGTTTCATTTATAATGTCTGTCTTTCTCTGACTTATTTTTAGCTATTATTTGCGTATTCTCCTCTCTTCCTATTTGTTTTCTATATGTTGTATTTTTATAATGTTGAATAAAAAAAAGACAATGATTGTTTTAATACCACTAAATGCATATTTACTAAATTGCTCATTCATCCCAAAATGTTAGCTTGCTAAAGACTGTGTAGTTGGAAAGACTTAAATTGCCATCCACTCATTCAGGCTTTCACCACTCAGGTTTGTTAAACCCCATTGTAGGGAACTGTGGTGTGTGTTTCTTGGCGATTTTACCACAGACACAAACATCGAAACCTACAAAACCAATAATTTTGTCTCAGTTTTTATCTCTTGCGTAATCTTTGTGCGTCATATTCTGAGGTCTCTTTCACCTCAGCAAGAGTCCGTACGGATCACAGATATAAAGCGAAGGAGAAACTACATAGAAACTTCAAATTCAGTGTAAAGGAGATGTGTATGTGCTACACACTCCAGCAGCCAAGAGAAGAGGGTACACACGCACCAGGTAGCAGGCAGAAAGCCACCTATTGGTGTTTTTACTTGCTTCTCTTCAAGCACTGCTTTATCCCACAAAGACCTAACCTCTGCAGACAAAACACCTCACAATTAAAATGGGTAGATTGTGTACTTCTATTTTCGAGGTCTGTGCAGTTGGAAAAGAATTAAATCAGGTTATCTGGAGTCTAGATAGCGTGCTTAGCAAAAGCCCTCTGAAAATACAGATAAAAGCACAAATTCCTGGTGTTTTTTTGTGCGCTGATGAATGAGAAACTCTGCACACCATTAATAACAGCATCCCATACATACATCTATTATTACCACTACCAACTATACTGCTATTAATCCACAGGTAACAAGTCCCACAATGAATTGCAAAGGAAATTCACACGTATCCTCCACATGTTTCATCTTTGTCGTCACCTCCCCATCCTCTCCCACTGTCATCTCTCGGTTGTCATTCTCCTGTTGTCCTCGTCTTCTTTCCTCTATTCTTCGTCCTTCCTATCACCCTCCCCTGCATCCTTGTCTTCTTCCTTCTATCCCCTGCTCAGATCCTCTTTCTTTTCTAACTTCTTTTTCCTTCTGACAGCATATCACTTAAGTCCTTTTCTGTCTCAGCTGCTTCTCCTCTGGGATATCAAACAAGCTAAGCAACAGGTCTCAAGTCATACACGGAATGAGGCCATATCCAACAAGCGATCTCACTTTTGAAACATTACGGGGTGAGTGTGAGGACGTTCACCTGTCTGCAGATGTACTGCAATGCTTCCTCAGTACAGTTTTCATATAGAAACAGCTACTTTCCACTGAAACCAATACAAATTCAATTTGGGGAAACGACAGCTCTCCTGGGCGGGGTGCGACACTGACTGCTGCATGGAAGCAACCGTGATCTATAATATCAGTACATGTTGTTAGTGCACACATTATGGAGGCAGAGGAGGAAAGAAATCCCCCTGACAATAAACATTTAAATGAAAACAGAAAAAAAGTATCCCAAAAAGCAGTCCACTCATTTCTCCAAATATGTCGTATAACGTCTCTTCCACTGTAGTGTAGATATACTGTATGTCACATATTGTTTGGTGAAGGAGATATGAGGCTCCCTGGCAGTCCTCCTCCTCATCCTCCTCCTCCTCAGGGAGAGTGCTAATGAAGCAGGAGGTTGGTCAGATGGAAGAGTCTCTAACTCTCCACTTGGATTCCAAGCAATCAATAATATACAGACGGCAACCCTCGCCTTCCTCTCCTCCTCTTTCATTTTCTTTCCTTTATCCTCTTCATCATCATTATTTTACTCCCTGTGTCCCTTTTTTTAAAATTAGTTTTCACCTCCCCTCCCTCTCCCTTATACCTCCCCTCCGTCCCTTCCCTGACCTCTGCCACCTTTCTCCTATTTGCAGTTTTGCCTTCCCCTCTCTTTTAGACAGTTTACAGTGAGGGTGTTATACATCTGCGCTGTAATTAGTATGACACTTGCAGCTGAATTTCATTTCTATTCACAACTAATTTACTTCTCAGTCATCGCAGTGTTTTGACATTCCAGAAGTTGCGCTGAGAAATTCTCAGAGAGTTTGGAAGAAAACAAACTTACTGTCAGGAAACTCTAATCAGAAAACTATGCACACTCAAACTGCCTTAATACAAAGTTAAACGAGGTATCCTATCCATCTCTCAGATACTTTACTGCCCCTGAGGGATGCTTTCCAACCTGCGAGACAACAGTGCCCCCTGCAGCTCACCAGAGGATGTGCACCTCAATAATGCTCAGTGAAGTTGATCCCTCTACACTTATAACCAGCCTTCCTTGTTTTAGCCCCCCCAGCTATCTCCTCCCACAAGGGGAATTGTGTAAGTGGATTTAAATAAATTAATGCCTCTTTTGCTAGCCTAGGGAAAACACAGCAGAAAATAGTCCAAAACAAAAAATATTCCTATTGCTGTCGCATTCACAAAGATAAAGAAAAACATATATTGCTTCAATCTTACGCCTATAGGCCCACATTTAAGACAGCAGCAATTTGAATATGTCATGCCTAATTCCACATTTAGGCTGAGCCGGCATTCTCTAGGGACTGAATACAAAGCAGCGCGCAAGAAAGACACTTGACTAGTCAGCTGGAACAACACTATCCAAGCTCAGGGGATAATCAGTCCCACCATTTTGAGACAAAAACTGCTTTAAAAGAAGCCAGTCAATTGCCTGAAGGCCATAACTAAAAATTTCAGTATCCATGCCAACAAAGAGCAGTCCTGTGTAGCATTTACAGTCTGAAGAATATATTTCAAATATTTGTCAAAACATCAGCAGCACTTGATTAATCTTATCTCACTTAGTATGTGTTCATTTTTGAGGTTGTTAGAAGAATCAAAACAAAATATTTCAATAAAACTGCATACTTCAAAGGCTGAAAATGATTTAATGTGAAAAAGAAACTGCCTTTTGAGTTCTCAATCCTTTTGCTACAGCAACAGAGCAATCCTTCTCCCGGTGGAAAAGACAGAAATGAGTGAGAGAGACTCATGAGATCTTGGCTATTAGAGGAACTACATAGCATTAGCTAATTGGGATCCAAACAAACTCTGAATACAAATGAATGGAAACGCTACAGTGGAAAATCTCAAGTCAAAGCCGTATTCGCATCATGTTTCTTAGAGTTTTCCTTTATAAATACAAATATCTATACTAGGCCTCATTAGTATTCTGCACCAAAATTGTTTATGTAATACTTTGATTTAACACATTAATATATATATGAAAAGATTGAGTATTAAGCATATAAATATGGAAACCATAACTAATCACAAGGCAGACATGTAGACTAAAAATTGTAAACAAGCCTGGATACTGTGCATAAATGGATACAGTTCAGTGCTAGTTACAATAATGTCCAATTCTAGCTACAGAGACAGTCTCTCTCTAGAGAACAAAGAGACCCTGGAGGTTTCAGATAACAAGCTCCCTGATCTCTGCTCTTTACACTACAGTTACTCTGGAGCCAGATGTACGTCTACCTCTGGGTCAAGACAGACAGTGGGATTACCATCTATTAGCAAAGAAAGAGGGACAAACTGGAGATGCTTCTCATTTGGTATAAACACAGTACAGTTCTCTGATTACAGTGGATAATAAGGGTTTTAGTAGTTAGTGTGTTTACAATAGATGAGTGAATGGTAAGAGAAGCAGAGAAGAAAAATAATGACAGTCATGTACGCTGTGTATGTATGCATACTGTGTGTGTGTGTGTGTGTGTGTGTGTGTGTGTGTCGGTTCACACCTCAGAGTCTTCACTGCGGAGCCCCAACTGGAGGACAGCACTGGGAGACTGCAGTCTAGCTTGGCTGGACTGGGCCATCTGCAGGTTCAGCTGCCAGCCAACATACTCCAGCTGAAACACACAAATGGAGACAGTTTTTATATAAATCTTAACATAGTTGTAATGACTATGTAATCACACTTCATTTTAATAAATGTCCTAGACACATTTTCAAAGACTGAAGCAGAGAGAAATATATATTTTTGTGTATAATGATTAGTCCTTTTTCTTCATTATGTTCTCACCACTTGACCTAGATTTTTCATTGTTCACCTGATTAATCTTATTGTTTTATGTCTACAAAGCACTTTGTCGTCACTGATTTTGATCAGTGCTATACTAATCCACCTTTTATAATATAATCATGATAAATGAAAACATGGAAACAGAAAACACTGCCAATCAAACTGTTAAAAGTAATTAAAACTTTCTGACCTTTCCTCTATAACTTGAAGACGTCATGTTGTGTGTTGTGTTTGTTCTAGGGCTGCAACTAACAATTATGTTCATCATCGATTAATAGTTTGGTCTATAAAACATCACAATATCCTTGAGTATACGGTGATATCATCAAATATCATCAACAGTCTGAAAGACATTCAATTTACTAAAATGAAAGACAGAGAAAAGCAGCAATTTCCCACATATTTATAAGTCGTACATTTCTCACTTTTGTGTTCCTATTTTATGAAGATGAGAGTGAAAATGCAGCCTTATGAGAATAACAAGTTTTAAGCTTAAAGTGTGCACAAGTTATTAATGGCTTGTTTGCTGACCATGTAGGGACTAGATGTCCTTTAGTCAACAGTATTACTTGAAGTCACAGTATTATCGCACTTGGTCAATATGGTCAATATCATAGACCTGAAGATTTATTACTGTAGAACTTTGCTTAATCTCCTCAAAGTTTAAGTTACCTTGCTTCCCAGCTGCAGGTTGTCAGACTATTATTCTCAGTCTCAGTCAGCTGTAGCAGTGTGATAGATTAGCAGCACTGAGTCAAGGCAGGGCAGTTAAGTGTTTTATGATGCAGAGAGAGGCCATAATAATAAACCATGTGTGACTTATTGGGTCTGGATGCTTCCACAGCATCAGAGGACAGGTGCGAGGTGGGGGAGGGCTGGGCCACATTATTCACAAGAGGAGCAACATCCACATTGGCATGAATAAACATCACAACTCTATGATGTGTTACTCATTTTAGTTTCAGTATAAGCAAATGAATCAATTTAAAGAAACAAATCAACAAAATAAATTCATAGAAATGACCACATATGCTGTATTTTAATGTTATGTAATACATAAATGACTGAATAAGTGAGTAAGTTCAAAAACAAATCGTAGAGTATCTTATTAATGTATTTCCAGTCTAATTTATTTCTGTTTTTTCTGCTCCATCATATGTTAATATTTCTTGGTGGGTGTGTTGACTTCAAGCAATCCACGTGGCAGTTCACTCATTTTAAAAAGGAAAAGCAGGCAATCAAAGGAATTATCACTCAAATCTCTATAAACAGCAGCGTTAATTAAAACAACAACTGGGCTGGTCAATCAGACGACTGGCAGGGACCAACATAAAGACTAACTGGGACGTCCTGTCAAGTCAAGCCGGGTAAAGATATTCAAATGAACAGTGCACCTCAACAATGATCACTACGGAGAGAAATTCGACTAAAAACTGCTGACGCATCAATGTGCATCAAAGCCGGACGTCCGAATCTTCCATCATCACTTAAACACAACATGCATTTCTGGATCGGAGGCTGTGAAAAGAGTCTTAAAACATGCACAAATGTAACCTAAGCCACAGGTGTCGGGTGATCCATGCACACATATTTGACAATCTGTAAATAAATAGACGTTTATATGCGCAGGAAGCATTTCAAAAGCAAATGTTATTAGATTAATGAACTCGAAATTGGAAATGTCTGTAGCCTGATCACCACCTGCATGTGTTTAACTGATAGTGTCTCATGTGGGACAATAAGTGAGAATTCTATGACATATCATATTCAGCTAATATGAGGAAGAAACGACAAGGTGGCAATTATTGTGTGTTTACTGGTTTCTTGAATGGCAAAGGTGTGAATTCTGTAAAAGAGCAAAGTCTCAGATGACTAAACCCAAAACCCTGCCTTCTATTCAAAAGAAAAAGTGGATGAGAAAACACATAAACGTCAGTTATATACGGTCTCTTGCGTGACTTGACTATTGCCCAAAGTCAAAGCAGCAGCAGAGGTCGTCTCGAGGATCAATGGCTGCCACGGCCTTCAGCTGGCAGCAACAAATTCACGGGGGAGAGAAAGATGATTTGCGAGACTCAGGCAGGTGAGATGTGTTAATGTACGACAGCAGCAACAACTCCAGCATAATGTGACTAATGCGTACATGCTGCTTATTTATTCAGTGTTAGATCTTAATTCCCTTGACTTTGAAAGCAATGCCGTTTGAAGTGTCACAGCCTAATCAAGTCATAGAGAGGAACAAGTTTTAAAATTAATGTGACAACTTGTGTGAGCTGTGAGAGAAGTCTTTGTCATCCAAACAGCTGGAATGAATTCACACAAAAGCAGGTCAGTCTTAATATGGATTGTCCGATGTTGAGTCTCAATTTAGTATCAAGTGACTATATTGTCTCACTAAACAGGGCTCAGTTCAAAGGGATAAAATAGTGTGAAGAATAGCCTATAATTACTCTGGGAGAGGATTAATTAATTTTACGCTTGGGTTTAGAGACATCGTCAGGTTTAGGGTTAAAATGCTGTCATGGTAGGCAAGGACTGAAAAAATAAACGTGTTTATTACCTTCTTTGGGGAAAAGATATTGTGCTTTAGTCTCTCCACCAGCTCAGGTCCAGCGGTGGCCCAGGTTTGAGAGAACATCTCAGCCTTGTCTGGGTTTAGATGAACCGCCTCCAGCTGTTGCTGCAGAGAGGCCGGCTTCACATTATGATACACTGCCTGCAGAGGAGAGGAGATAGGGAGTAGTGTAGTAACTGTACAATAAATGCAACCATTAACCATGTTTTACAGGTTTAACAGATCATTCTTGCAGTCCTAATCCTCTTTACCTCGAACACGCAATTCTACATTGCTACAATACAACAGTGACCCCAGCTGGAGAAACGGGCTCACAATGTGATCCACAAAAGCTTTCTTCAGAGGGAATCTCTTGACAGATATTGAGTTATTGAAAATATGCATTCAAAGAAAGTACATAATTTCAACCAGAGATTCGGCCAACTGTGATAATGTGTCTCTTTTCATGAGCATGGCAGGCGAAGTGATGCACACAATTGTAAACTGTGTCCCCTGTCAACATAAATTGTCTCTTGGGAGCACCTGCACAGTTACTGTAGGTAATAATAACAACCCCGGGATGTAAATATAAAATGGACAGAAATTTCTCTGCCTGCATTAAAACAACATATCTAAGTGGGTCAGAGTGTTCATATTTCGTCTTTTCCATATCCAAAGCAATGGAAATCTTTTGAGCATTTTTCTTACTTGGCCTCCTCAATCATATCTAATACATTATGTTGACCCCTCAAAAATACTGAAAATTCTTAAAGAACAAAGAGCTCTCATACTGCAACCCAGCAAAATTAGCATTTCAATCACATAATCAAAAAAATATAACAAAGGATGTCAGAAGGCCACCCCTCACCTGCTCTAGTATAAAGGCGACTGTTTCCAGGACTAGATTGAGAGCCTGTTTATCCAATGAGAGAGCAGCCTGAAGTTTTTGCTCCTCTTCTTCACTGAATGTCCGCTCTCCCTGTGAAGAAAACATCCATTACTGTGTTGATGTGAAAAGGTCCTCGAAACATCACTGTTTTCAAAAACTGATTTCTGATTGAGAATCAACAATTTGTCAAAAATAAAAATATGAAACAGCTTTAGAATATATTATGTGGGTGTCAGGGGCCGGCACATGAAGAACTACTCAAATTCAATTTAGTCTGACATATTGGAAAACTTTCACTGGTAAGAGCTTATATGTGTATTCACAAGCAGCATATGGTACTCTTGAAATGTAATTTATCGATACAACTACACAGCAGAGTATGATCAGTCAGTTTCTTTGGATAATTAATTATTCATTTTAGTCAATAATCAAGTAAAAACATTTAGTAAGAGCATCAAAAAATGCTGAGATTGAGTCTCTATTCTTGTTTCATGACACTATGATGAAATTAACACATTGGGCTTTTGTAGTAAAGTAAGAAATCTCTTATTATAAAACAATATCAATAGGCAATTTGTAGTTGCAGCTTTACAAACCAATTTGATCATCACTTTTTAAACTGTGGTATAGTACCTTACATAAATTTAAAAAAGCAAATGGTGCTAAAACAGTGCAACACAGAAACTGACACGGCAATGACAAATTATATATAATATCAAACCAAAATACATGCTAAAATGTAGGCTACAGTAGGAAGAAGGCAGACACATACTCCTAATTAAATAACATAAAATAGTATAAAGCAAAACAATTTTTGTGATGTGAATAGACTTTTTTCCACAGAAGACATTTTGGCTTGTCAGAGCAGCAATCAGGTTGAATCAATAACATTAATAATGGCTCCAATCTAATTAAGTGTAACAGGAAGCCTCGTCAGTGAGTAATCATGCAAAACAGTCATTATTAATGTTATTAGTTACACCTGTGCTTTTCCTGCTGTGACATGTCAAAATGTCTATTAGATTATATATTATTATCAAACAAAAGGTGTATTATTGTCTCTTAGCAAGTCAAAAAATAAAACTAAGCAAGCTAGACTAATTGTTCTTGGAATGAATGACTGTCACCTTTTGACGGCCAGCTAAGTCTGAAAAACCAGAATGATCGACAGGGCCAGGCATGTGTGTGCATTCATTAGTGCCAAGTCTGACTGATGTTCCAGTAAGTCATTATGCATGCGCTGCTCTCTCTCTCTCTGGCACTATAGCTTTGCTGCAAAAGCCTCAAAAGCCTCTTGTCTTTGGCACAGATAATACTGAGCAGTCTCTGTACCTTCAGATGAAGCTTTTGTATGATGCGGGAGATCAGCCTGGAGAACTTGTTCACATCAATTGCGTTGATGAAAGTCACCGCTTCTTTTATGCTGTTTGGAAAGAAGAGTAGTGAGTGTTAATGACAGTGGTGTAGAAGTACTCAGATCTTTTAGTTAAGAAACACAATCCGAGCAATACTGCCCAATATGATGTTATACATAAAAAGGTATCTCACTCTGTGAATTTCAGCTCTATTTCACTGACAACAAACACACTTAACTATAAACGTATAGCAATGACAATATACAGCATCAGCAAACAGCAGTGTTTTCTATCCATTGCAGTAGGTTCCACAGGGTAAATAAGAGCATCAGTAATTGTGTGAAGAGTGCATAGCAGCCTAAAATTAGGTTTTGTGTAGATAAATTTGAGTATAAAGGTTATTACACACACACAGACATACACAACTACTTCACCAGCTGTCAAAATGTGCATTAAAAACTAAGGCAGTAATACCACAAAGCTAATATGCTCCATCAAAAGCAAGCATTTCAAATGTTACTTGAGTCAAGTAGTAGTACTACAAACACTTAAGTACTGCCGTATTTCAAATTATCAAAGAATGGAGGAATTTAGGCCCAGTTTGTGCATCTTACATAATAACTGGTTTGACACTTGAGACATTTGCATGTGAGTATGCATGTATGTATATACACATTTTCTCTCTATCCTTTATCCTCTATCCAATTACATACGTTCTTGACTTTTGATCCTAAACTTACATCAGTCACAGTAAAAACATAGCAGCACTACAAATAATTAGGCACTACTACACATAAAAGTACCCCTTCAAGAGATTTGTGACTTTTAGCCCCAGTTTGTGATTCTTACATAATAACTGTACATTTGAGACTTTTTCACTCAAATGTACAAACACTACATCACTACGTTAGCTTCACATCCATGTCATGTGTTTAAGTGGTTTGATTGCCATATACTGCTGCATAGTTTGATCTTAAAACAATGCATTATAGCTACAGTATAAAACCTTTTTCTGCAAAGAACTTGTAAATACCCTTTTGAGATTTTACATTTCCCTCTGAAATGTAGTGGAGTATTGTACCAAGTCTTACTAGAAGACAATGCTCAAGTGGACTGCCAGTATCTCACAGTACGAAAGTATAGCTACTTTACTTAACTCCTATCCATCACAATGCGTGCTACAACAAAGGAGATTTCGTGTAACTGTTACTGGGTGTATTAAAAGAAATTGTAGGAAAGCAGCTTGTGTAAAATATTTCCCCAAAAGAGCAAGAAAACCTGATAAAGAGATACGGTTTAATGATGGCAACAGTAACATAAGTCATCCCCATGCTAGCGTAACGTGGTTGTAAATGTCAATTTATGCAGCAAATCACAACATCGATAAGTTTAAGGATGCCTTCGTGTCACGGAATTAGGCTACAGGTAGCTTAACGTTAGCTACAGGAAGGAGTCTTTGTCTCTGACTTTAAAAAGCAAAAAGCAGCCCACCTCTGTGTTTCTTTTATAATAGAAGTCATTGCTGTCTGCTACTTTCTGCAAATAAAAAAAGAAGAGTTGAAAAGTGTCAAAGCAGCAGCAGCAGCATCACCAGCATCCTCACTGTTGTCATTCCTACTTCCTGTTGTCACGAGACGATTCACGTGACAGTGAAAGCTGCGCGATAATGCGCAATGAAGAGAGGGGAACACTAGTCACTTTTAAAAGAAATTGAGTCAATGATGTATCCTAAGACAACAGTATCAACAACAATTTTACCTTTACCTTTACCAGCAACTGTGACCGCACAATGGAGTTCGTTAGAGCGTAGTTTGCGTAAAAGCTACGCACAATGAAAGCGTCTACTACGCAAAGAGTCACTACGGAATAAGTAATGGACAAACAGAGCCGGCAACAAATGCGCGAATGAAGGGGCATAATTTTCCAGCCATGATTTGGAAAGAAAGTAAGGTACGCCTTGTAATCTTACTGGTAACACTATCAGATACGTCACCCTTTATAATAATAATAACTCTATTTGTAATCATTTTTCAAAACAAAGTTACAAAGTGCTTTACATGGTAAAACCAGGAGCAAAAGCAATTCAATGCAATGAAATCAGGCAAATACAACATAAATGACATGGAAATAAAATACCCCAAAATAATATTAAAATAATAAGCAGAAAATCTAAATAAACAAACAAGACATGTTGGAAGTAAAATGGTGTGAGTGCATTAATAAAAGCTTTTTTCTTAAAACTAATTCTGCAAGTCTCAGATCTTGAGGCAGGGAGCTCCAGAGCTTAATAAAGGGCTTATAAATTATAACTAATGCTTTTGTTATGGTTCATATATTATTTATTAATGCCTCATAGGTCAGGGAAGCCATTAATAAGAACAAATTGTGGGTTGCCAGGTTATTATAATGTGTAAAAATGTAAATGTGTATATTTCCTATTCTCTATTTCTTATTTTTATATTTTGTACATACTTTTATTTCTAAATTTATGCTGCTTTCTAATCTTGAATGGGAGCACCAGTGCTGTAAATTTCCCCCCGGAGAGCAATAAAGTATTTCTGATCTGATCTGATTACAAAGTCCCATTGGCAGGTATTCTTTTTGGTTATAATGCAGTTATAAATATTCGTAATCCAAAAATACATGCTCAATGGTTTCTCACTTTCTAATAAGTCATCAATAGGACATTTGCAGTCATTAATAAATATATCAAACTGTTTATACAGTGATAACAAATTGATCATCTGCGACCCTCTTCTAGAAGTAAGTGGCCACATGGTCAAAGACAAAGAAAGCGTTTCACAGCCCAAAATTTGTTCTTATTAAGGGCTCAAAACTGATTTATAAAGTATTAGTAAATTATGTATTAACCATTAATACAGTCATCAGCTACATCTTATAAACTTGTTATAAAGGGGCCCTTTAGAAAGAGGTACAAGTTACTAATATTATGTTTCACTACATGGTTGTCACCTAAAGTGCCATACCTGCCATGCAGCATTGTCAAACAATGTCTCATAAGTGGAACATCTCCAGGGACAATGCAACAACATGCGGTACCTGAAGACATTGTCAACACATGTCAACAATGTAAGCTAATAGTAATAATTAATAACAAAATAAAACAAACACACAAGTTGAGTTTCGACAGTTTATTATGTTGAAAAAGAAGAGAAAAAACGTCATGCACAGATTAAAATCAGGAGACATATTTGATAAGACATGATAAATCATTTAAAAATATTTTGCATACAAATAAGAAAAGAAGAAATCACTTCAGCATATATATATATCCATACTTCTGTCACACAGCATATCTGCAATATAATATTGTTCACTGTTTGCACTGATTTTACAAACAAGCTGTAATGCAAGACTTTCAATACTGTAGTAGACCTGTTTCAATTTGGTATTTGAAATGGTTTCATGCTCTTCTCTCCACTGATTGATTTCTCTTGTCTGGAATAACCAAAACTTCACTACCTGCCACGCTTTCTCTTTTAAGTAAACACTCGAGTCAGTGAAATAATTTTAGTTACAAAACAGACACAGATCTGTACTGTAGCAGCTAAATGTCAAGGGCCAAACCCCAGCGAGGCAGAAGGAATGTACCACTGATAAATAAATACTTAATTTTTCCTTCCAAAAGAAAAAAAAAAAAACATGTAAAACATTTTTTTCTTTAATAGGAAAAACAAAAAGAGATAACACCAGAACAAGGAGTGTCAAATCACACAGTATCTTCAAGATGTATAGTTTTGATAAAAGTTAGTAATTTGAGGTTTTGGTAAACAGATTGCATCACGGTAAACATTGGCTGACATCTGCAGGTTCAGGATCTCGCTGCCACTATTTGAAGGAGGGTAAATTTGGCACTTTTATGCTGATGTCACCAATGTTGATGTTTCTGGGCATTTCCGGGAGGTTCATGTTCTTTACAGCTGATACGGCACGAGCAGGCGCTCCTGCAATACCGGCCTATACACACACACACACACACACACACACACACACAAAAAACACACACATGGAGGGTTGATAAGATACAAATCAGTAAATCAAAAGACATGCTGTGCACGACAACACACTGAACAGTGAACATTGGACACACACACACATACACACACAGTGCTAAACACAGTGCTAGACAAAAAACCTGCTGACAAAATGCAAAAGCACTGACAGCTACGAGGACAGACAACATGTGCAAATGTACATTCAGATGCCTTCATAGCTTCGTATGCACATGCATTATTTGATTCTACAATGATTTACACCACAACCAGAGCCAATTATGAATCAACTGTGAGGACATACTGTACTAGACCATTCACTAATTTTGAAGTACTGAGCGGTACTGGACATTCATCAAATAGACAAAAGGCAGTACTGCTTGGAAAGTGAACCCACCGGACTCTTGAGGACCGATAAGGGTAAAAATGCAAGGAGAGAATTGGGCAAAGCAGAAAAAATGGATTTGGATATGAAGACGGAAATGATGTTTGGATAGATAGGCATGTATAGAATGTGTGCGTTAAATTTAAAAACAACATAATATAAGCTTCAGCCATATTAATACAGGTGATACTGTGCTTATAGTGGGTTGAATTACTTCTGGACACACTACACATGACTGTAGCTAACATTTTTCTATCTAAATACACACTTGAATAGAGGCACAAGAGTATTGTGTCATTTACACCTCTATAGTGTTAACTACTGATGACATGAGGAGGTTGTAAGCCTAGTAGTACTAAACTACAATGGGAAATCTATCTTCTGGGACAGAGGAGGCACTTCTCTCTAATACAATGAATCTCAATATGAAACTGTATAAGAGCAATTTAGCATTTTAAGGAAAGAATAAAGGCAGTTTAGCTTTTAGGAACAATAAAACACATCTGTAGAGAGTGAATGATGTGATGTTTTCGTCTCAAGTGTGAGCAGACATTTGAGAATCACTGCGGTTAGAGATCCCCCCACTGAATCTTTAGCAGAAAGACCCAAAAATGACCAAAAGGCTTAAAATACAGAGGAACACATTCAAATGAGTAGCCTCGTAAATCATTTAGTGATACGACACACAAAAAGTATGTCTGGAACGTAGACTTATCCACTTCACTTATTTTCACAAGGTTATTTCAATGGACCGTTTGTCTTATGGGCATTCCTCCCTCTGCCAAGACTCAAGGAGACTTGTGTTGGATGGAAAGATGACCGTGGCGCTAACTGAGAGGAATGCTGATCCAGCACATGGGCTCAGCATTAAGCAGTCGGACTAGAGATATTTCTTTCCTCACAGTGGGTAGCCTGGAGACCTACTGTGCAAGTCCACAATAGAGGGTCTTTAATCAAACGCTGGGTGACTAATATGTACAGAAATAGTAACACCAGCTGTGGAACACACGACAGCGGTTTCATCCTCTGGTCTATGGAGGTCAGAGAGCCTTATTAAAGGCTGGAGCAGTACCCATCTCTTATCTGGGAGCGGTATCTGTGCAAAATAAAAATGGGAGAAGGGTCTATAGTAGAAGGTTTTGATTGTTGGTTCATGATAATACGTTTATTTGCTTTTTTGCAGAAAGTTAGATAAGAAACTTGATACCACTCTTATGTCTGTATGTTAAATATGTTATATTTATATGCTCATCTTAGCTTAGCACAAAGACTGAAAACGGGGAAACAGCTAGCCTTGCTGTGTTCAAAAAAGAAAATCCACCTCTAAAGCTCAGACATTAACTGGTTATATTTCATTGTGCGTAAAAATGTAAAAACAACAATTTGCCATTTGAACAGGGGTTATGTGTTGTTGAAGTTTAAAGTTTAAGATATGAACTATAAGTGAGCTTTATTGGTGCTGGTAGGCAGATTTGGTTACCTTTAGACTGAGCCGGGCTAGCTGTTTCTTCCAGTTTCCACTCTTTATGCTAAGCTAAGCTAACCAGCAGCTTGCCACTCTCATATCTGGATGGAAGATATGAGAGTGGTATCGATTCTCTCATCTTACTTTCATCAAGAAAACAAATAAGCGTATTTCCCAAAAAATCACTATAACTATTCCTTTCATACACTGTACCATTTTAGGCCAGATAATAATATAATATAATAAATAATGATAACAATAATAAAATAATGAACATATTTGCTATAAATGTGTTTTGAAGCAGTGTTAAAGGCCTCAGAACATAATGAAAAAATGGCCTTTCAAGATAGTTTAAGAAACTTCTAAAACAAGAGATACAAACAGTTCTGTGGCCTCTCGAGCCTGTTAGATTTACACTTCTTTAAGCTACAGTGGGTGGACAATATAATAGGTACACCTGACAATACGTATAATGCACAACCACAAACCTTTCCCACCTTTCTTGACACAGTGTCAACAGCAGTTCAACATTACAAACTTTACAAAGATAATATTAATGTATCTGTTGTAATAGATTGCATTATACTGTCAGTTGCTTCTATCACCTAGTCCACCTCCTGTACAATCACCTACTGAACTACTACTGTGAGTTTTAAAGAGCAATAGCAACATTTTTGGGTCTGCCATGAAAGATTCCTACTGTATGTTAGTGACGTCAGTTTGCTATTACATGGAGGGCCATGTGGAGAGACTCGAGGGGGAAGGGGGTGTAGTAAACTTCAGTTAAGGTTACAGTACTTGGTTGTAAATTTAGCAGTACCTGTGTCTACCTGTCCTGCCTGGTAGACTGAAAGATAAACGTCTGTAAAGAGAGAGAAGAATGGAAAGAACTAGACAGGGTCAGGAAAAAGAGGAATGAGGAATGTTAAAGCAGATTAAAGTAATTACAGTTTATCTCCACAGAAAAAAGTGATAGGACCTATCATAGACCACATCTTTAAAGCCAAAAATGATCTAAAGCTTCTCCCGCAATTATTTACATAGCAAAAATTAAAGATATTAATTGAGAAAGTCACTAATGCCACTTAATCAGTCTGTCAGTTTGGAGGGAGAACAGCTCATTCCTTGTTCCCCAGAGACTGCCCTAAAAATGGACAATGTCATCTTGAATTAGCGTCAGTGTGAAAAACACACACACACACACACACACACACACACTGCGGTCTAGGGTAGGTCCAAGAGGGAAAGACAGAGCAGCTCTGATGATTGTAGAACAGTAAAAAGACTCTGCTTACAGAACATCAATCGAGAAAAAAAGAAGATTCTGTCTCGTTAAAAGCACACAATGCAGCTCAGATTATTAGGAAAAGTGTACTTTGTTAAGATTAAAACTACAGCCAGTGGAAAACCTGACAATGTAACCCTTCACTTCATCGTGTAAGCAACAAAACACAACAAATTTGTACAACTTTGTGACTTTCTGTCAGCATTTCTCATTGCAAAAGTTAAAAGGACTCCCCCCAAAAACATTGCCTCAGTGTTTAGACATTATTGCAGTGCACTGTACGTCTTTGAAAGCCAAATCATTAGTGCAGTTAAGTTTTAGGACTATCAGAGGCTAAAATCCACATTATGCAAAGCAGAAAATGATTTCATGAAATTGTCTCTGGCTGTCTGTCTGATTAAAACTTTCCAATAAGTAAATGAACGTTTATCTGCTGGCAGAAGCTGTATGGAAAAGCAAAGCAATGTCCTTGCATAGAGCAAATATCTGAGCAAGGACACTGGCTTACAGATGCTACAAAACACATTGGAAAAGCATTTACTCCGACATGGACAGCGGATAAAATTCACATTCTCCTCTAGAATACCAAGAATGTAAAACACAGCCTGTTTTATGAAGAATATGTGAGATCTACATGATCGGATATAAGATGATGATTGAGAGATTCAATGGTCACAGATTCTGGAGATGCACTTGACAATGATACAGTTACATGTAAGTCTCCATAATAGTGACAAAAGTGATGACTATGATACTGTATTTTATACTGAGGGATACAGGAGGATATGTTGAGTCTTGACCTGTGTTGAGAGCAGTGCAGCAGCGAGAGGAGAGGCCGAAAAAAGAGCACAAACACTCAAGAGTAGGTAGGGAGCATCCACAAGGTCACTGGAGAGTAGCATGCAGGGTGCAGCATACACACATGCCTGCATACTGTACACGATACCTCAGAGAGTATGAGAGAGGTAGAATCAGGTCAGACATACAAACAGTGGACGGGCAGGGTCAGGCTTACCTCAGACTTCTCCATCTTGTTCTGGGCATCCACCTGTGTGATGATTTCATTCATGTTGGTCTCCAGGACCATACCGCCCATCACCATCTCTGCCAGAATGTTGTGGACCTGAGAAAAAGAAGACGTTTTAATATAATTAAACAAATATAGTGAGTTGCATGTGCTTCAAGTCCCCCTATTTAGCAAACATAGTAGCATGCAAACATTTATTAAATGGTTTATAACACACTATAATGTAGTCATGAGCGGATATAAGGACATGTGGATTAATGTATAGTATTTGACAACCATCATAATATCTCCTATGAAGACCCATTTTACATTATTCTCTCTGCTTATAACTACATTATAGTGTGTTATAAACATTTATAAAATGTTTATATACTGCTTATAAATACATTTGATTCCATAAACTGTCAGAAAACAGTGAAAATGAAATGCTCAACATTTAAGAAGCTGAAGTTGAAAAATCTTGAAAAATTACCAAAACGATGAATAAATTAACAAAATCTTCTGTCAATCAACTAATTGATTAATCAATTAATTGACTAATCATTTCAGCTCCAAATTGCAGCATGTATTCAAGTTGGTTTTAAGAGGTTGCTTGTAACAACAAGAATGTACAATCATGTGACAAACCAATTATGACACAGCTCAACTACAAAATACGGGAAGTCACTGAAATGTCTCAACAGTAAATCTGTCATCAGGTCATCAGATAAGTGTGACGCTATAATGTGAGGCAATAGTGGCTCAGGCAGAATATTACAACTGATTTCTGTAATTTATAGGATAAAATATTGTTAAAAACATCTAACATCACAAAGAGGCAAACAGATTCAAAAGTATTTCCTACCTTGTCTACATGGAAAATTAAGTCAAGCTCACAGACATTCTCAAAGCATTTGTCCAGCGTTTCCACAAATACCTGAAGATGGAAAGCATTTACATTGATTGTAGCACAAAAACAAATCAAGAAAGACACTGAAAGTAGATGCCAAACAAGATTTTCACCTGGATTAAGTCTAAAATTCCTAGTTCACTCTCTGAGGAGTCCACACAGAACACAAAGTACAGTGTGGCGTAGTGTCTGTAGATCAGCTTGTAGTCTGATCCTCCAATCAACCTGAAACACAAGGTTGACACGTCAAGTTCATCAGGAGAGAAACAACTGGATGTTTTCAGTCATCAGTCAACATGTGTAAAGATAGGACATGCCATATACTAACAAGAGAAGAAATGAGAGGTAGTGCTTATCCAGTGGGTTTGCTAAGACTTCAGTCACCGTGTTAACACACCAAAGTGGCCTGAGCCACAGGAAATGTTGTAACCCCCCTAATCCTGTGTAATCACGCAAAGGAAACCGTGAATAAAGGGATTTTTTTGATAGTGTAATACAATATTTTTATAACCATGTGGCTTTGGCGTTAAGAGGGAAAAAGTGCAAGAGCAAATGCAAGCAGTGGAGTAAAACGACACCTCCTTCGCTCCTCATTCATGAATGATAAATTAACTGTAAACAAACACTGTTACTATTGATTGTCATTCATAAAGCCCTCTGAGCTTTTCTTTAGTGTGTGAAATGAATTCCTGTGATGCAGCATCAGAGTATCTACTTGAGTATTTACTTCCACTGAGTTCTGAGTTTAAAAACCTGCTGCTTCAGCATTGAGACACACTTTTTAATGCACCAGCGGGCCTAGCTGATGCACTCAGACCTCACAACTTACATTCCACCTTCTAGGAAATTACAGACGTTCTCGTCTCTTTTCGAGACCAGGTGGAAGGTTTCCCTGATGATCTGTTGCTCTGTATCTTCATTCTGCAGGAGTGAATGAACAGGGAAACAGATTGTTAAACAAAGAGAAGATGGTTAATAATGTGTTGTTTGTGCACTTAATTGTTTCCAGTGAGCCATTTCATTACTTCTAGCCTGGGCTGGCAGTGAAATGAATGGTTCCCCTCACCTTTCTTTTTCTTGAATACATGTATTGGTTCTGAGTGAAAAAACATGATTCAGACACTAACCGCTCTCTTTGTTATATTCAAACATACACTAGTGCCCACGGGCTACAGAGGCAATGATTTCATTGTACAAGCTGAACCAAGGAAGGTTTATCTTGTTGTTTGCCACTGGATGAGATTGTGTATAAAACCTCAAATATCCTTAGGCACGTTTGCAAGCTCACACTAAAAGACTTTAAGAGTGGGCTCACGCTTGAAGATTTCCTGAACTAATAGGGGGTCAAGTTTCATCCAGCTGCTGCATTAGGTTGTTTTAGGGCTTAACAGGCAAACACATTTTAATTGATAAAAATGCAAATGGAAATGCATATCCAAGGTCCAGTAGAAAGCATCCAAAAACATATGGTCTGAAAATCCTCAATTAAGAGACAATGGTGGTTAAAATCTTGTTGTGTGCAGCTCTAGCAGCCTCACCAAAGGGTGCTAATGTCCTCTCAGGCTGCATAACAGGTCAGTGAGCACAGGGAGAGAAGAGGCTGTCCAGTATGCAGCTGGCTGGAAGGCGAAACCGGTCATGTGACTTGTAGCATGGGACTGGCAGAGTTACGGTACTCACAGTTTAATGATACAGTCGCAGATAAGCACAGCAGTAAGACTTTTAAACTTCACGTTAAGATCTCTCTGGTGTTGATGGTTGACGGACTCTGGTTCCCGTGCCTTCCTCTGGACCAAATCTGGCCTTCTGAACCTGCATCTTTCCTCTAAATTTTGACAAAGTATGAGCAGCAGAAACACCCCTCTTCCCTATTTATTTGTGGGATACATTATATGTGAAATCCAAGAGCATACGGGGAGCATTCACCTTTTTAACTGCCATCCTTGGTTTCAGCAAACCATCACATGGAGGTCCAGTATGTGTGGAAAATTTAATTAAAGCTGTAGAACCAGAATCTCAAGACTGCTACACACAAAATTGTTGGCCTTGTTGTTAAAGCATGAACACCCAGCTGCTCGTCTTCCAAGACTTCTCATTGATGCTGGCAGAGTGCCGATTGATGGCATTTGAATTTGTGCAAGTCTATATTTCACTCTCCTCTCCCCAACATGTCACCCTTAGATCAAACAGATGCTTTGACTTTATGTCTGAGCCGGCAGACCGGCTCTAACTAATAGGACAACGCCTCGTCAGCTCTGCTACTCTCTCTCTCTCTCTCAACACAACGCACACACTAGACTCACACAAACATGTCATGTTCCACTCTCTTATATCATCTGCACAGCCCCTAACACAAGCCTTCATTTATGAACACCAAGCTAAGGCCCGGTCTGAACAATGAACTACCTTAAATAAGCTGAGTGCTAAAGCCGTTTTTCACAGCTAGCAGTATGTGTGAAATATAATACCCTGTCAGCCAGTAAGCCGATGCTTTTAATATAACAGATGGTGTCTGTCTTATAATCCATTCAATTCATCCTCCTGAAATACAAATACATCCATGTCCATATCAATAAAGAGACACTGGAACATGCAAACAAAAACAAACTAAATGTCAATAAATTGTGACGTCTTTAAATGTCTTGTTTTACCCGACCTATTGTCCAAATTCTAGTTCTGAAACAATTTGTCACTTATCGCTTAATTGTTTGAGTGATTTATCATGCAAAAAAAACGCCAAACATTTGCTGGCTCCAGCTTCTCATATGTGAAGATATTCTGCTTTCTTTCTTATAAGTTTGTGTTTTGTAGCGATGGTGGCACAAAACCAGCGATTTCAAAATTTTGGTGGGCATTTTCACAATTTCAAGGCATTTTACAGACCAACTGTTTAATCCATTAATTGAGAAAATAATGAGAAGATTAATCAATAGAGAAGTTAGTTGGTTGCATTAGTTGTGTCCCTGCCAAAACCCAAAGATATTTCGTTTACTAACATAAACCACAAAGAAAATCAGCAAATCCTCACATTTGAAAAGCAGGTGGTTAAACGTTCGTGTTATTTGACTGTACAGGTTTTGAGACTGTAACTCATTGACAATTTGCTCATGTTTGAACTATAAAACCTTTTCTTTAAGAGGTTTTCTGACAGATTAGATGGAGTCCTGTTCAGAATGACCCTAAAATGTTTTGTTATTTTACTTTACAGTTTTTAAGAAGCTGGTGTCTGCAAATGTTTGGCATTTTTTTCCTTGAAAAATGACTCAATTAACTGAGTCACCTAATCAGTTTCAGCTGGGCAGAGAATTAATTTAGCTGCTCGATTAGGGCACCCTGCTGTTGTAGCCTTCCAATATTAAAGAAGGGGCATGCAGCCAACCTTGAGATATAAATCCAATTATGAGAACAAGCCAGCGCAGCTTGCCCTGCAAAGGATATTACATAACCATTTCATTTGCTACCTGCATGGAGTTTATTCGTTGACTTTCCTGACAGAGCAGGTGGGTAAGTTAATGACAGTAAAGCTGAACTGAAGGAGCAGTGGTGAAAGGTTTGGAGGAGTGAGCACGAGTCACTCACAAGGGCGTTATTAAAGTCATGTGACACAAACAGAGTGAGCTCCACTTCCCTGTGTTCACCACCACCACAGCTGGAGTTAACATGAATAAAAAGTGGGCACAGTCCTGCTCATACAGCCTCGGCAGGAACGCGATAGCCTCGCTTCGGCTTGCACACGTTTAATTATTCATATTTTTAAAAAGGACAGCGTGGCTTCAGACTGACATCTTATACACCAGGACCAGCAGGACACAACAGCACATCACTGGGCGGTTGTAAGAGTACACACGTACACACACACACACACACCTTCCCATTCAAACACTCTGCAACAATAATACATCAATACGTGCTGTCTAAATATAAAGCCACACCTGCCTTGGTTTGTAGTTACTGCATCAGAAAACACTAAACAAAGTGTGTTGACAGCCATAGCTTGAGATATTTATTTCACTTTTTTCATCTTGGCCTATCAATTATACAAACAAACCTTTATGAAGAATAATACATTTATGTATATATATATATATATATATATATATATATATATAACAACATGTTACTCACATAGTGCTCGTAGAATTTAGAAAGCCTTGGTTTCCCATGGTTGTTGAATATTAAAATGGCTTTTATCATGATTGTAGCTGAGCGGAGGGAGGCGGGGGAACAGAAAGGGATCAGTCTGTGAAAGACTGTTGTCCGTCGGCTCCCGTGAACCCAGATCTGACCGGGATTCAGGGCTAAATCCCGTCTCGATGTCAGGTTAATACGGGATAGCTTAGAGCTACACGCTGCTACACCTCCATCGTCTCTTTACGGAAATATAGTCCACGTCAAAGGACCAGTCATGCTCTCCTCCTCCTCCTGCTACGGCAGCCGCGATGGACCAAACCTCTTCCGTCCATTCCGTTTTTTTATTTCTATTTCTAAGAGTGATACTCGGATCATCCATGCAGTGGCGTAAGACGACAAGTATTTTGTTTTGTCAAGGACAAGGAAGTATTCAGATATTTTACTTCAGTAAAAGTATTAATACCACACTGTACAAATAGTCTGTTACAAGTCCTGCATCTAACATGTAACATATAATTAAAAGTATGTGAGTATAATCAGGCAAATAAAAGTACTCATTGCAGTAAAAATCATTAGATCATTATTACTCATGCGTTAATGTAAAAGCAGGATTTTACTGCTGTAGTCGGTTGAGGTGGAGCTCATTTTTAACAATTGATTATTTTCATAATGGATGAATCTGCTGGCTATTTTCTCGATTAATTGATTGATTGTTTAGTTTGTAAAACTTCAGAAAATAGTGAGAAATGCCGTCACAATTACCCAGAGCCCAAAGTGACGCCTTCACAGTGCTTTGCTTTGTCCAACCTATAATAAAATAGTTTTCAATGCAAAAGCATTATTTTGTAAAGTAACTAGTAACTAAAGCTGTCAGATAATTGTGGTGGAGTAAAAAGTAATATTTCTCTCTGAAATGTCAAAAGTAGAAAGTGGCACAAAAAGAAAAAACTGATCAAGGACATCAAATGAATATTACCCAGCAACTGTGTCAAGCTATGTCTCAGTGTCTTGTGTTTTGACCAAGATTTTGTGTTTTACTATATATATATTTATGTATTTATTTTAGTCCTTCTGTTTGTTTTGTTGATTGGATCTAATGAATATGATTTATGCTACACAATTCATTTTAGTAATTTATTCAATTTTAAGTGAAAACTTTTATTGGCGCTTAAACTGCAAACTTATTTTTCTCAATTTTATTTGCCTGTTCAATTTTGTTCTTCGTCTTGGATCTTTATACTGAATGCACTGTTATTGTTCCTACAAGAAAGTGTATTATAAGGTCAAATAAAGTTCTTGGGAAATCTTGGGATAGAAGTGTAACATGGATTCTACGTCTACTTCTACTAAGTGATGAGGATTCCTGGACCTTGCAGACATGAAATGTGATGTTGTCAGTGCAGTTTGAGACTGACTGGTTTACTTGTGTAAACGGTGATTCATAGTCTATGGAGTAGATTTAAGTCATCACCACCTGAGATACATCTGAGTACATGTAGCCTTGCTGTCATATTCAGTGTCATATTAAAGTTGCATAATCTTTATAAAACCAACAAACTAGTTTAAATGTCATTTTCCATTAAGCCAGTTGATATAAATTACTGTCCTAAAAGAGCTTCTGTTTAATATCCCCCATCACTGCTACTTGCTGGGTGAAGTCAGTTTAAGTTTAAGCCACAAGGTGGAGCAACAGTACATGTGGTATTGATGATGTGGCAGCTCAGAGGAGAACTTGCCAGGACCCCTGATACAAAGAACATTCTCCACTTTTTATGCCGCCAGTCAACATGCAGGCATGAATGTCTTCCTCAGCCAGAGAGGATTTTCCTCTGACATACGGACACATGTTTGAGGAGTGCAAACAAATGCAGACTTTTCCTGCTGGAATATTCCAGCTCAACTGTGGCTTGGACGTCAACCTGTCGTAACCAGTAGTATTCAGACAATTTTACCATATCCATTTCTGGAAAGAGTGAAAAGTGTGCTGTTCCTACTCAAGCAGTGTCCTCTTGGTTTATCCAATATTGTCCTTGAGCAAGGCACTGTACTAAGAGTCAGCTGAGCACTCTGACATCTGTTTATCTACTTGATACTGTATGTTGTATTTCTGAGCCACCGCTGCTCAACAGCATGCAAAAACAAACACTTTGTACATTTTATCAGTCCTGTATGTGACCCACAATAACCCGAATACAGGCTTCCACTGACATGATGTTTTTCTTCTTCTCTTCTTTGAGAGAAACGAGTGGAGCTCTGGGAGTGAATGGCCTGTACTTTTCTGTGAAAGAATGTGTTGCATTCATAAGAATGATTTATGATTAACTGCTG
Source organism: Enoplosus armatus (assembly GCF_043641665.1). Taxonomy (NCBI): domain Eukaryota; kingdom Metazoa; phylum Chordata; class Actinopteri; order Centrarchiformes; family Enoplosidae; genus Enoplosus; species Enoplosus armatus. Next base: position 9,042,661 of record NC_092183.1, on the reverse strand, counting down.
TTGTTCGGGGAGCTGGACTGGCTGACACACAGCGCCAAGAACATCCTGTTGAAAAGATGTTGGATATGATATTAAAAAAAAAACATGGACAGGAGTTTCTCTCCATGTCTGTCTGTCTGTCTGTCTGTGTCTGATTGTTTACATAAGCCTATCTCAGAGTTAATTTTTTTTTTTTTTTTTTTACTTAAGCATGCATACACATGCACAGGCAGGTGGAAAGTCAAGGCAATAACTCAATTTGCCTCCTGTTTTTTACTGACTTGATGCTGAGATCTGAGGCTGTATTTTCATTGATTATTTGGATTTTGTGTACTTTCTATTTTCTAATATATGACTTTCAATTTACATAGACTAAGTCCAAGTCTTAAGTTCTCCACCAGTGCTTCAGTCACACCCACAAGACCTGCATGTCTTTTTTGGACGATCCATCATCAGATTATCTTGTCAGTTACTGCCATCTTGAGTTAAGTAAACCATTATGTATCTGCAGTATTAATGAAACACTTTCCCTTTTCCCTTTCTGCTGTTCTTCCCTTTACATATTTTAATAATTAGCATTTCCAACCCTTTGGATATTTCTGATAATCTAATAAATTCTCATAAAGAGTTTGGTTGGCTTGTGCAGTGCATCTATTCTCTCATGCATTGCAGGAGTCAAATCATACTCTCTAATACTCTTTCATGTAACCAAAACAAAAATAAACCATATTTTACCAGACAGGGTACAAGCCAGCAAACAAGATCTTGTGTTTCCCCAAAACATTCTTGACACCATTCAAAACGTTTTTTTCCCCACGTTTTTCTTTTCTATCCCCACTTGTTTGTGAGGCTCTGGGCTGCACACACCTTGGACTGTGTGTTGATGGCTGAGTTTCTGAGGAAAGGGCCCACAAAAAGAGGGTGGACAGCTATTGTTGGAGGAATGCCTCAGTGGGAAAGAGAGAGGGGAAGGGGGAGGTTGTGTTTGTGACAACGTGGTGGAATTGGACTCAAAGAGGATTAGTCCAAGTTCTTTATGTGTGAGATGAATGCATATTTTTGATTAAAAACATGCAAAATAAAAAAAAGGAGTTATATAATCTCTATGGAGTAGGTGTGATGTAGTGCAGCCACATATTTTTGCAGTCATGACAAAAATAATTTAAATTGGACTATGTGCTGTGGGCGTTCACCTTTTCCTATAATGGTACAGTCCATCACCAGCTCGCCCCCAAATTGCGGAGCTAGCCTATAAAAGTAAACGACTGCACAAAGTTGGTTAGAGAAAAAGTGTTGTTTCAACCGACGCAAATATCTGAAAAACAACCTCCGGCACAACTCAGAGAGATGGAGCAAACCGAGGTGGTGAAGCCAGAAACCCTGGATGACCTGATAAAAGTCCTGCATAAAATCTTCGAGAGTGACAGCATCAATGTCGAGGAGGTCCAGAATATAATGGAGTCATACGAGAGCAAGCCGCAGGAATGGATGAAATATGCAAAGTTCGACCAGTACAGGTAAAAAAAATAAAAAGTTTGTCTCATAATCCTGCTGAACTAACTAATCACATATTACTCGTTTATTATGCTGATGCACTTTGCACTCTGCTGCTCTGCAGTTTTGTCTGTCACCTTCGCCTTGTGTGTTTTTGTTTTAACTATTATTTGTCTGATCATATTTTTTTTTTGTTTGTATTGTGTCTGCATTTTATATCTGCTGATCTTACTCTTTATTGCAAAAAGCACTTTTGATGACTGCTCTATAGCGTCCTTGAAAAAAGTGGTGAATGTAACAGGAGATGTTATTTACAAAGTTTGCAAACTATTGAATGCATTTATAGAATTCATGAAATCAGTTATTAAACACCGTCTATCATTTAAAAAGCATCGCTCTAATATTTGAAAGACAACCAGCTGCTGTTTCCAAACGGACTAGCAGCTTTCGTCACACCATATTTGAATGAAAGAAAAACAACAAACCCGACATGTCTGCATCAATTATATATTTTGAAAACACCACTTATACATTGATCTGATAACCTCGTGCAGAACAGTTTCCTCGAAAAGTTTATCTCACCAGTAAAGGCTCCTCACTATAAAATATGGCTGTCCTATTCAAAAGTTATTCAGAAGCTCCCGTGTCCCTGTGTTTTGATCAGAGAAGGGTCAGTGCAGGGGGGGGGGGTGGGGGGGTGGGCCATCCAATCAACATTGAGAACGGACACACACCCGCTGATTTTTGCAGGGATGGGTGCTTTGCGGTGTGACCGTCTGTTGCCCACCAGAGAGCTGCAGCTGCCTCGAAAACATTTGGAGACTGACGGGATCGCACAGGGAAAAAAACGTGCAGAGTAGCGACAATATTTACAGCCCGAGCAAGGACGCAGACTATCAGGCCTATGGCATGAAGGGGAGGGTTGTATATTTTCTGTATGGACATAAAATGAACAAGACCTTGGAGGGTCAGAGACCCCCTTTGTTGTCTGTCCAGAGGGGTCCAGCTGGATTTTAGTGCAGGTGACAGATTATATTTAATTTGGCATCTGTAACATAAAGTTCTAGCCTCAAACCCTCCCCATGCATGTTTTTAACAATAAGTGGTACATTAGAAGTAGCTGTAGGTTGACTGTGTGGGAAATAAATATATATATAAATAAAGGAAAATCAAGTTGTCAACTTTTGGCCAGACTTTAAAATCAAATAAGTCTTATATTACATGAATATTGGTAGTTAGGTTTGTCCTAAAATGATGTCTCAACATTACTAAAAACAAGTACATTTTTCCACTTACAGTCACTTTTGTGAGTAAAGGTTCACAAGTCCTCCTCTGGACTCCTTTGAAACCTTTTATTCTTCAGTAGCAAGGACACATAATGTACCACCACCCTCCCTGTTTGTTTAACAAACTGTCCTCTTTTGCAGGTACACAAGGAACTTGGTTGATGAGGGCAACGGGAAGTTCAATCTCATGATTCTGTGTTGGGGAGAAGGCCACGGCAGGTGAGAAGCTCCCACATGCAAACTACTAATTAACAAGTAAAAACTAACGTATATATGTATAACGTATTGCTAATTTTCATTTTTTAGATCCTGCAGGTCACATATTCAAGTGATATTCTCTGGCAATTACTGCATCAAGTTAATATAGATAAGAGAGTCCAATGTTCTACAGAAAGACAGAGCGGTTGTGCAAATAGACTAGACTAGATTATTTGATGATATCTATCTCCCACTTTGTCAGCAAATGTCACCTGAAGACCTGAACCAGAAGTCTGCTAGATAGGTCTTTATATGGTTACATATTATTTGGCTAGCAGCTGGTACAGACATACAGTAAGAACAGCTGTTTGTCACAAGCGCAAAGATATTTGTTTTAACTACATCCCTTCTACAGTAGCAACATGGTAAAAGGTATCTTTGCTCTTGTGAAACATGACCTTTCTAGGCATTTCTAGGCATGTTTCTCAAGAACATGGCTGTTCTACCACTAGAACAACCATGTGTGGTGCCAAGGCATTTGTTTTACGGCATACCTACTGCAGTAATGGGGATGGGGTTAAACCAATGGTTACAAACATGGCTGTTCAAGTGGTCGCACAACCATATTTCACAAGAGCGACCGAAACATGTTATGCAATTGTTACGGCTTATTACTTATAGAATTGTAGTGACATTACTTTATATTCTGCATACATCTAGCATCTGCCAGTCTGCATGAACAGGTTAAATAACACAAGAAGAAGAGATCCATCTCACCATTTCACTGAATCCCTGAAATGTCTTTACAGGACAGATTTTTATTGTTGCTTTTGGTCCAAGGGGTCATGACGAGGACATATTCTCACACTGTATGCTTGTGTGTCCCTTGCAATTTGCAGTAGCATCCACGACCACACAAACTCCCACTGCTTCATGAAGCTGCTGCAGGGTCAGCTGAAGGAAACGCTGTTTGACTGGCCGGAAAGTAAATCACAGGGAGACATGGTCCAGAAGTCACAGAGAATTCTCCAGGAAAACAAGGTTGCTTACATAAATGGTGAGAAACCAAGCTGTGTGAATGATTGTTTTTTTCCCTTTTAATTAGAGTTGGCTATTTACCCTTCTTCAGTATAAATACCACTTAGTCCTATTAATACTCGTTTGTTTGTGTGTGGGGGCAAGTTGTGAAACTGGTTATTAATATGGTGAAACACTCACATTATTATGTTAATGTAGCCAAAATAATCATGCTGTTTTCAGTACAATAGAACAAATGTCCTTTACATGTTCTGTCCCACAGGAGATATGCTGATGTGACATATCTCTGAAACTGCAACAGTTTAGTATGTGTGCCATTTTTTATAGCGCAGAGTAACACCAAAGTTTACGACCTCTGCAGTTATGCAATGTCAAATTGGTCTGCCAGGAGTTAACAGCCAGTTATAACTTCACAATGAACTGTATTCAGGTCTCTCCCCAAATCTCTGCTGACTGAGTATTTCCCCAAAGCCAACAGAGCCCTGGTGTGATGTTTGGTCTCAGTTGTTGGTCACAGCTCTGCCTGCGAGCCTCATTTCACAGCATTCCAGTGACGTATGCTGTCTAAATGCATGTTTTTGTTTGTGTGTGTTTGTGTGGGTGCATATTTTAGACTCCCTTGGCCTGCATCGTGTGGAAAATGTCAGCCACACAGAGTGCGCAGCCAGCTTGCACCTGTACAGTCCCCCTTTCCAGACCTGCCAGACCTTTGACCAGAGGACGGGGCACAGGAACACTGTCAAGATGACCTTCTGGAGCAAATACGGAGAGAGGACTCCATTTGTAAGAGACCGTTTATGGCTTTAATACAAACATATTCAATGGAAATTGACACTAACGAAGGAAAATAATCTCTTCTTCTGATTCATGCCTTGAAAAAAAAAAACCTAACCCTGATATTTATTGGTCAAATTCTGTAGGTGGAAGTTATGAGACAATAAATGGGAAATTAAACCCAGAGATATGTGATATTATGACAATATACACAGTACCAAAAAGTTTTTAATCGTAGCATTGCATGCAAAACAGCCTGAAGTAATGAACAGAGAGACAAAGATGGATTTATTCAAACCTGTCTCGTTGAACATAACTGATTCAATTCATAAATGTACGACAGAAACCATAAAGATCTGTTTACATATTCGCATAACTTCATACAGATGCATAAAAATACATATTGTGAGAGGACAAATCTTACACAAATACACACCTGTCAATGTAGTCATTTTTGATTTTACCACACACAGGATCACTACAAACAGTTAATTGAGCACACAGACTTCTTCACCCTGCTGCCTTATGAGCAGGAAGAGGGAAGTTTTTATAGTGTCTTGCTGCTCTCATTAAGCACAGCCTCCAAGCAATTACAGCAGCACCCCTTGAAGATTCAGGAATTTAATAGAAAGTTTCCATTTCATATCCATTAAATGTGTTTCCATTTGCTGCTGTTTCACCAAAATGTTGCTTTAGCAGGCAAGAAATGCTATTTATTGAACATGTGAGCGCAGCTGTTATATGTTCAGGGAGAGAAGTCAAATTAGAGGAAACTAAGTCAAATTAACCTTTTAAATATAATGTGTCTTTTAAAATCGTAACCCTATGTGACAGACAAATGAAAATTACACAAAAGCTAAAGAACACCTTCAGTATAGGACCTCTGCCTGCTTCAGCCACCCTGCCAACAACAGTGGCCTTATCTGAAATCTACAAGTTGTATAAGCATACCTTGACCATAACACTGTTAGCAAGTTAGTGCATTAGATTGCAACACTAAACGGAGGAGATAAGATAGTAGAAGCACGTAAGTGTGAGCACACATCGAACTTAACTCACCATACGCCCCTAGCTCACAGTTGTTGTGGTCTGAGGTTGTTTTTTTTTTTTACCAATATGTTGCTATATTATGTTTAAAAAAGTTTAAATTAGGAACCTGACTTTGAAAAATCCTGGATTAGCTTTGGGTAGGACTTACTTAGAAGACTGTAGAGATTTGTGTAATTCAGTGATTAATGACCTGAAGTCTAACTTGTTCTGTTTGTCACTCTTTGTTCTGCTTTCTTAGGAGACCACAGTTTCACAAGAGAACAACTAATGATCACCAAAGGAGGCTCCAGATGATGAAGACGGTAGCATTTAAAATGACAATGTTGTGAAAATGATTCAAGGGAAACTGCTGGGGGAGCGAAATGTGGACTTACTATGACTAAGCAACCCATTTAAAAATCAGGAGCGGGCCGGTTCAAAAGGACAACCCAGTAATTAGAATGGCTTTATCGCTGCCCAGTGTGAGCTTGGCAAATACTGATGAGCACAGGACGAATGCATGAATAGGCTTGGACATGGATTGAATCTGCCTTTTGTTTGCTGGGCCTGAGGAGACCCTTTTCCAATAACAACATTCCTGTCCAACCACGACCTGTGTAACCACACTTTTGTAAAGTTATGGCCCATAGTCAAAGTGTAGAGCTTTAGCATTTGTATAAGGGGAAATATTGCTGTTATAGTTTTTATCTTAAATTTTATATCGCAAGAAAAAGGAAAACAGTTCTGCAAATCAACCGTTTTGTTATCAATGGAGCACTTTTATAGCTGTATTTACTGTCGATTTATACCACTCGAAATTGTCTTAACACCTGTTGAAAATTGTGATGAAATGTAACGTTGTTTGTATGATCTAATCAAAAGAAGTTTGTTCCTTTTTCATTTGGAAAAAAAGAAATGTAAAGCTTTAGAGTTTTGTTGTTTTTAAAAGTGCGATGGTTGTAATTTATTTGCAGGTTATTCTGTTTCGCCGAAGGAGTGTTTAAACCAGCAAGCGACCGTGTTACTCCAAAATGTATTCATACTCTGACCAAGAGAGTCTTGTGGAGAACTATTTTGTATTATTAGCAGACAATATGTTTAGACAAAGCTCATACTTTTTCTCAGGATTTTGGCATATTTTAATTGTAGCTGTATTTATATAGTGTGTAGTTTTTACAGCATAGCACCTCTCATAGCACTGTCAAATGCATTAAATGATAAATCTGGCCATAACTGTAGACCATTAAACACCATTACCCTTTCACAGAACTTAACTTTGTGTTGTCTTCATTTTTCGTGCTACATATGTTTAACTAAGCAACGTGCATAATTCAGTCTATGTGTGTCACACTGTGTGAAACAAAAGCTTCAGTGTCAAACACCAAAATGTGTCTTTTGGTGTGGCATTTGTTAGCTTCAGTACTTCTTATTAATATTTCATCAATGTTGGCAAATAACCCCTAATGGGTCATTGATCGCCACATAAAAGTGCACTCCAGTAATTGCGGAAATACAGCAATTTATTAACAGATAAGCCCTGTCTGGCATCAACCTGGCACACAAACTAGTGTGTGTGTTGCCATCTGTACTTTGGTTCCAGAGGAATATTGATTGGCCATTACCTTGACCAGTAAATAGATTATGTTAATAGTACACTGATAACAGCATTAAACAAGTGTGTTGACGGTGTCGCAATGTGCAAGTATTGGTGAATGAATGTGAAAGATAAGGCCCCATTGACTCCAGACGAGTGTACGAGCAAAGTGCCATTTTCCTGTACAATTAATACATAATGGTTACGGCTCTAGCTATAACTATAGATATTGATACTTGGCCTTGTCCTCTGTGTCAGTTGCACATATCCAGCTGCACTGTTACAAACCAGATAGGAGAGTAGCTAACAGTGTAAAAGGTAAAATGCACATGAATCTATTCCTTTATTTTGTATTATAGAGTGTCCGCTCTATAAACATAAGGCTTCTTGGCTTCTCCCTTAACATTTTTCCTTTTTTATACTTTATGTTGTTTGTAAATGTGAAAAGGGGGTTAAATCTGTGATTTTTAATATTGAATACATAGAAGTGACAGGAAAGTCAGTAAGTCTGCACTGACAACAAGCCGGGAGTCAGCCAAAAGTAGACTCATAGTTACTCATCTAAAATGAATTCATTTGGGCGGCATTTGAAATGTAAATTCTGTAACACCCTGGATGTCGCTGCTTTTATTGTCCCTTCTTAGTGACAGTTTCTCCAACATCCAGCCTCTCACGTCAAAACCTTGGCCAAACAACAAACATACGTCATTAGTCACATTTCATCATTATTTGCCTGTGCTGAGAGCACCCAGTGTATCGGGAAGGGGAGTTTACTAAACCTCCTCAGGTTTTCTCTGTACCAGGTCAACCAAGGGATGGCCTGCAGCCAGTGTTATGTAAAGAAGCAACAGCCTTGATTGCCCCTGCACCTGTTTTATAAGAGGACATGATTGCCATGTGCCAGGCTGGATGGAGGCTCATCCAGAACACCTTTATCTTCATTTGATGATAAATTCTGAAATTTGACTAGTCAATTTAGTGATCATGGTGCAGCCTATCAGATGATTAAATTGTCAATAAAACAACAATCTGCTGTCAGATCATTGCTAGGTGTTGATTCATCAACAGGAATAACATAAAAGAGGACGTTGAGCTTCTTGTTCTGCAGATTCTGCAGATATAGACTTGTGACCTTCCTCTCAGTGCCAGATCATGGTGATATCATCCGTGTGTATGCAACAATCTCCGGTGTAAAACCTCAAGAAACCATCACTTTACTTAGGATTGTAACAGGGGACTCTCATGAGGCACATCGCTACACTATACTTTACCGAAGTGCAGGGTAGCATTTCTGTTAATGTAAGAAAGCTACATCATTGGTGCTCTTCAAAATAAACTAAATCAGAGTCACTTTGCAAATGATTGCAATTTTTAGCCATATGCAAAGCTATCTTTTACTGCACTCGGTTTTGTTTTCAGTGTTTCAACTGACATGTGCAAATACAATTTTCATGTGAGTGAAATATTCCTTTTAATTATTTGCTGTTTTTTGACCAATGCCCGTGCAGTTCAATGCACCGATCATTTGGTGCAGTTGGACATCACATACTGAGCAGATGCAGCCAGGGGCACAGTACATACTACTAATATAACTGACCTGTTTGTTCCATCACAAGTCACATCATTTCATGTGGTGGTGCCTTCTGTTTTTTCTTCACTTCATTTGGCATGTACCTGTTGTTGAGTTTGAATGCTCTTAGTGTAAGTCACTTTGGATTAAAACATTTTTACTTTCTGAGTGTAGATGTTGACCTTGGGTGATATCTCTTGGCCCAGATGGAAGAAGGCTTGGCATGCAGCAGCAACAATGGTCTACTGATTTTGTACTGAAATATTTGGCGTGTCAGTTTTCATGTGGCATTTCTTTTGTTGCGTCTCCACTTGGATTTATGGTCTTTGTTCTCTTTTCCTCAACACTCGCACACTGTTCTAGGTTGGCTGCTGCTGCAGACTTATCCATATCTGTGGAGCAGCTATAGTTATGGGAGAGATCATAAAACATGACAGCAATTCTCACACTGTTTTCCTAACCCCTTACTTTGTTCTGGCGTTGCTGAGATTGAAAGTGCAAAGTAGAGTCTGGGAATGTGTCCTGTGATGATAACAATAAGCAAATGTTGTAGAATCTTCTATGACACCGAAAGAAGCGGAAAAGCTTTGATAATTTACTTATCGAAGTGGCCTCAGTACATTGATAGTGAAACACTCATTCATACAGCAAAATAGCACATACACTGTACTATCAACATTGTGTGTCATGACAGCCCATTGTTTTACTGCATTAGTGTGATAAAGCTCCTGCTCTGCACCGGCAGGGACTTTTAGCTTTTCAATTCATATTATTATTATTATTATTATTATTAACTATATATTCACATATATAAACATGTAAATTATGAGCTGTTTTGATTTTTCTAATTTCTTTGTTCCATTTGTGTTTTTTCCCAAATGGTAAATCAATCCAACTTTAAGATTAAAGGGTTAAATCACTCATAAGAAAAAAACAGACCATTTACACAATGACCTCCACAAGTGTCAGAGTCATTCATCCCTCTCACAGAGGTCAAGAAATCGAAAGGAGGAACTTCACTTCAGTACTTGCTAAATGCCCTGCCCTACGAAATTGCGGACTTGGAAAGCATTAAGAGCACCACACCCAGGTTTTGCAAACCAGCAAACAATGACTTCAGCCTCCTCCTTTTTCCATAAACCAGCCTCAGTTGGACTCCTGTCCCACAAACATCCCTTTTTTCAAAAGTTCACTTTCATTATGACTGAATATCTTACATAAATAAATATTATTCACTTCTTTTACTAAATGTGAATACTAAAACATTGCAGAACAGTAACACACGTAGAGAAGAGGCATCAAAACAAACAAATTGAAATAACAACATTCATTATACAACAATATCTATCTAAAGTTTGCTAACATTAGCCACCATTAGCTAGTGGTCATACCAGACCAGGCAAGGCTGTAAAAGCACAATCCCTGGGTGTAGCTAATTGGGCATTGTGTTTTTTGTTTATGAATTCAACGATACATTTGTAAAAGGATGAAAGTGATATTTTTGCACATACAACAGCTACATAACTGTTCATTCTTTCCCATTTCATGCATATTTTACCTTCCACAGCATTTTCTTACATTAACAGAAGCAAATCAAAAGAGAGAATGTGACAAATGACAGCATTTCCATCTAAAACTATCTTTGTACTACAAGTAACAAATAAAATCAGCTCATTATTTGTAAAACAGGTGTCAGAGAAAAAGATTAGGAATTAGTAAGACTTTACAAATAAAACACTTTTTGCAATCCTTGTCACCTTTGCAGTGAGCTGTACTTTTGGCATTTACTGGTGTTTGGAGCTCACTTGTAATGGAAAACACGCATACGCCAACAGAACACTCTGTCCTACTCTAAACCACAAAAATCATGCTTTGGTCTCAATACTTTGTCTCTCAGGACACAGCACCAAAAGAGACCTTAAACAGCAAAATGTAGTAAACAGATGGTTCTGAATCAAGAAAGCTAGTAGACACAGGTCCAAAATGTTATCTGGCACAATTTCATCCAGTGGACAAGTAACAGTGGGAATCGGAAAATTGTGGCAACATATGCAGCACTCAGAATAAATGTTAATAAAACCAGGGTATTTCGGTAAGCAGCCTTTCAGGGTTTGTGTCACAACACATTGATTTTCTCAACTTTGGCTTGGCAGTAGACAGCTTTTCAAATTTTGAATTAAGAAGCTCAGAAACACAACTAGAAACTGCTACATTTTAAAGCAGTACAGAATATCCTAATAGGAACAACAAAGGATACGATTCTTCATCATAAAATACTTTTTAAAAAGGACAAATTAAATATAAAAAAAAAATAAAAATCTACATCAGCATTGATTTCTAAAAATACAAATATTGTGTTAACAGCCATAAAGAGTAATAGTACACACGAAACAAGAAGTGAATTTATTTCTAACTGCTCCCACGAAATGGCTTTAAGATTATAATTTCCTTCTGAGGTTGGATGCACTCCCACATGAAACAGGATCACATTGGGAGGAACTTGATTCGCAGACTTGAATTGAAACTTGATTGAGGTGAGGTTAGCTTGGAAACCCAAATATGTTCTATCACACTTTACTGAATGAAACTGTTTTACTGTACATGCTTCAAAGTCTAAAATGTGTGTGCAAAAAAGAGGATAAAAAGTAAATACAAAAATATACATAGGATTGGATCAGTAACTAAAATTCTCATTTCACAGGACCTTCAACTCTATTTCTGCTTTGGCTTAAATGCTACAAGATGTTTCATTTACTTCTCATGCTCTCTCCCAAAATAAAATAACTGAGATTGAAAATGTACGAATTGTAAGAAATGTAAGAATCTTGCATCTTCCATAGATTTAAAAATAAATCTAGACTAAATTGTAACACAAATGTAAAAATCTACATCATAGACATTCTTAAAGTGAACAACAATCTTAAGAAGTAACAGGAAGAACTTTAAGGAGAAGGCACTGAGAACAGACACCGAGAGACGGAGCTTTTCACTGGGCAACTGGTCAGAAGGATTCATTATCTGACTGCCCTCCCAGACCGCCCAGAGACCTGATCTGCTCCAGAGTCTCCCTCCCAGGATAGGCTTTCCCCTCTGACCCTTCTGACCCTGCCTGGCATACTCTTACAAGCCTTCCCTGTCCACTGTTCCTTGACTCTGATCCCACAGACTCTGCCTTGTCACTTATAACGTCACTAATACTTGATCGTCTGGACAATCCACCAAGAGACCCGTTGCTATGGGAAGCATGACTGTAAGCATAGCTGTTTTTGAAGCTGTATCCATGGGAACCGTTGCTTCTGTGAGAGTTGCTGTTGCTCTTGGGATGGCTTAGTTGAGTCTGAAAAGTTTTACCAAAGGAAACCTTATCAAAGGACTTTTGGCTCCGGAAACTGTGCTCAGAACCTGAGTCATGCTTTGAATATTTATCTGGTTCCTCTTCTCCACCTACACCAGGGTATACTGCAGGTCCAGAAGCCTGATTGAAGGTCACATCTAGTAGCCTGTCTTCACGCAAGGACTCCCTGACAGAGGATGGAGATCTGGGAGTGGTTGTGTCAGCTGGTCTACCAGGGGGGGCAGGCATGACGCTGCCTACCTAAAGATAGAAATTGGAGGTTTGATGAGAAAAATAGAGTAATAGACGAATAATTAAATCATCCTTTTCAAGTTAGTAATGGGAAACATTCTATGGATTTAATGCTACTACCAACTACAACAAATCAACAACCATGATAATATAGGCAATACTCAAAAGTTTAGGTTATCTGCTAACCCCCGGTTCTGAGTGACATGTCTCATTATGGTATACGACCCCTCGCCAGTGCTATGAAAGAGAACTTAATAGTATCCAAAACATAAATCCTCAAACTTGACATGGAACTAGTTTATCCTAATTTCCACTTGATGCGGTTCAGCAGTGTTACAGCTCAGATGTCAGATGGAAATGTTTAAAAAGCATAGTGCCTCTTGCAGAAGGCAGAGAGAGCTGAGGCCGTCCCAGAGGCTGGAAATCTGACTTGTCAATTCCAGCCATTGGAGCTAGCTGACCTACGTTACAAAAATAAACAAAAAAAGAGATGAAATCAATTAAAATTAAAGAGCCAGAGTAAACACATGCATTAGGTTCAGTAACAGTGAAACTGGAACATCCTCTCAGAATGAAACTGTCCTTTGAACTGGGCTTAGTACCAGGTTTTCAAATACTGGAAGTCAATAGGACCAAAACAAATAGACCACTTATTAAAGTGCATCTCAGAGCGAAACAGAAATCTAACACTACATTTATGGTAAAAGGTCAATTTACAAAAAGCAGCCCAGCATTTTGGGAAATACAAAACACAAAAGGTCTTAAAATACTTGACTGTTCCACCCTGACGTCTGATTATCATACAGTCCAGTAACATTAATTACACAACTTGATGTGGTTTTCTACACATGAGCAACTTTTATGATTTACAGACATCAGAGGCCTTCTGGAGATTTACTATATCTATATCTATATTACGCAGCGCTAGTTTGGAATGAATATTACAAAATACATCTACTGTTGCACCATCAAATAAATCAGAACTAAAATGCAAGGCAAGTTTGATGGTGCTGTCCAAAATGCAATACTTGCATATGGAGTTTTGGCCTCATATGATCAAGTAAACTCACTGCTCCTATGTTTTAATGCTGCATGCTAGAAAGAAATGATACTGAAATACTGTGTAGGTATAACACAATCACATAGCAAACGTTTACTAAACATTGCTTTACATACTGCTAGCAAAGGTGAAACATCAGTCTTTTCCCGAACATTGCGATATTCTCCTCTAGTCAGTGCACCACCCACATGTGGTCCTATTGTAGAGGAGAGCTGAGGTTGTCCCAGAGGCTGGAAATCAGACTTGTCAATTCCAGCCATTGAAGCTAGCTGACCTAGGCTACAAAAATAAACAAAAAAGGAGATGAAATACATTAAAATTAAAGAGCCAGAGCAGACACATGTATTACTTAAGTACACAATCCGAGATATTGAATTGGTAAATGTTAACAAATGCTACTTTTTTTACCACAGTAAATATAAATAAAACACCACTGAGAAAAACCCAGAAAATGGAGCTGTACACTGTTGATACAAAGTAAATAAGAAAGACCTTGTCCATGTACAATATTGGGTAGATCTTGATCTACACCCATTGGCTGCACCTTATGGTCTTAGTTTCAGAACAACTCAGCATCCTTTAATGGCCCTTAAATATGACTCAAGGCAAACATTTTTTTTTTTTACAAAAATAAAAGGTTCAGTAACAGTGAAACTGAAACATCGTCTCAGAATGAAACTCTCCTTTGAATTGGGCTTACCAAAACAAATAGACTACCTTAAAGTGCATCTCAGAGCGAAACAGATATCTAACACCACATTTATGGTAAAAGGTCAATTTACAAAAAGTAGCCCAGTATTTTGGGAAATACAAAACACAAAAAGTCTTAAAATACTTGACTGTTCCACCCTGACGTCTGATTATCATACAGTCCAGTATGATGAACATTAATTACACAACTTGATGTGGTTTTCCATACACAAGCGACTTTCATGATTTACAGACATCAGAGGCCTTCTGGAGATTTACTTCTTCTATATTACGCAGCGCTAGTTTGGAATGAATATTAAAAAATACATCTACTGTTGAACCATCAAATAAATCAGAACTAAAATGATAATCAACAAATATTAAAGCTACATGAAGGGGGGTCGACTACGGCGGTCCTGAGAGCTTAATGCACGGCAACTTAAGAAAACGCATGCATATAGACAATATGCAAGACTTGATTGAAAGCATTATCGGCTTATGGCTATTAGCCTACTTAAAAAACCAGCAGACACAGAGCAACATGGGTATCCCATTGGAGTTGTGTTAAATGTCTAATCAATGTCTTTTAGCTGAAAAAAATATTTGGGTCTCTGTCTAGATGTTTAACTCTCATATGTCCTTTACTTTTGCTTTGCCTTATTTTGTGCCAGGCAGGTAGCGCATACTTGGTTTGTCTGAGGTTATTTGCCTTAAACAATGGTTTTAAAATTGGGAGTTTAAGGAGAGCCACACTCGTTTTAATACTTTGTAACAAACAATAACAAAAAAAATCATATGATTATAAATTAAGTACACTCAGCAGATTTTGACTGATGTTTGACAAAATAAGCAATTTCATGGTACCACTTTGGGCTCTAGTACCTTGTGAGCGTGAAAAAACAATAAATACATTGATTGATAATAAATAACAATTGTTATTCTGGTCTTAAAGAAAAATGCACTGAAAACAAAATTAGATTAAGGAACACATGACAAGGTGAAACATTAATAGTTAGATTAAATCAAAACAATTCTATGGGGATTCTCTGTACTCTATTTTGAATTCAATATGACTCAAACAAATAATGGAAAAATAAGTGAATGATACATAATGAAACTTTAACTTTAACGTTAAGTTAGACCCAGAGCCAAATTGGCACAGTCCAGGTCAAAAGAGAAACGTTGTATTGGCCATTTTCAAGAATACCCACCCAGCATCCTTTAGGAGATCCAGGAAAGCATGAAACTTGGTAAATGAGATCTCAATGCTGTCGAGGACTGCCTCATCTTCAAGAGCACTGAAAGCAGGTGGTGCTGATGCAGAGCCAGTGTCTGCAAGTGCCTCTGACAGGGAGAGGTTGGTGTTACGAAGACGGGCATTCTCCAACTCACACTGAATAGAAATAAGAAAAAGACTGAATAAAAGAGCATCTTGAAGCCAGCTATATGAACATAATACAGTACTGTGACTTACAGGTCACCATTACATCCAAGTGTTTCAAAAACACTTGTGACTGTCTGTTGGTTTTGAGACATTTCAAAACAGTCCAATATCCAAAACCCACTTAAATGTGGCAACCAACCCCCAAGCTATATACTGTTAGTGAGGAATAAAGATCCTGCTGTGTCATAACATAAAGTTTGGCACTAACAAGATCTCTGAAACTATGACTATTACAATGTCCACAAACTTCACATCCAGAGTGCATTCCTCAGCTTATCCAAGAAAATGCAAACTGGTGAAAAGCCGCAGCAGAGGAAAACAGCCGAAAAATAAATAACAGGCAAAAAATTATATAAATTACCTCCATGAGCCTTGACTCGGCTTTGAGTCTGGCTCTGCGCTCCTCTGCCAACTTCAGACGACACTCTTTTAGCTCCATCTGCAGGAGATGCATTAAAAACACACACACCCACACGCATAAATACACAGCATGCTTAAAGTGCTTCAAACTAAACTGATTAAGTCTTTGTCTTGTCTACAAAACCTAAAAGGTTCCAGTTTGGGCACTAGCCTGATGTGACTAACCTGGATATGTTCAAACTGCCGTCCAGTGATCCTGTCCAGGACACTAAGAGAAGATGGTCTCTGGTCCACTTCCACCACCACCTGTTCCTCTTCCTCATCCTCCTCTCCCTCTGAATCTGACTCCACAGTAACCTTCACTGTAGCTGCACCCTAATTTCAACAGATGAAGATGACAGTCTGTATTTAAATCCCTTCTTGACAGGGTTCTCAATCTATTTTCTAGTGCAGAGAGTCTGGAGTAAATTATTTGAAATGAATCCAATCCATACTTGTCTGAGATACTGCTTGTCTAGATCAGTAATGTTTTTCAGTAATACACTGAACATAAACAAAAGCAAACTCACCTGAAAGATTTGATCCATCACACTAACTCCAGGAGGCATACCTCTGTAACAAAGGCATCCAACATAATAACAAATGATCATTTTGTTCTATCAATATTTAAAAATAATAAATAGCATGTCTTAAAATTACAAATGGAATACAGTGTCTTTTTTTGAAGGTAAATTGGTTTGCCAACATCTCCTCACCTCTGGCGTTCAGCTCGTGCAGCAGCACGCCAAGGTACATAACGGGAGCTGGAATAGGGCTTCTGAGCAACGCTGGAACTCCGCCCTCCAGGAGATGCTCCTTTACGGGGCGCTGCACCAGAAAGAGAGCCATGTAAAGACTTCACAAATGGAGAGCTTTTAGCCACAGGGAGGTTTTCTAGGAGCATTGGCTCTGTTCTTGAACAAGGACACACACCCAGTCATGGATGCAAAGGCCCTCAAAGTGTTCAATGTACTTCGATAGGCGAAAGTTAATTAACGCAAGAATTACTGGTAATAAGGGAGTGATGTACATTGTGTTCATGAGGTGCTTTCCATCTAGGTTCTAAACATCATAAGCAAAAGAGAATGAAGGCAGACAAGTCCAGCTGAAAATCATTTTAGTTACTGTATCAGTTACGAGACAGCATGGCACTCTTCATCTTTTACTCTTGATATTTACCAGAGTATCCAAACCAAAGGTATTTAACAGTGTTGACTTTGGCATCAGGCAAAGACCTACAGAATTGTGTCACATAAATGAAGGTAGACTTTTCTAACATTCTATAAAACAGCAAGCACTTATTTTCAAGTGCATTTTTGCACCAGTCAGCAACGTTGTCTGAGATAACAAAGGGAGAACAGCATGAAAATGTATTCAGTTCTTACCATGTCTCCAGATGACTTAAAAGCCAACAGGTGAGAAGTCAGAAAGAGACAATATGAGTATGAGATAATAAATGCTAGTTTGGATCAGAACATGAGATGGGAAAATGAACCTTTTTAGTCACTTACAGCCACAATACAAGATCTTTTTATGAGCCTGATGAAGTGCTGAGACAAAACCCTTTGCCAATGTTAATGTATACACATACCTATCCTTAATGTAGCTTTTCCTCTGACTGTACTTTGTAGTGCTCGCCTCTTTGGACCAGAAGCTCTCTGTGGCTCAGTGGCTGCCGGCTTGATCCAGCAGTACTGCAGTACAACATGAGGAAAGCATTGTAACACATATGAAGCATGCATACAAATACACCACTCATTCACTTAGAATATGAATGACTTTTTCTTAGAAGAAGACAGCTCCAGACACTCACCTCTGGTGACTGTCCATCAGCATTCATCAATACTTTCTCTATTATAGTTTTAATTAGGACCTTGTCTGTAAAGGGAAAAAACATTCAGCTAGAATTGTGTATTTTGTTTTCAGAGATGTTTCTGGACAATTAAAGTATTAAAGTAACTATAGTGGTACATAGCAATTATAGCATTTTTCCGGAATGAAAACACTACATACTGGTTAGAACCAGTATGCAATTGGGAGGGACACAGCTAAAAAGAAATCTAACAATGTGCTAGCTGCGCCTAGAGGCTGCAATGAAACCAATAATTTATCATTTGGGACAACTTTGTCACATGGTGCGAGCAGAATCATCTACAGCTCAACGTGACAAAGAGAAAGGAGCTGACTGTGGATCTGAGGAGGACCAAGGTGCCGATGACCCGTTTCCATCCAGGGTGTCAGTGTGGACACTGCTGAGGATTACAAGTATCAGGGAGTTCACATTGACAATAACCTGGACTGGGCGAAGAACACTAATGCCCTCTACAGGAAGGGCCACAGCCATCTCTATTTTCTGAGGCGGCTGAGGTCCTTCAACATCCGCCGGACTATGCTGAGGATGTTCTATGAGTCTGTGGTGGCCAGTGCTATCCTCTATGCTGTACATACAGTTAGGCCCAGAAATATTTGGACAGTGACACAATCTTCATGATTTGGGCTCTGCAAGCCACCACATTGGATTTGAAATGAAACAACTAAGATGCAATTGAAGTGCAGACTTTCAGGTTTAATTCAAGGGGTTGAACAAAAATATCCTATGAAACATTTAGGAATTGTAACCATTTTTATACAAAGTCTCCTCATTTCAGGGGCTCAAAAGTAATTGGACAAATTAACATTACCATAAGTAAAATGTCCATTTTTAATACTTTGTTGAGAATCCTTTGCAGGCAATGACTGCCTGAAGTCTGGAACCCATGGACATCACCAAACGCTGGGTTTCCTCCTTTGTGATGCTTTGCCAGGCCTTTACTGCAGCTGTCTTCAGTCGTTGCTTGTTTGTGGGTCTTTCTGCCTTAAGTTTTGTCTTGAGCAAGTGAAATGCATGCTCGATCGGGTTGAGATCTGGTGATTGACTCGGCCATTGCAGAATATTCCACTTCTTTGCCTTAAAAAACTCCTGGGTTGCTTTCGCAGTATGTTTTGGGTCATTGTCCATCTGTACTGTGAAGCACCGTCCAATCAACTTTGCTGCATTTGGCAGAATCTGAGCAGAAAGTATATTCCTATACACTTCAGAATTCATCCGGCTGCTTCTGTCTTCTGTCACATCATCAATAAACACTAGTGACCCAGTGCCATTGGATGCCATGCATGCCCATGCCATCACACTGCCTCCACCATGTTTTACAGAAGATTTGGTGTGCTTTGGATCATGAGCTGTTCCAATTCTTCTCCATACTTTCTTCTTCCCATCATTCTGGTACAGGTTGATCTTAGTCTCATCTGTCCAAAGAATGCTGTTCCAGAACTGGGCTGGCTTCTTCAGATATTTTTTGGCAAAGTCTAATCTGGCCTTTCTATTTTTGAGGCCGATTAATGGTTTGCAATTTGTGGTGAACCCTCTGTATTTACTCTCAGTAAGTCTTCTCTTTATGGTAGACTTAGATACTGATACACTACTTCCTGGAGAGTGTTCTTCACTTGGGTGGATGTTGTGAAGGGGTTTTTCTTCACCATGGAAAGGATCCTGCGATCATCCATTTCTTCTTTTTTTTCAGCCTAAGGATGGTCTGTTTCACTTCCATTGAGAGCTCCTTTGACCTCATGTCGTGGGTTCACAGCAACAGCTTCCAAATGCAAATGCCACACCTGGAATCAACTCCAGACCTTTTAACTGCTTAATTGATGACAGGTTAACGAGGGACGAGCCCATGCAGCCTTCTGAGTCAATTGTCCAATTACTTTTGGTCCCTTGAAAAAGAGGCAGCTACATATTAAAGAGCTGTAATTCCCAAACCCTTCCTCCAATTTGGATGTGAATACTCTCAAATTACAGCTGAGAGTCTGCACTTTAAGCCCATATTGATTATATAACTGTATCCTGAATATGTTTTCGCAAACAGCTAAAATAACAAAACTTGTGTCACTGTCCAAATATTTCTGGGCCTAACTGTATATAGTCATACACAACAGTGGAATACATATATATATGTATATATATATATATATATATATATATACACACACATATATACATTGTTATGGTATATGTTTTTAACTATTATTTTTCACTTAAATATTGTAAATGTGTATATTTATTTATTTATTTATTTATTTTCTACTTCTTATTTTTATATTTTGTACATACTTTTAGTTCTAAATTTATGCTACTT
The DNA here is from genome assembly GCF_043641665.1 of Enoplosus armatus. Classification (NCBI taxonomy): domain Eukaryota; kingdom Metazoa; phylum Chordata; class Actinopteri; order Centrarchiformes; family Enoplosidae; genus Enoplosus; species Enoplosus armatus. The sequence continues at coordinate 9,022,345 of NC_092183.1, read as the reverse complement.
TCTACTCTTGAATGGGAGTATCGGTACTGTAGAATTCCCCCGGGGATCAATAAAGTATTTCTGATTCTGAACCTTCTATGCAGTGTGAAAAAATCTAGAAGATGTTATGACTTTGGTTGAGGCAACTTCTTACCAACTAAAGGGTTACTACGAATATCCAGTACACAAAGAGCAGAATTCGTTTTCAAGGCTTCCAGCAAACGACGAGCTCCTTCACTGGACAGACCACACCTCTGTAGGTCCACAGCTGTTCAACAAGTCAAAAAACAGAAAACCTGAGCACAATTCCTTCAAAAAGGAAAACAGCAACAAAAAATTTACTTTTCTTCTTTCTCTCAAACCCACACACCTACTAACCTTTAACCCAGAGGTCCTCGACCAGTTCATGTGCAAGAGCAGCAGCACCCCGGTCCCCAATCAAAGTGTTGCAGTTAAGAGTGACACGGCGGAGTCCACCCATTCCCTCAAACTGTGGCTGTCGATACCTCAGAGACTCTGCCCATGCAGTCCCGTGCCTCTGCATTCCCTGATGCTGGGAAAAGATTTGCATTCTTCTACAAAATATGTTTTTAATTTAATTTTTACATAGGGACTGGGTTTACAATTACCGATAAATTACAAGTCAATACAGTAGACGGAGTCCATAACATATTAAACTAAATAGTATGCCAAATAAAGTCTTATAAATTACATATTATACCTTGATGATTTTGGCCATATGCTCTGCTCCTCTCCAGGTGAGATTGCATCCTGTAAAATCTACCGTCCTGATGCTTGTAGAATACTTTACACTTTGGCAAATAACTAAAACATATGAAAATGGCAGTTAAAAAGACAACATGCTCACGTACAGTACAATCTTGTGAAGGCTTTCTGAACAATAAAAGGAAAATATACTGTGAATATACATACCCTCTAAGCCCTCATCACTGATTGGACAGTTAGCCAGAGAAAGGTTTTCCAAGGCAACACTTTTTGCCAAACCCTGGAATAGAATACATAGGGCTCATTAGTTTTTACCTCTTAAACATAGCATATGTTTAATTCAATATTCCTTCCCGTTTTATCTCTCACATATCCAAAAGTTCCATCCTCCAAGATGACAGTATTTACCATATTTTACAGTAACTACGGGGTTATTTCACAACACTCACAGCTCAGAATTTGCTTCCAGTAGATTATTTAGAGTAATAGAGAGTGAAGAGAAAAGTGGGAAGTAAATGCAGATGAGCTTATGATTATGTGCCAGTCTCTCTAAATACATAAAAAAAATAACTGCAAATAATATTCTCACTCAGTTTTTACCTTTGTCAAGGTAATGAGGTCCCTCTCTCTCAGTGGAAGTCCATTAAGCTGCAGAGTCTTGACGTTGGGAGAGACAGTCAGACACTCTCTCAGGGCCTTGCACAACTTAAATGTCATGTCCTTGGAGCGAATGGCTGGGATTTTCTTCCTGAAGCTAGACTTATAGTACCTTCTATCTGAAATTGGTGGTGATATGATTAATGTTTATATGGAAAATTGGTCAAAGTCATTCAAGGTGCTAATTCAAATGATCCTGTGCATGTTTCAATAACATAGCTAATTAACTGCTTTTTTTTGTCACTTGATGTACCAGATTTATTTTCTGCCTTACCTGCGTCTCCGGAACCCAGACTAGCTTGGTATGTGCTACTTATTGCAATGTGGTGCAGGTGTTTGTTGATGCAGATAGAGTTGAGAATGGGTGGCCAGTCTGTGAGTTTGACCCTGTCTCCGTTAAAGTCCAGCATCCCTTTGTCAAGGTTCATCTTCACAGCGGGGAGAGGGACTGAATCCTGCCTGGCACAGGCAAAGTCATAGTATGCCATGAAGTCCTGGGCACCCTGCCGCCGAATGTGAGCACTGTCTTGAACCATCTTTGACCTACAAACAAAAATATTTTTTAAAAGTCATTAAGTCATTAATTCAAGCTTAATAAGGCCATGAGATCGTATCCACTCCTCTGGTACTAGGAGGAAAAACTGTGCACAGTTGTGTAAACACACATTAAAACTGCATCATTTTGTGTGTATACAGTAAATGGCTGCTCCTTCGAATAGATTACAGGTTCACAATTTTTCAAGTCAGTCTTTAAACAATAGTCAGGTGTCCATATGTTCAACATTTTGGTCCATTCTGAATAGTACCTGAAGGTGTGAGGATCAAAACATCACAAACATAATAATTACAAGTGTTTTTTGGCTTGGTTTTCAGAGTAAGAGTTTTGATCTGACTCATATGTCTAGACATTTGAGCTTAAGTAAGAACATATTCTAATAGCTCGAATATCATAAAAAAGTGGTCAGTAGTGAATATTTCTGTCTGTAGAGACACCTCACCTGCCACCACTTGATCAACGAGCTAGTTAATCAGCCTTTCCTTCACAGCTGACTCATTGTTAAATATAACGGGTCGCAGGTTTAAGTGTAACACCTGAACGTCAACGTTAAACCTTAAGAGTGACTAAAAAATAGCTTCGGTGGCCAATTTTAATAAAAAACTAAGTTGAAATGCACAGTGTACGGTTTAGTCCGGCTCTATTTGATGTTATACGTGCTAACCTAACCTTGGAGGCAGTGGCGTTAGCAAGCTAACCTCCTAGTAACCGTTGGTAGTGAAGGAGAGCAGCAGGCTCTCGTGCTGCTGACAAACCGTCAACGGTGATGTTTTTAGCTGTACTTTCATGCATTATAAACTTGCATTTAATCGAACCAAAACAATTTAATATACCTTCCACGTATAACTGAAGGCTGTATCGTCGCGGTACTGATCTTTCGGCTTTCCTCGACCACTGTCTGACAACTTCAGCGGACTGTTATTGTTAACGATGTGACCGACCGCTCAAAAGTGGCGCTGTTGTGTGTCGCCCACTTCTCTTCCTCACTGCGGTCAGTGTGAGTCCATCCAGAAGCCTGCTGCCACCTACCGAAGCGGAGGCACACATGAATTCCCTGATAATCATAGAGGGCTTTGGGCGGAGTTTTAGATTTACTAAAGTACGAATCGAGGTACTTGTACTTGTACTTTACTTGAGTGTTTCCATTTTATGTAACTTTATACTTATACTCCACTACATCTCAGAGGCAAATATTGTACTTTTTACTCCACTACATTTGTCCAACAGCTTTAGTTACTTTTCAGAATATTTTTTTCCATACATATGTTGATTTTGAATAAACTGAAGTATTAAGTGTTCCTTTATGGGTTGAGAACATTTTCCTACTTCTTAAGCTAAATAAATATTTGAAAATTAGTTGAATTAGTTGGAAAATGCATCGTTACAAGAGCTCATGAAAAGAGAGAGATACGTGGTTCTCACAGGACAGCGACGCTACAAACAAATTATTTTATAGAATATGATGCACTGCTGTAGATTCAACTATCCAGCAGTACATAAAGTAGTTAAAATTAGCCCAACCATAAATAACTACGGCAGTAAAATGCAACATACACATTCATACACCAATAATATTAATCCAGAAGCATAATATAAAAGTATATCATCGTTATAAACTTTCAGCGGAATCATATTCCGATGATATGGTATTATTATTCTACATCATCACTCATCATATATGTACTACATACACTACTGGACCTGAACTTGGATTATTTCTGCACATACATATTTGCACAAATATTTGCACAACCGCAATTCATGTATGTGGCTTAAAGTATGTATATAATGTATTTGCTTTTGAATTCCATTTCTTTAAGTTATCATTCAGTTCAGTTTCTGTCATTTTGTTCTTGTGTTGTGATAACGATTTCAACCATATCACCCAGCCCTAATTATCAAATAACTATTTGGCTGTGACACAGATATACTTATAAAGCAACACAATCAATTGACAACAGTACGGATACATATTACCTATGTTATTAGGCTCTACATATTATTATTAAATATTGGGTTTGCGTTACAAGGCAACACAATTTTCTTTTTTCAAATGTCTTCGTTATTGTTACTCTAATAAGATTTTTTTGCAGTCAACACGAACGAGGAGGTGCATTTAGGTTCCACAATAAAGTCCTCCAAATTGTGGGTGTGTATAACGTTTATATCACAAGTTAAAAATCATCACCGGGGTTCATGCTATTTGATATGAGAATTAGTCAATTCAATTTCATACCACTCTACTAAACGACTCTGGTGTTGGAATACACGATATCCAGTAAAATCGGCACCAGCAGAGTTGTGACAGAGGTCTGGACGGGTGTCGTTAACCCGTCTTCCCTGTGTGACTTAAATGTAGCACGACAACGCCCTCTCCCCGGTGCGAAAGCGGTTTAGTCGAAGCCTATTGGTCAGTACAAGCGTCCATCAAACGCCTGGTTCGCTCTATTCCAGTAATCCCAACCTATTCTGGATTCATAGGGAATGGTCTAACAAACTACGTAGCACGGGGGCAGGTTTACTAAAGAGCTGGATTATTGGATATATAACCGAAATATCACTGAAGAGGATTTCTTGCTACATTAGAGGTAAATTTGGTGTTATTTGTCAACTCATAGCAACCTTTAATGTTAGTTCGTAGATGGCAGCTACTGTAGCTAACAGTGTTTTTCCCAAACATCAGTGGCCTGTCTGCGTGTGTGCGGTGGGGTGCTGGCTGCTCTGTAAAATTAAAATGACATTTAGAACTCATCTTGTCCAATTTCAGTACACTGTCTCCCTTTATAAAATGTTGTTAAAAATGATAGCTACATTTATAAAGTGTAACCACCGTCTGTCCGTTATTTACAATAAGACTTTTAATGGTACCCATCACGTTGTCCAGTTGCTAATGCTAATGATGCAAACCGTCCCAGGATGATGCAGTTTGGGATATCTGCTGTATTAGCCACTTTTCCTGGAGGAGTAGAATCAGAGTCAAAAATAGCTACTACACATGACCAATTACTAGGTGTTGAGTGAGCAGGCACATGACTATTATTATTATTATTATTATTGTGTAGTTGGGACCTCAAAGGTGTGGTGTAACTTACAGTTGGATCATGTGTATTTCGTCATCATGGTTGTTTTGCTCACAGATTGAAGAAGATCAGATCAATATTTCTTAGTATTTTGATTACCCAGCCAATATGTAAGTTTCCCGCAGCAAAGGCTGTTTGTTTTCTCTCATGGTCTCAAAAGGATAAGGACCATATTTACTTATGTTGTGAACAAATATAGTTTATTGATCAAATATGGTCTACATGCACAGAGGAGGAGTTGTTTTCCACTCTTTAAACATTAGTATGTTCTCACAGAAAACTGGGTGGGGATGTTATCTCCTATTTTCAAAAATTTAGATCATGTAACAACACACCCTCCTCAGTAGTGGGTTACTTTTACAGGTAACAGTGCATACTAATTATTGTAAAAATTTCCAAGGGACCATTTCAGATCTGTAACAAATGGAAATACAGAAAGTGCATCAAAAGGAAATCAGCAATCATCAGGTGTTATAGTGCTGGTGACTGCACCTGCGCAGGGGACACAAATGATGCCTGTTCATACATCGTTACATTTACATGCAATTGTATAGACGTCTAACAATATCAGCCTTGATACTTTTAATGCTCCTCTTCATTTTTCTGCCATATCCTGTCCCTAATGTTCTTATGGAATAAATCTGCTGTAGTCCTATATGTGGGTGAATTGTAAAAACAGGCGGTTATTTTTCATGCTGCATACTGTCATCCTAGTATGACTCACTACTAGAAACACTGAACATTAGTCAACATAACAAACTGGATGAATGCCAGGCGCCTTCTCGTACCTGGCAGCACAATAGCCGCCCTGTTTGTCTGTTTTCTTTATTACCAGTCACTAGGCTGTGTTTGTGCTAAAAAAGATCAGACTAGTTTGAGTCGCAGCGTGTTTAATTGTACTAAGCCAGTAATTTAGAAGCTAACGTCTGAAAGTATTTTTAAAGGGACTTTTTTACTCACTTCCTGTTGCTTTAGCTTTACTTTACATTCATGAAGGATTACTGGGTAAAGGAAGGAAGGAAGGAAACAACATTTGGTTGAGGTCCAAAAGCTACACACACAGGACTGAATGTCCCTTCTCCACTGAGGTCAGAGCACCGACATTTCACACAGACACAATCATCTGTTCACTCTCTGTTTTTCACTTGTCTTTCACTAGCATCCGGTCTTCCTCTCGTCCCACTTAAAGGTCAAACATAATTAGCTGCAAACTTGGCTTGTGTTTCAAAATGCCACCACACTTATATAGTATACTAGAGGCTTATTTCTTTGGTCCTGGTGGTCATCGTATGACAGTGTAATGACAGCGTTGCTGAGCGTAGGCTGAGAACAGATACAAGTTTTCCCTGGGTTTGGCTTCAGCTTCCATCCCACTCTCTTTTAGTAAAGACAATACTATCAGAGGTTTTAATCGTTTAATATCAAAAACACCACAGCTCACTTTCATCAAAATCTGGTGTCTATTTAGGTAATGATGAAACTTTAAGTTTGTTGTAGAGTTTTCCACGAGTAGTTTTCTTCTCTCAAAGCAGTGGCAGTTTGGAATAATTTTGGCTTTGGCTCCAATTCATTTTTATTTTTGTCTTTGTTTTGGTTCTCGAGAGGATAACATTCCACTTTGTTTTAGGATGTCTTTTAGGCTGAAACTAGTGTTGACACAGTGGATTGACTAAATCAGTGACTTTTTTTGTTTCATTTATCAAATATGAATATCAAACTCTTGCTGGCTACAGCTTGTTAGACAAAACAAATGTAAGAAATCCCTTTGGGCTCTGGAAACCCACGATGGCCGTTTGTTATTTTTTTATGACATTTTACACTAAAACATTTGATTTAACAAAAAATTAATTAATAGATAAATTGATAACTAACCATTTATTCCAGGGCAACATTAGCTGAAAAATAAATGAAATGGTTATTACGTGAAGTAAAGTGCCCCAGCCAACACACATACACACTCACTCACTCAAAGCAAACACACATCTTTTGGATGTTCCAGTAACTCTGGATACATTCTGAATTGCACAATCCCCGAATTCATGTACTGGAAACAGGGCGATGTTACATATTGACTGGGTTTGCTCAAATATTTTAGGGCCAACTAATGCTAAGATGCATATAGAAATAGTAAAATAGGGACAAATGAGGCCTTTTGAGTGAATTTGGATTCTGAGAAATGATAGCATCACAGGGTGGTCAGTCTTGCACAGTATATGTTGCGTGGGAGTATACCTGGACCTGTTCCATGGCTTACTTCAAAAGGTTGCCTTACATAGCTGAATAGTCAAACAGTGGCAAAGTCCAGTGTGGAGAGAGGAGGCGAACTCCAAATCATGACATTGTTTTTTAGGTGAGTCTGTTCCTTCCTAAAATAGGACTACTTCAGGCGTACAGATGAGGTTTAGGCTTAGTTTTTAAGTAACAACACTATCCTTGTGGTTTTTGTAGTTTAGGGTCATATTCATTACTGCTGCAAGGACAAGGACCAGAGCCCAGCAGAGAAGTATTGATTTGTGTGTTGGTGTGCATTTGTGGCTATCAGTTTCTTGGTCAGATTTCCCAGAATCTACGGCTGATTTTCCCGCTTCCCATTAATGCACTATGTTTTTTTTCAGGGCTGAGATGGTTGTAGAATATATTGGGGGTTGTAAAATGTTTCAGCCTGGTGCTGAAGTTGGGGAAAAAAATCTTCTTTAGGATCCAGGACCACTGACACATATAACTCCTCTTTTCATGTGGGCACCCACTAGGCCTGCAACAGGCTCAGAAACCATTTTGTTGCTGGCACATAAGTGTGTGAAACATTGACTCCACACAGCTCTATTTATGTTGAGCCATGACTCTGAATTTCATCAGGAGGTGATGTTTTTAAAGCCAGAAACACACTAGAAGGTCTCAGCAGCACACATCTGGGTTAACAAAAGTATTCAGATCCTACTAACCAAGTCAAACTAAAGAAGTCATATTAAGAGTGGTGATGGTTTAGTTGTTCTTTTGGCTGCAGAAATAGTTGCTGGGTAGAGGCTCTGCAGTATTTACATTGTATTAATTTAGCAGCAGCCTCCAGGTGTTACACTACCATACAATGCATCAATAATTGTGCATACAAAACAAACAACTGGATGGATATGACCTTAAAGTTCATTCATGTACACTTCATGTTTGACTAGGAGCTCTTTTAAAACCAAATGTGAAACCACTTAAGGAGCCAGCAGTAAAGGCACATCTGAGAATTGAAATTCCTCTCTTCCCGTGCTGCTTAAAAATCATCTAAAGGAAAGGAAATGTTGCAGTGTACCAGATAAATGATTATCAAGGTGTTCTTCTTATATTCCTTTAGACTTCATGTAAACAAGATGTGCTATGCTGTCATTTAAATGTTGTTACACAATTTACTGGTGTTTTTACTGTACTAAAAGGTTTTCAAACAGTCCCTTGGAATGTTATATTAATATCTGACCCTTATAATTATTATTTTCAGTATAATCTTATCATTGCATTTTATCCTTGTATTTGCATTCTATCTTTCACCATCACTTGGCATGAAACATTGAGCAGGCAGTTAGATAAGCAGGCTATAACAGTGTTCCTGTCTTCTTTTCCCATAATGTAAGCTTTCTCTTCTCTGGAATCAGTGAGCCTGTGTGTATTTGTTTGTGTAGCCTCATGTGAAGTTCAATTGTGTGCTGCAAGTCTTCAACACCTGTAGCAGCATGTTTTGCTCCCTGCACTGTGAAAGGAAATCAACTGTATATCATCCACCTTTATTCTTGAAAAAAAAAAAGATTGCAGGGTTGTGTTTCATTCTTAACGTCATTTGTTACCGCTTTTCAGACGAATAGATAGCTATTGCTAAAGTTGGATATCTACGTTTTTTCTTGTTTTAATCTATCAGACACTAGACGTGTTTCGGTAAACGTATTTTTATGTGCATCACATTAGAAAAGCTGCATGGAAACGACAAAATTCAGTAAGACTACAATTGTGCAAAAACGTTTTGGTGCTTGCTTGAGGTGGTTTTTACTTTTGCCGAAAAAGAGTTGATGCGCTAAATGGGATATGGAAACACCTTTGCTGAAAATGTTCTGACGTAGCGAACATGACTGCTCTGCTGTTTCTGCTGAACCGTTCAGATCCACACTCCAATCCGGAAGACAAAATGGCATTTCTTTTTGGCAACATTTCAAAAGGTCACTCAAAATTCGCTTGACAATTGACTACTGATAAGTTATGAAACCAGATGCAGAAAATAATTCTTCTCATAGGTTTGCAGTGGTCACATTATAAATCAAGTGAAATAAAAAAAAATTATATTAGGATCTCACTATATTGTCTGACTGGTCTGTTTTGTTTCACAAATATGCTTCAGGTTAGGGTTTGACTGTCTTATTCAGTTATTCAAAATGGGCTTTGCTTGTGTGTTTGTGCCTGTGTGTGTACTTTTTACGTTCAGGTCATGTTGTTGCAGTAATGGGCTTGGCAGTACTTGGGAGCATTGTTTTATCAAGCTCCAAAGCTGTTTGAGGCCTGTCTCAGCCTGTCTCAAGGGAAACCAGACGAACTGCACTGCAGCATTTTGGTGACAGTTAAATCCACAAACATCAGAGATCAGCAGATATTTATATACACAAACGTGCACATTCAGGCTCATCAAGGCAGAGGCTCATAACGAAACTATTGCAACATCTCCCCTTTCTGATTTAAACAGGAATGTCTTTGATTTGTCTTTCTGTTTTTAGAGCGAACAGCAGTCACATCACATACATGCTGAGCCTTGACGTTGCATTCCCCACCTAGATGTTTTTGCAGTTAACCTATTTTTTTTTCTGTATGCCAAGCCGAAACAGTTTGTATCTTGTTCTAGTCCCTTTATATCCCCATTATTACGTTAGCGTTGCAGTACTACCAATGTGGTTTTGTTGAATCCATCTTTACTGCAACTAACAATTATTTAAATTTTAGATGAATCTGCTGATTATTTCCTCAATCCATCAATTAATTTGGTCTATAAAACTTCAAAAAATAGTGACAAATTCCTAGAAATTTCCGAAAGTCCTAGGTGACATCTTTACATTGCTTGTTTAGTCAGATACACAGTCCAAAATCCAAAGATATTCAGTTTATTATCACTCAAAACAATCAACATAGTTGCTGATTAATTTTCTGTCCATTCATAGATCCATTGTTTCAGCTCTATTCTAAATTTTTGTTAACTTGCTGTAACTGCTGTAAAAGCGTCAGTGAACAGTAGTGTAGCCTATCACTAGTTTATTCCAAAACATTGGTATGCTAAACTTGGTAGGAGAGCACAAAATGTAAAAGTACCAGTATGTGGTTGTAGCAGACAGCCAGCCAGTGAGCAAGTTGTGGCAATGCAACTTTCTGGCTAAAGGTGTCCGTGGAAGGAGGTGTGTTGACACTAAAAATTAATACCTTTCAGTATAAACCAGGTTATGCTGGTGGATGAATATTTCCCTGGAAAAAATGGTTCCATGTATCTTCAGCTGTATCTTCATTGCTTCCAACTGCCTTTGAAATAGGTGTGTTTGTGTCATGCATGTAGTACAAAAAAAAGCGTGTGCTATTCATCAACACAAGTTGAGAAGAGAACAGGTGAACTGGATAAGCAACAAGTGCAAGCTTTATATATAACACCGTTCTCTGACTTGTGTGTTTTCACATCTCTCCTCAAAGCAGCTGCGATGTGTTTTCCTATGTTGATGTAAAATTTGGCTTTTCCTGGCAGTGGTACTTCTGGCTTTGGCGTGCATTCATGCAACACACACAACTGGCAGGGAAGCATTGCAGAAACTCAACACTGTGTAACAGATTGCAGCTCCTCCCCAGGACCTAGCAGTGATAAGAGCAAACTAGCTGAATCTCAAGAGACATTTTATGAAATTACTGTGCATGCCAGAATATTCCATGCAAAAGGTTGGCATGCCAACTTCAGTTTCACAACAGCTGCCCACACCCCAACACAACCTTCATAGTTTCATTTAACAAATTAGCTGACAAATCCTTACTTTCTCACCATGAATTACCTCGCAGCTTGGGTGTTTACCTTTCTTTTTTAATTATGTTTGTGCTTTAGCAGGTCTACACATTTACCATTTTTTCTTTTCCCACAGGGCACCCTCTGTCCGTGTCTTGCCTCTCAGGATGTCTAGCATGGTGTGACAGTAGTGGAGAGGACCACCCCCTTAGGATCTGCAGACAGTGACTCTGCCAGTTGATCAACATGCCTCATTTAAGTGTCAGTCTCAGCTCAAATCCTATCTGGAGCCCTGTCTGGCTCATCTGTGTTCTCCTGGGCCTCTCAGCCATACACACTCATGCTAAAGATGGTAAGAACCAAACTAAATAGCTTCGGATACATCAAATAATAATCTGCAACGCTCAATGCACGTGATGTTGAAAGTGTTGAATGTTGAAGCAATATAGCAGGTTCATATGAAAAGCTTTGCCCTTTGGTTCTGCAGGGCTGATACTAAAACCATGTTTGCATTGAGTCTGTATGCTTTGCCATTTAAATCACGTTATCCTGTCCCAATCTTTTTTTTTTTTTTTCTCTCCAGTTCTTACTGTACCCCAGCAGGTGAGCCTGTCCGCCAACATCTATACACAGCAAATATCAATATCCTGGCTGGGAGGAGAAGCCACAACCTTTGACCTCATGATTCTAAGAACTGAACTCAATGAAACAGTGTTCTACGTAAGAGCATTTTTGTTTTTAATTTGTTATTAACAAAGTTATATTACAAGTTGGTTACATTCTCATGTGAAAGGAGCTATAGCCCGGCCGATACAGTATTTTTGAGGCTGATGTATATAAGAGTTTTTAAATAATCTGATAAGGATATACTGATGTTGATTTTCTTTACACAACCCACATATATTGGCTTGGCTGATTTATTGGTCGGGATCAAAAAGCAGCTTTCAAAGCCAAATGTATTTTATTTACCTCTGCGGTACATTTTGCTGTAATATTTCATTTGCTTTTACATATTGTCATAGGTTATGCAGATAATATAATGATTCAGAAGAGTTTGTTTCTTTTCCTGCATGAGCTATGACTTTCCCTCACTTTGTTTTCTGTGTGTTACCTGTAGGAGACGGTGTCTGTTACAGTGGACCAGGTGAGTGGTCGGCATCAGTGGACCTGGACCTCAGTTGAGCCTCTGGAGTGTACCTCTCTGTCGATCAAAATTCGCTCTAGAGATGGACAGACAACAAGTGAATGGAGCAACACTCAGATACTTCAAGGTCAGAGGGGCAATAATTAAATCTATATATATTATAGGACACCAATAATTAGAGAAACACAAATACTGATTTGCCTGACTTGTCAATTTGGGATTAACATAATGTATTTATTCTTTCAGAGGGAGTGAAGGCCATTTCTTATTCAAATTCTTTCTTTCTCTTAAATCTCATTCTTCAGCCAAACAAATGATTTTCCTTTGTACCTTAATATAGATCTCTATTTATATCTCCCTCTCTCCTTTTGCCTTTCATTTGGACATTTTGAATACTCGACTTTCTTCTTTCTCCCCCACTCCTTCTTTTCAGGAAGCGATCTCCCCAGCAATGAGACATTCCAGATGTACCCTCAGGACAGAGTTGTGCCCGTGGGAGCCAACACCACCTTCTGTTGCATTGTGGAAGAGGGGAGGCTCTTTGGTACCATCTACTATGGCATCACAGTCATGAACGCGACACGACTGAGTAGGCGAAGTTACACCACTACCGTGGTTAATCAGAGACCGTCCGGCGGGTCGGGAACCAACGTCTTCTGTTACGACAACCCGAAGATAAAACTTACTGGCACAGTGGTGTTTGTTGGATGTAAGATGAATAACTGGATGGATAAGGGCTGAAGTGTGAATAGTTACCATATCTAAGATGAGTTAGAATGTGTTAGCACAAAGTACTGTAAATAGGTAATTAAAAGAGATAAATTATAGATGTCACTGAAAGTGACTTGTTTCAGTTATGCTGTTATACAGCTTGTGAATTTTTATTATACAAGAGTTTGTTTATCTGAAAAGATTCTTGAACAGTTCTGTTGATGATAATGAATGATTGTGTGAAAGAGTCTGTAGGTTGTTCCAGAGCTTGTCTTTTAAATAAATCTAATAATTATTTATGTATCTATATATTTATATGATTGAAGCAAGTAACAAAAGTATATATACTTCTTGTCCCCTTCCCCAGATCCACCAATGCCCAGTGATTTCGCGTGTGAGACTCGTGACTTAACCTCAGCTGTGTGCCAGTGGAACGAAGGACGAGACACACACTTGCATGGCAGACGAGAAACATTCTACTCACTGAACAAGAGGTACCAAAGCCACACTCGCAAACACAATAAATAACTTTTAAAAATAGCCAAACCTCACCTGTGCTCACACATGTACTTAACAAAATGGCTGTAACCAGACCTAAAACCTGATACTATGTCGGAAACCATAAGACTCGGGTTGGGTAGCAGAACTGCACACACTAACTCATTCACAAAAAGCAGGCTACAGATTCTAAAATACGTGGAGACGGACACAAGCTCAATAGATCTCTGATTTGGAGATTTCTTAACAGATCACTATCCCCAAAAGGATTTAGTAGTAGTGTAGCATCATGCTAAAATCACATATTTGCTATCACAAAATAATTAGTTAGTTGGAACCAGACCCACCTTTTCAGGCTGTCTCAGTATGGTCATGCATTCCACACACACAAGTACACACTAGTTCAATTGGTGATCCTTTTGGCCAGATTCACAGTAATTCATAGATGGGCCAGGATGTGGTACAATGTCACTTTGTTTCTGACATAATATTCGTGCATTATTTATGATTGTTCCCTCTGCCTTTCTCTAAAACGTGTTTTCTGCCCAGAAAAAAATCCACCAAGAGAGAGAGAATGACAAGAAATATAAAGCACTTAGTCTAAGTAACCACTTGCTGCTTCTGTGTGTCCATTTAACATTGATAGCAGATTGGCCGTCTGCCAGACCTTTTACAGGAATTGTCTGAAGACTGGCCAGAAGTTACATTGTGTTAAACTGTAGGTTAGATTGAGCATCTGAAGTGATTATATTTTGTTGTAATTTAATTTGGTTGTTTTGATTTTCACACTCACGTTTTTTTAATGTTGTGTTTTGTTTGTAGGAACTGTACTAGGGGCAACCTGCTGCAGAAGCAGATAGAGTGTAGTGTGGACCAGTGGGAGGGTAACTGGACACTGGTAGCTGCTAATCCTCTCGGCCAATACAGCCTCACTGACTCTGCTGAACTCAGTCACAGAAGTAGGTCCATCACCCTTACCTTATCAAAATCAATACATGGATACACACTAAGAAGAAAAAGTCATATAAACTTTTTATTACCAAAATAGAGGTAAACATAGACATGAAATACACCCATAATAGTGTCTTCTTTTTATCCCCTCAGTTCACTGATTGTTGTTTCACCCTTTCTCCCTTAGTCCATCCAGTAGCACCAGCGAACCTGAACTCTGTCGTCCATGCCTGGAATGCCACTGTGATGTGGGAGTGGAAGTACAGCAACTATTCCTCCCTGGCTCTTGTCTGCCAGGTAGAGCTTGCCTCCCATGGGTACAAAACACAGGTTAGTTTTCTTTGTGTGGGCTAATGTGTGTGTGTGTTGCAGGGGAAGACCACTTGTCCATCTGTTTGTGTTTGTTTGCTGACCCAACACATTACTTTCAACAAATGCAAGCTTGTATCTGCATGTTCTCTCCATTTGTGTGAACATCAATGTACCAAACAGTAATGAAGTCTAATGTGTGTGTCCAGCGTACCTTCTCTGGTGTGGGCCTGCGGTCAGTGGTTCTATCGGACCTGTATCCTGATGAGGATTACAGTGTTCAAGTCCGCTGCGGTGCCCAGCAGAATTTTTGGAAGTGGGGAAATTGGAGCAAACTGTGTTCCTTTAAAACCAACACCTATGGTAAGGGTTTTATTTGTGGTATCTATTTTTTTTCGATTGATGGTTTAGTCTATAAAATCTTTTGATTGCTTGTTTTGTCTGGCCAACCAATCCAAATACCAAAGTTGATATAAAACCAAGAAAAGCTGCAAATTCTCACAATTTAAAGGTTGCAACTAGTTAATGAGTGGCATTTTTGCCTGATAAATAACTTATATTATGGATTGATTATCAATTGGTAATCAGTTGCTGACAACAGTTGTTATTGATTAATTTTCTACAGATCAACTAATTGTTTTAGCCCTACCATAAATGGGCATCAGTCAAGTGCCATACCAGGATGCCCCAAGTAGTAGAAATGTCACTTAACTGTAATTGTGAAACAGCAAAAGAAAAAGTTTTTCATTTGTATTATTTCTTTTGGTCATCTCTTAGTTCCAGATGCTCCTGATGTGTGGGTGTGGATAAACAGAGACAACACTGGGCAGGTCATCTGGAAGGTAATTTTTGGGTTTCTGTTTTAAAATTGAATTGATTTAGATTTAGATTGTAGATTTACAATCAACAATGTGCTATTTATACTGTGGAGACCACAAATTTGCAGCGGGTTCACTTAAACCACAATCAGATGACACAAGTGCATTACCTGTCAGGGTTCTTCTGTTTTAGTCTTTATCCTTTGTGTCTGTACTTCCTCCTTTTACTCTCTTTTTCCATTTTGATGTAAAGAAGCTTGACCTGTTGTGAATATGTATCATCTGAAAAAGTAAGAGGTGATTTAAAACCGCCTCTGTCTTTCTCTCCCTCCTTCCTTCCCTTTCACTGGATTTCTTCTAGCCTCTAACTCGAAGACAGAGCCACGGTCAGATCACAGGTTATGAAGTTACCTTCTGGAGCCCTGAAGAAAATCTACAGCACACACACAGCTTTTCTCCGGATACTTCTGCTGCTCCAATCAACCTCACACAGATCGCTACCTTCAGCAGTGACAAGGTCATAGCAACCGTCATTGCAAAAAACGCTGATTGGGTGTCTCAACCTACAAGTTTACTTATACCTCCATGTTTGACAGGTATGTGGAAATGGAGATAGAGTGTTTGGGATGTTTTAGCATATAAGAAACCAGTAAGAAGGCAAGATGTTTTTAGATAGTGAGAGCAACTTGATGATTTGTCTGGTTCCAACAGTCATGAAACACTTAAAAGACTAAAGCAGCAGTCAGTTATAAAAGGAGAATACAAAGACATGCAGTTTTTATATTGCTGTATACATATTTTCTTCTTTCCAGGTGTGGAACCCCTTGCTGTGTCCAGGACAGTTAATACGGACAGAGGTTTCCCTCTGTTCTGGCAGAGCAATGCCAACGCCACCAGTGGTTATGTGGTAGAGTGGCATGATGCTTCCTGTACGTGGGACTGCCCTGTGGAGTGGATCAAGGTGGCCGCTGGAAACACCAATGTCTCCATTGAGTCAGGTATGCCAGCCTTGATGCCTCCTTTTAAAAAGAAATCAACCATGTTTTCAGCATATTACAAATGTATTCTATGTATTTCTACAGTCACTACAGGCTATCTTTGTCCCCCTGCTATTCTTGGCTATGGACAGTGTTTAATAATTCAAAAAGTAAACAGGATTTTCACCTTTCCATACCCTCAAACGTAACTTTAATCTCTCGTATCTGCCATTTTAAATTAAACTTTATAATACATAATAATCTCTTTCTTTACCATTAGCCAACTTCCAGCCGGGTGTGAGGTACAGCTTTTCCCTGTACAGTTGCTCCTCCGAGGCCCCAGAGCTGCTGCAACGCTGGCAGGGATACACGCAGGAGCTGGGTAAGGATAGCACTGCATGTGGAAAGCTTATCTTTTTATAAGAAGCAGTGACTTCAGAAATCATACTCATGCATTTTAATTGCCGAATCTTTGTTCTCATTCTCTCTGTTACATCTCCCACCCTTCTCTTCTCTTTTCTTCCTCCTTTCCTTGCGGCTTCCACAGTCCCTTCCAGTTCTGTCCCTCTGTCAGCCAGTCAGCAGGAATCTGATATTCTCCTTACCTGGGGAGAGATCCCGCTGGTCAACAGAAGAGGCTTCCTCCTGGGCTACAACATTTACTTAAGTAACGGCTCCCACCTCACAATTCTAGGTAAATGTTATGATGTGACGTGCCGCCTCTTGTAAAGAGTACAGCTGTTACAGAGGAGTGCTTCAAAAAGGAACCATATACACAACATGCATAATTCATGTTATAACACTCATCAAAATATCTTGTAGAAAGTGCATTTTTTATCCTCTGTGAGACACTCATTTTCCTCCTCATTGCTCCCTCTCCTGCTTCTCTCTTTTTCTCCTTCTTTTCTTTCTTTTCCTTCTTTTCCATGCCTCTCTCCCCTTTTGTTTTTCACCCTGTCCTTTGAACAGCCAGTCTGTCAGACCTTGGAAGCAGGAACTACACAGTAAAAGGTTTCCCTGAGGGCTCCTATAAATTTACTGTCAAGGCCTACACCTCAGCAGGCGAAGACACAGGCGCCACTGCCTCCATAACACTGGAGCAATACAGTATGTGAATGTATACTTATATCTGTATAGCTATGACTAGTTATTAACATTTGTGTTAATTCTACAACTTTCACTATTCCTATTGTTTGATGTGCTCTTGTATAAACAAGTGCTTGCAGGTAACCACACTCCTTCAAGTCTAACAACTCTAATATTTCTACTGTCTTGTCCTGACAGCTGATTGGCTGATCCTGGAAATCTTGGCTTCTCTGGGAATAACAGCCTTGTTCCTGATCATTGTCACCTTCATTTGCTACAAGAAAAGGAAATGGTGAGACTGTTATGCTCCTATCCTATGTCTCTCTCCACTGTAGATAAAGCAACATTTGTAAAGACACCTACCACACAGGCAAATGTATGTTTACAAGTGACATTTTGCTTTGTCACCAGGGTGAAAAAGGCGTTCTATCCAGACATACCTGAGCCCAAGCTGTCTGGTGATTGGTCCAGGCCACAGGTGCAGTATCAGTGCACTCTGACCCTCACAACTCATTGTGTGCTAATTCTATATATGGAACTTACAATTGACTGTTCCCTATTTTTGTATTTTTTGATCATTGCTAGTGAGAAGACTATGAGGCGGTTTCTCCTGTTTGAACTGACTGAAGTAAAGTGTTTAATCACTGTTTGTCTTACAGGGGCCGTTGGATTTGAAGCCATCTCCCCACAGTATGGTCCATGTTGTGGAAAAGCCTGAGTGGGATTCTAGTAAAGAAGTGCTTGTTGTCATTCCTGAAGAAGACGAGGATGAAGAAGGGCAGGGGATAGGAGACGAGCCAGTTGACACAGATGAGCCAACGTCATTACGCTACTACAACCAAGTGGTAGATGAGCGGCCCATACGACCATTTTTCCCAGACTCCTCTGCTTCCTCTGCATCTTCTTTGGATTCAGCACGCACAGATGTGACGTACACAGGGATTCAGACCTCAGGGTCTTCTTTGGTCTTCCAGCTGGATCCACAGGGCTCCGCTGAGGGCCTTCAACCTCAGGCTGATCTGTCTGTCAGCTGTGGAGGTGGAGGAGGGGGTTACCGGCCCCAGATGCAACCTAGAGCCCCATGTGATGACATGGGCCTAGCTTCACATGAGCCTTTCCTAGAGCCCCAGGCTGCCAGTGCTGGAGGCTACAAACCCCAGAGCTCCTGGCATTTGGACTCCCCCGTGGAGGCCGAGGAAAGTGGCGGCCTGGCACCCTCTCTTGGATCCCCCACCTCCATTGCTTCCACTCAGTTCCTCCTCCCTGATGGAGAGGAACATGCAGAGGAGAAACGACAGCTGTCATCATCGGCAGCAACCTGGTTCACCAATCTGCTGTCATCCACAAAGCCGTGATATCATCTCTCTCTCACAACTAACAGCCAGGCCAGGGGGGTTAACATGAAACTTTGAGATTCATTACTGTTGCCAGTGTCATGCATCAAACTAGCCTAGCCTATAATGGTCTATGTAAATATCCCCTCTGATGTAGCACTACAGTCTTACAGTTGCACTTTGACAGCAGGTTAATTATTCTATTTAAGGTGTTTATTCCAAACATACAGAAATATGCATATAGTTCATTTTCTCTTTCATGCAAGTATGAAAAATATTCAAATCTGTATATTTATATGTCAAAACACTTCTATTCTGACAACAACTCTCTTCAAAACATTTCTTCATACCTCTTTTCCACCATATTTATTGCACCCCCTGGCAACCTGGTGGCTGTTACATCGTCTCACTGCCTTTTTTGTGACTCCCTATAATGGGCATTTAGCAATGGCATATCCTGTGTTGCAGTTGAGTATATCCAGTTTTTAGCTTGCATTTCAAACGTTTTTATTTTTTGTGATGTGAACTTGACTACACTACAGAAGGACACTGAAACTTTAAAAACCAATTGACGGCACACTAAAAGTAAAGGACATTTTGGGAAGACCCTACAAAAGAACAGTTTCGAGAGAAAATTGTTAAGTAGACAGAAAACGTGTCGATGTCTTCTGCTGGTCGGCCGTTGGGATAATCTTGCCTGTTTTCTTGCCTGACAGCTGATGAGCAACTGAAAGGAAAAAAGGCATTAGGCTGTAAAATGTGATGCAATTTTAAAGGTATGTAAAGATGGCAGCTCCCATCCTTACAGATGTGATCTATTTTTCACAAATTACTGTCTGAACAGTGAGATATTAATTGAAAGATGCGCTTATGATTGAGAACAGTCATTATTTTACACAGATGCAGGAGTGGTGCTTTCTATTATGGTCTGGAATTGAGTGGGTGATGAGCCCAGTGGATATACACTGATATAAGCTAGAACATAAATACAAACTGATGTAATTTAATGAACGAACACACTATTGTGTATTCAGTTACTTTTGAGTGTTTTGTTGTTTTGTCTTCCTTAACCAGTAGTTTTTATTTTCATTCTTTTTTTTTTTCTTGTTAAGAAACACATTTCACAATCAGGCCAGTGTCCTTTTTTTAATGTTGCTTGTCGAGCATTATTATCAAGCTCATTATTGGTATCAAACAAATTATGAGAATTAACTTGGATAGGTAATTACAGTGTTTAAATTGCCTTGATAAATTTAATGCTTCCAGTAATTTGCACCATATCACCTTTCACACACTGCCTTGCTCCTAAATGTTATGTATAATGAAAAAGAATATCTTACAGTAATGCAGTTCAGAACTGATCAGAAATGTATTGTATTAGACCTACAGATTCCACTGGCACTGAGCGTAATGTTCAAAGGATGTCCGTTTTAATCAATTTAAGTACGTGCTGAAACTTTGGTTGCATTATAATTGTCATGATGTTACTCTCAGCCCTCTCAATATACTTGTGTGGATGTGAAGAATTATTTTTCTTTGGTTGCTTTGGTATTTTCAAGCCCCGAGAGATGGCTGAGATTGCATTTGATGTTGATTTGCTGTGCTTGGAAGTTTTATTTTAGGGACATCAAAGTCTGCAATACATCTTAAGTTTTTTTTTAAATGTGACTATTTTAGAAAACTCCTTGTAAATTGTGTGATTGGAAAAGGGGACCAAGGGGAACGCATATACTGGGAAATGACAGAACATTTCCAGAAATGCTATAATTTAGCTTTTCTTGACAAAAATGTGGGAAAATAACCTTGTGGATATTGATCGCTTGACAGCACTTTGGCATCTCCATAATGGTGTCAAACGCTAATGCCACTAATTGCCTAAGTAAACTCCACATACTCCATTTGCTCTCTACTCATGTGTATTTGTGTGTATTAAGGATACATCATTGGCTAGGCTTCCCAAAAGTATCATTATGCAAATATTATCCTTTGACATTAGAGTCCAGTGGTAACCACAATGTTTATTTTATCATATTCTTTATCGAGTCGGACCCTGGCTTGCCTGTGTGGCAGCCTGTGGTCTACTGTTTCTCAGTGCCTCCAGCCAACAAGCTTTAAGTAAATCTACTGTGACATGAATGATGACTTAGAGTAACTATAATCCCTGATGAACTGAGGCAGTCCTCTTTGACTACTGAGAAAAATGTATCCCTTCTTTATCTTTGTCTTGTAACACTGATCTGAATTTTAAGTTTATTAATGCGGAAAAAATTATTGGAAGAATTTGTCAAAAGCTACACTTTACTTTTTGAGTAAAGAGTGAAGCAGCCAGTTGCATTGTGTACGATCAGTGATCACTTTAAGGCAGGGGTAAAGGGTGGATATAGTTTTGAGTATTTAAATATGGCTGCAGATTGCTTTCCTTTGAAGCATGCTTTCTCAAACAAGCAGGGCTTTGGAGACTAACCTATGAACGCTATGTGTTACATGCTTTTATGTTGATTTGGATCAACAAAATGGCATTTTTTATTTTTCCTCTAAATCTTTGTTTTTATACAACTAAGTGTACATAATTGTAATTTTCTTTAATTTGTTTCCTTCTGACAAACAAACCTTTTGTTGTTTTACATTGGAAATTATATTCCCTATACTACAACAGGCAGAGCTAATGTTGAATAACCAGCTTTCTTGAGAGAATAAAGGCAAATGTTTGTGTTGATGACACCAGATATATAGAGTCCTATGAAATGTCGAGTCATCGCACTGTATATTTGTTGTGTGCTTAAACATATGGAATCCTTTTTAAATGTCTCTGAAAAGTCATGAAAACTGAATTAGAATTGTTATCCTGTCTTATAATAGTTTAGTCTGCTTTGCATTACTATCTTATCACAGCAGTGTCCTTTGCCAGACACATTGTAAGTAGGGCCAGATTACATGCAAACTCATACATGGCAAATGCTGACATGCAATCCTATATTCAGTCCACTATTTTTCTCTGTTGTCCATCCACATTTTTAATTGGAGCCTGTGTTTGCTCTGTAGAACATTACGATTTAGTGGTTTATACAGTAGGGTACACTTGCTGCTGTACACATCTTCATCTCTGGCCCTAGATGTTTTTGAGAAATCAATGCATGCTGTATAAACTATTACTACAAAAGAGTGGCTCGTAAATCCTTTAAACTTCATGTTTATGTTACACTATGGCTTTTAAACACTAACACTGACTAATGTGCATGATAACATTAAGTATTGTGCACCTGAAAAAGGCTTTCATTTCTGAAAATGCTTTAAATTTCATGATATTTTGAAGAATATTTTACTATTGATTGAAAAGAGACGTGAAGTGCTTCTGAGTGAATAAATAAATGTCAACACTAACACAAACTGAAATGCTACTTGTTTAAAGGCAATAAAGTTATTTATCCTGGCATTTGTCTCTATGTCAGTGTTAGTCACTTTTCCACTTGTCTAATATCTCCACCGAAATGTAAATAACCATCTGTTGCCAATTACTGTAATCAATGTGCTTAACGTTACTGATAAGTATGTTTTTTTTCAGTCCACTAAATAGAAGTTATTATTTTCTTTCGTTCCCTAATTGGTGAAGGATGGCTGCAATCAAGTGTTGCTAAAAATACTATCGTCCCTGGTGACATTCTTAAGTATGAACGTACAGGTTCTGGATCAGTTTGTAGTCATCATTACAAAACCTGATTTCATTTGGGTGCAGAAAACTGATCCAGGGCCAGCTGGGCCCGCCCGCTCCCATGAGTGCCCTCTTGAAGCACGCTGGGCAACTGTGTTGACATGTCACCATGGCAGCAACGCCCGGCTGGGATTTCCTCCGCTTTTGGCTGCTGTTCAGGCGTTATTAGCGAGCTAAAGAGTCATAGACATATTATTACCTAGTAACATGTAAATTATTAGGTACAATATTGTCTTAGTTGAACGAAAGAAGGAAGATGTCGGATATATTGTGCAGGTGGCTGAACGAGGAGCTCCGGCTGTCAAAAGCTGTTGGTAAGTGTGACTAAAGTTACAGCCTATCTAACGTTAGCTAGTTACCTGCTCAATTATGCTAATGTTAACTCGGTGGTTTAGCTAGCGCTAGTTACGCTAACTTTGACTACTTTGGCACACTAAAAGGCAAGCTAACAATGTAAGAGCCATTTTAGAAGCTACATATCAATGAGTGGTGGAGTAGAGGAGATATTATGAGCAACGTTATTTAAACAAAAAATAGACCAAGAGTAACGTTATTTTTGGACCTACATAGCTAGGTTAAACAACAGGTTGAAAATGTCATTTGCGTAACATTAAATTATTGCATGTTCATCTTCATAGAGCCAAAGACCTTCGCCAAGAATTTCTCCAGTGGTTACCTAATTGGGGAGGTTCTGCATAAATATCAGCTGCAAAACGATTTCAGTATGTTTATGAAGAAAGAGTAAGTTGGCCTCTCTCTGTCTTTCTCTAGCTATGTATCCATGCCCCTTTGCTTTATGTTGCTGGAAAAATAGCTGACTGTTGCTTAATTCTCCAGCTCATGTAAATTGTTCTTAATTATTAAAGTTAATCGCACCTTTTCTCATAGCACCTCCATCTCCAAACTGAATAATTTTACCCGCCTTGAGCCAACTCTCCACTTACTGGGGATCTCCTTCGACATAAACACAGCCCATGAACTGATGCAGGAGAAGCAGGGTGTTGCCACACGCCTCCTTTACCAGCTCTACGTCTCACTTGAAAAGAAGAAGAAAGCAGAAATCAGCAGGACAGTGATGGAAATCATGCAGCCAGCAGCCATTGCTGGCATGCACAAAAAAGAGCATGAGATCTACTCTGATGTAAGTGGCTGTATAGATGTGTGTGTAGCATGTGCATGTGGTTAGGGGTCAATTTCTTTGGCTAAAGCATGTTTTGTTCTGTAGAAACATATTGAGATAAGTAGTCTGGCTCTGTACCAATACTGTAAAACTGTACTGTGAATTATGCCAACTCTGACTGTCTTTCAGTCTTTCAATATTTCTTGTGTTTAAAGTTCACAATTTTAGTTTAATGTAACATCAATATCTACAAAAACTTTGTTAGTATTTTCAAGCGTACTCTCTTTTTATATAGCGACTGCATCAGGTGGTGAAACGTGATGCAGAGCTGAAGCTGCACAAAATTTCTCAGCACTATGAGGACAAATGCCAGCAATGGAACGACAGATCTGTGGTGACCCATCCCATCCAGCAAAAGAGACAACTCAAAGTCCAGGATGAGAAGAGAATGAAGAATATTGAGAAGGTACTGGAGACTGTGGAAAGTAAAATACAGTATCGTAACACTCGTAACACTTTTCCCCTTTATTATTTTACATAAGACCAACATTTATGACAAGACTTTAAGGCAGTCAATTTACATCTGTATCAACTTGACTTTTCACATATTTTTTTCTTAGTGTCACGTCACACAGTTACAACAGCTTGCAGTATTTTGGTGTTACTGTAATACTATACCAGTACTGAATGATAAACCTACACTTGAACTCCAGTTGCTTGATGATTTAATAAAGGAAAGCTCTTGCTACTGACAGTGCGGATCTATGTGTGTGTTGCAGCTGCGGGTGTGTCGTCAGAAGCACAATGATAACATGACTTGTAACCAGGCCACTATTGTCCAGGTGCCCAAGCCACCTCCCTACACTTCACAGCTCAACCTAAAGAGGAGACAGCATCAGCAGCAACGCAGAGCACAACAAGCACAGGTGTGATCCAGATTAAATGTGATAATTTACTAACCCACAGGGGGAATTTCTTTTTTTGCTTAGTGACACAGTGTCAGCTGTAGAGTGTATAGTTTGAAGAGGCAGATGCTTGCTGACAATGGGCCTTCAGTCTAGGTCCCCTTAAGTCCCCTCAAAAGCTCACATCGGTCATCAGAATCTGTTGAGTACATCATGAAAAGATTAATTAACACAATTTTACAATTTTAGAAGTTCAGGCCCAAGAACATTGTGTTTGTTCTTAAGTTCACCAGATGTCTTCTCAAAACAAATAGCTTGTTATTGCTAAACACCAGTCATTGTTTATAGAGGGGAGATTATTGGAATTATTACAATTTCTGTTTTTTCCATGCAGACGGTCCAGACTGAAATAGCCAAGTTTGAGACAAACAGGAAAAAACTGGTTACTTATGGATTTGCTTCCTCTTCAAGGTGAGAGAAAAGGAAACACTCACTAAATGAATATTGTGTTTATATAGTACTATGTTATTTAAGTGTTTGTATCAAGGTAGTTTTGTAGCAACCTGAGACATTCACCTCATTCATCATACATCAGAACAATTACCTCATATGTGATTTGAACCTTTTCAATTCTAGTGGTCAACCCTTCCTTGGAGATTGTTCCCTTGGTGGCAGCTGTCAGGGCTGTGAGGTCCCTGGAAGTGGAACTAAACTGATATTACAATCTAACAGCAAGTATATACAAGATATCCGACAGAGGCTGGAGGAGAATACGGTAGCTCGTGAGCAGAGAGAGAAAAGACGAGACAGATTCCTGGTGGAGCAGCTCACGGCCCATGAAGCTCAAGAGGTGATTGAGAAATGTTAATAGAGATAAATACCCACTCAGGAAACTTGAGAATTCATTCTCCTCCTGAAGAATCTTTCTCTAGCCATTCATATCTAGTTATTTGTTTTCGTTGACCATATGGAAAATACTATCTCCTATTCTCTTTGACCTCACAGTCTGTCATTTGACATTCATAATTTTTACCCAAAATCAATCAACTGATCAGCCACCTCTGCCTCGCCCTGCAGGAGACACGGCGAGAGGAGCAGCTGGTGAAGCGTCTGACACGTCAGACTCAGCAGGAGCAGCGTTTGGCAGCTCAGCTCCTCCAGATACGTATGCAGAAGGAGGTGATCCGAGAGAACCGTCTGTTCAGAGAGCAGCAGTACCAGCAGCGGAGAGAGAGGGACTTCCAGGAAGCTCTGGAGAGGGAGCCGGTGAGATAGGATGAATAAGGAAGAAGAATAATCCTCTCTATTGTCGTTTTGTATTAGGATGTATCAGTGATAGTATGAGTAATGTCATAGGGACAAAGAAGAAAGGGTTGATTTTGGTAGGTATTG
Source organism: Enoplosus armatus (assembly GCF_043641665.1). Lineage (NCBI taxonomy): Eukaryota > Metazoa > Chordata > Actinopteri > Centrarchiformes > Enoplosidae > Enoplosus > Enoplosus armatus. The sequence continues at coordinate 8,996,398 of NC_092183.1, read as the reverse complement.
TGAAGACAGAGAGAGAGATGTCAGAGGGACAGACAAATGGTAAAGTAAGACTGTATGAATAATGACATAAACAACTATATGTTATGTCCCTCCAGTGATCACACTTATACTGTAGATGACTGATTTATTGAAAGGCACAGATACTTTAAATAAATGCCGTGGTCCAGCATGGTTTCAGTGTTAAATATACAGTATGTGGAAGTACAGTGTGGTCATGGTGTAGTGGCGTTGTTATTAATCTAATTAATCAGGCAATCCCAGAGCAGACCATCGTGCGAATAAGTCTCTGAGGTTAGAAGTTTATCAGGTTACTTGCCATTTACTCTAAAGAGTGAAAGAATCTCTTTTAGGAGGTGATTTAGGGTGAAAGTCGATTGAATGTACGTACGTATGAAGGCTTTAATGGGGTATTATTGATGCTGTATCTGTTGGCAAATTAGGATGTTGAATTCATTGTTAACTACCGTATAACATCAGTTATACAGTAGGCAAGTGATTTTTTTCTGCAACCTTCAATATCAGTAATATATTGATTACAAAAAACTGATGTCTGTTAGCTTGTGTCTCTACAAAAACACCTAGTTGTGTGTTTTGCACAATAAATGACCTATGTAACATCTTTCATCTTCCTTATTTACTTACAACAGTGGTGACTAGCAGGAACATTTATGTCATGCCTTCTCCACTCACTCCATCTTTCTGGCTGGGACCTGGTATAGGCTTTGGCTCAGCAGGCTAAGTTGGAAGGTGCCGAAGAGATCAGAAAGGAGCTTGAATTCTGTAACAGGATTGCCGCTGAGCGAGCTCAGAGCAGATACAAGAAGCACTTTAGGAGCTGCAAGGACATTTTGGAGCAGATAGTGGACTTGGCCACCAAGGTTGGAGAATATCGACTGCTCACTGGGAAGTACGTACCACAATTGCTTTTAATGATACAGTAGAAAGATGCATACGGTATTTGGGCTTAAAACCTCTAAACTGACCTCTTGGTCCGTCAATGAACATGTGGAAATTCCAAAATGTGTTAATTATGTTTCCTGGTAGTTACCAAGGATTATTATCAGAAAGTATTGTAAAAGAGTTGAATGTACTGTAGTGGTAAAGACATTTCTACTTTGGCACTTTCATGATCTTAGGGATTGGATTGAGGGAGTGATAGGACAAGTCATCTGCAATGCAAATTTTATTCATTTATTTATACTTGAACAAAGGTCACAATCAAGCACAAAACATAAAGTTTAAAATATTTCAGAATAAAAATAGGCAGCTTTTTTCCTTTAAAACAAATAGACTCAGAGACAGAGTGGGTAAAATAGTCCATAAGAACAGGAGCAATAGAAGGAAATATGGGCTCATATGCCCTTTAAGTATTGGTTTGTTTCCATCTTTCATCATTGTTTCATTGTTTTTATTTCTTTCTACAGGAAAACATTAAAAAGTTTTAGGAAAGCATTGGCAATCTGAAATCTGACTGCAGACTGAGATCTTTTATGTAATGTTCTACAAAAACTGAAGCATTGCTCATTTAGATCTGTGAATAAATTACAAAGATTGGAAAGATTTTTGTACAACTGACCAGTGGTCAAATAAAATCAGGAGATGTCAACATTCTGTCTGCTTCTTCTCATGATCAAATACATCATTTCCACAGAGAATCACTGCCCACACAATCCTGCTCAATATTCACTTTGTATATGTATGTGTGCTGCTACACTAGGTTTTACTTATCCCCCACATCAGCTCTTCTACTCATGGTTTGATAAATTATTTCAAGTTTCAGTTAATTAAGTTTAACATGTTATTTTGATGTATTTGGAGGACATTAAAAAGTACTGTACAGTCCACTAAGTTACCTGTGATGCAGTAAATGTAGCAGCTCAAACAGGTAAAACCATTTTCAAATGTGTGGTCCAGGTTTCATTTTAACCACAGTTCCACTTATTCAGCCTAGCTTTGCCTCCTGTGATTTTTTCTGCTGTCATGTCCAGTCTGATTCCAGAGAAGCCGATGAGAGAGTGGAAGGAATTGCTGTTCAGGGGTCTGCCTCTCTATGAGCCGATAAATGGCCAGCAGCCAGGGTTTGCGTTCTCTACCCCACTAGACCCTGTAGAGCTTAAGAAGCAGGAGATACTCAAAAACCAGGATTATGATGAATACATTGTGAGTTTCAAACACAAGTGCTGTGTGTTTTTATATCATGTTCGTATGTGTGTGTTTGCCCACCCACTTGCATGTAGCTTGTCTGTGTGGACTGAATTAACTTGTTAATCAAACCCACATTTTCGAATGAATGCTGATTTCACCATCAAGCTACATTTTTGGACAATAAAAAAGTATGAATTGTCCCTTAACTGAAGCCCAGAACTGTCTGAATGCTGAAGATCCTCTTTGTCTTAGCCATATGTTATGTTTGTCAGAACATGGTAGGTGAGTGGGCATGGCCAGAGGAAGCAGGGGAGACCAAATTAACCCCGACCAACAACGACATTCTTGGACATGTTGTCCTGCGACTGAGGAACATTGTTCATCAACCCATCACGGAACACCCCCCATCTTCATTTCCTCACTTTACTCTGAAGGCCTGTGTCCTGGGCAAGTTTTGCTCTGGCAAGACCACCTGCCTGACCAAGATTGTTGAAGGTACATGGCATGCAATCCGAACACAGATGCAAGCATACACACAAACACAATGTCACACCACTTAATTACGTCTTTACTGAAATGATATATTATTATGGACATGGAATAAGAATGTATGGATTCTTTGTTGCTGAGTATGTGTGTTGCTTCTTGCTGTAGCCCATGGCATCTATGTCTTATCAGCTCACACACTGATAGTGGAGGCACTGAATGCTTACCAGCATGGAGAGGAGGTTGGTATTGTAACGTCACTAGTATCCATTTTTATATAATCTTGTCACATAAGGATTTTTAAGGACTATAAAATCTCACATGTTTCTCCTGCCAGTGCCAAAAATATATACCTGTAAACACATGGCCTCAATTATCTTTTTATCTATTTCACCTTTTAAAACAAACCTTTTTTGGACTAAATGTACAGGTTACAGAGCAGCAGGAAGAGAAAGATGATGACAACCACAAACCTGGTGGGTTGCTGAAGCCAGCTGCTATTTTATTCTTACATTACAGTGTGTTTATTTGCTTGTAATAAAACTGCACTGCATGTTAAGTTTTTCACACAGCTGATTGTTTGATGTGATGCATTGCATTTTACAGATCTTGACACTCAAGAGGAAAGTAGAGACAGTAACATAAGAGTAAGCGTTATTTGTGTATATGTTGCATTTGTGATCTTCTGACTCTATTTTGTATTTACTTATACACAATTTAATAATAATTTAAAAGTATTGAATTTATATTACTAACCAACCTGATTAAAATTTGCCTACATGTGTCCCTTATCCAGCTGTCTACCCGGGCCATGCTGGGAGCAGCTGCAGAAAAAGAGCTGAGGAAAGGCAACGCCATCCCTAATGAGCTGTTAGTGGACATAATAGTAGAGGCTATCAGGTAAGCACATAACCTCTATTAATATAAAATACTGTATATAGGATTTAGTCAATTGTATTATCTATTTTTTACCAGATGCAATTAACATAGTCATAGTTGACCTCATTGACATAGTCAATATTTCAGAGACATCTCAATGATACAAATCTTACTTTTATGTACAGTGTGGACAAAACAAACAACAACCCCACACGCACGCTCTAGACAGTGAAGTATTTGTTGTGTCCTTACTAGACAGGTTCCAGCTCGGTCAGGTTGGATCCTGGATGGCTTTCCAGTGGACATCACCCAGGCCTACTTGCTAGAAAAAGCCCTGGGCGGGTCTGTAGAGGTAGGGAATTGCGTTGAAAGCAGCAGGACGAATCTTGCTGCTGATCCTAATCCACCCAAACCTCCACCACCCCCAGCTCCTGTGCTGAACCTAGCTCTGCTGCTGGATGTCCCTGATGAGTGTGTGATCAAACGTGCATTCAGTCAGACGGGTACGCTACACTGGTGGGAGTTTAATGCTATGTATCTGTGTGCACCCAAACATTAATTGTTAGATGATGTGTGTATGTATACATACACCAGTAACTAGTTAAATGCAAATGGTATGTTTGTGTGTTTATGTGGTTCTTTCGCTCCCAAACCTGGTGCAGATACAGATACTGCTGCTGCTACAACCGCCTATCCCACAGACAAGAATTTGTATCTGGCACAGATTCCACACAGGTAAAAAAAGATGAATCAAATCTGAAGCTAAACTGAAATGAACACATTACTGTACGCTTGTGTGTCTAATATCTAACATCCTTTTCTCCCTTCAAGGATCACAGCTTTTCAGGACACCTGGCCAAAACTAGAGAAATGGTTTAGTGGAAAGCAAAACATTTTGGTCCGTGTTGATGCAGATGTAGACGAGCAGGAACTTTGCAAGAGCGTAGAGTCTGTCCTGCAGGAAGTTATGATGCAAACAATAGGTGACTGGTTGTCATTTTAGTATTAAGCAAATGTTAGTAGACTGTGTTTTCAATCAATGTCTTCATTGTTAAAATAAGGCATTTATTTTTATCAGACACTGATGATGAAATTCTGTCTGTTTGTACAGTACATGATGTATAGTATGCAATATGTCTTCCCTGAAAGAAACGCAATATGTACTCACAATATTCCGATATATTTCCTCATCAGCTCTTGCCACTCCTCCTGTTGAAGATGTAGTGCTGGACAGTGGGGAAGCTCCAGACTCCTCCTCTTTAGCTGCATCTCCACCTATAGACCAACCTCCAGCCCTCACAGAGGAAGCCCCTGGCCCCACAGAGTCTTATTCCAGCCATCATGAGGAAAAAATCCAAAGCGTGATGTCACTTTCCAAATCCAACACACACTCCCCCAGAGGTGATTTGATCAGTAGTCTGTGGATTACACATTTCAGTCGTCATCTTAAAATCACTTCTGATCACAAAAGAAATGATGTTTCATTCTACTGAAAATGGTGATTACCTTGTTTAAGGTCATTGCCAATACCTATTTTAGGGTGGTTTGGCATTAAATTGCCTTCCCACTGCTATAATCAATAAAATACCTTTGGTGAAGATAATTTTATTGGATTCAGTCAGTTAATATGATGCTATAATTATTATGAATCAATGATTAACATTCGATTAATATGATATAGTGATGATGTATGTACTGTTCTTTTGGCTGATCAACAGGGCACTCTAGGCTGGCCTCAACTTCCTCAGTGACAAACGAGGACTCTCAGGGAGACCCCAAGAACCCACCTAAGTCTGCCTCTCCCTGCCCAGGTTCATCCAGCTGGGTCTATGTGGATGAACCCATTCCTCCAGTAGGATGCAACTTTTATTTGTTTGTTTTCCTATCAGAGTTAGAAGTGCACTTCTAATCTCTTTCTTCCCTGAAGAATCTGGTTTTGTCAATGACATATGACATTCAGATGCACTAACTGGGGGTTACCACAAGGTGGCCCTCCAACATGATTTAGCCTGCTGTTTCAATTATGTGAAAAAACGTGCCATATGACATCTTTGTGAAATCTGTTGCATTACACTACAGTATGTCTTGTTTTGTTTTATCTTTCCTCCCACACCCCTGCTTTGTTCGTCTCTTCCCCTCCCTATCTGTATCTCTAGGAGATCCCAGAGTACTTGTGCCCCCATTGGGACACAGTGTGTGATTCTTATGTGAACAACGTAAAGATGGTGATGCAGCAGCTGCGCTCACAACGCACTGTTATTAACCATCACCTATTCAACATCAGGTATTCTGCCAGGCCTTTGAAGTAGTACACTAAGTACAGATAATCACATAACTAAGAATTTACACCTTTTTCTTTTATATTTGATCTCTATAGCTGAAGATGAATAATTGCATACTTGGACATGTCTGTACATGCATTCTTACATCTGTATGTCTGATAAAATGAAAAGCTAGCAACACATCTATGCCCTTTACCTCTAACCTTTGCACACCCCAAGAGTCACTAATATCTTGTTAGCCACAATCAATTGATCAATTTATTATCTAGGTTTTGTCATACAAGTTTATAGTAAATAGTGTATGAAAGTTGAACAACTGAATATTTCTAATTAGCCTCTGAATACAGTATCACACCTTGTCATGGTTATGTGTATTTCCAGGTAATATTGACTGTGACCCATATGTTCATACCATTATGTCCTTTGTCAAAAATATTTTACAAAAGAAAGAGAAAACGTATGTTAATAGACAATTATTTAAAAATGATTTCTGATGAATTCTACATTTACTCCTATGTAAGTATTACCTGGTTCCCTGTATCTGTAGAGAGGGTTACAAGCATTACCTGGTGCGTCCAGAATTGAAGCAGGAGTTAGTGTCTCAGTGGCAGAAGGACTTCAACAGCATATCCGATGATATGAGAGAAGACGAGGATACCAAAACAGAGCTACTTCTGAGACTGGATGTGAGAAAAATTTGTAAAATAATACAACACAAATATTCTTAAACTGATCACAAAAATAGTCTAAAAAACAACTGAAAATGTAAAATATATGTTATGTTCTGATATGTGTACAGGAACTGTGTGAACGTTTGTGGGACATTAGTGACAAGCGTAAGGAGGAGGAGGAGCAAGAGAGGGCTGCTCTCATGGGCTGGTTGGAAGACTGTACTGCCGTCCTCATTAACTACCACTCTACACTAATCCAGGTAACTTTTCTGTTTCTGTGTAAGCTGAACAAAGAGGTCAAATTTCTTTTGCCATTTCAGTTCTGTGGTTTATAAGCTCATGTTATAGACTATTTCCTTTCATCTGTGGATTTTGTAGCTGTTGCTTCTTTTCCGTCCTCTTTCTGTTTATGGTGTATTTGCACCCACGTTCTTCTTTGTATCTCTTCAATGTGACTTTTTGTCAAAAGCATAATCTTGGATTGTTTGTATTGTATAGTTGGAGTTCGAGCGGTTCCAGGGCACACTCTGTGTTCTCAGGGTCTACTATTTGAGCATGTGCAGACAGGTGCTGCCTGAGCTACCCTCCAACTTTGTCTGTATCCCCCTACTGGACACCCCAGAAAATAAGGATCAGGACGAGAGGCAAGAAACTCAGTATTAATAACAACCTAACCATGTTAATACCAGATAATGAAATGAGATGACAAAATTGTGAATAGTTTATGGATAAAGAGTGTAGAAAGTGAAAGATTGATTTTGTTCCACCAGTACTGAACCAGTGGGTGGTCAGATGGATGATGGAGAGGACAAGAGGAAAACTAAATTGTAAGGGAGAAGTACTATCGCCCACAGTGTTTCCTTTCCTTGTTTGAAAGATGAAATGGATGTTGTAATTTCCTCACAGTCCAAATACTCCCCAGCACAAACAAATACACGCGTAAACAATCTCCTCCTCTTCTCCTGTATTCCCCACGTCCCCAGATGTCCTGACTCCTCAGGAGGAGTCTCCAAGACACAAGACCAGGGTCCGACAGAACCTGTCAAGGTATTGTCAATTCAGATTTCTTGCCCTTATGTACGTTTCATTGACTGTTTTCATCTTTTTTAGTCTTTCTCAAGGTCTGTAACTGATTTTGTTATTTTAGAATCTACTCAGATGTACTCAAACGACTGCCATAGATATTATATACTCTGCTATATTTGTTTATTTTAGTTGTTGTACTACCTTAGACAAAAAGACAGTAAGACAGTTCTCTATGAATGTAAATGTCGTGTGTGAAATTGTACCTCAAAACAATCCAAAACACGCTAAAACATAAAAATATTAATGATGATATGCTGATGTACAATATTATAGTAACAGATATTGACCCTTTTCATTTTCAACTCCAGCCACCTCTTGAAAAACTGACCTATGACTATGAGGAGGCACTCACAGCCATCAGCAAATTGGTAATGTTATGTGTGTGAGAGTTTGCAAGAGCGTATTATGAAGGTATATATACATTTTTTCCCACTCTTAATGGGTTATACATATGTGTAGGTGTCGGCTGAAGCCCACCAGGGGGAGTCAAAAGAGCAGAAGGAGAGACAACAAGAGAAGGAGGGGGCGAAGGCCTCTGCAAGTGCAAACAAAAAGGAAAAAAGGAAGCAGTCTTCAAAAAAACAGAAAGGCATGTCTTTTGTATTAGGTATTAAGAAAACTATGGAGAGATGCCCTCTAGCATGTACTATATGTTTCAGTATGTCTTCTACATCACCCCCCCATCTTGTTCCTCCAGGTCCACCATCCCCACCTCCTGCACCCAGCCCTGCACCAGCTGATGACAGAAACTCAGAGAAGACTCATGATCAAGAAGTCAGAAACAAAATGCATAAAGAATATGCAGCCGCACTGGATCACGAGGGTATGCACAAACACACATTAAGAGATTCAGTAGTTTCTTTATATCACAATATGTTTAATCATCATATATAACATATGTGTATATATATACACAGATATATACATGCAGTCTGTTGTTATGTGTATCCATGTGTGTATTTTTATATGTGCATGAATATGTACATGGTTAATATGCTTATATACTGGTTGTGGTATTCCTCTGTTTGTCTTCCTGCATTCATGTGTGTGTTTTCCAGAGAATGCAGCAAAGGTGCGTATTGCGCTGGTGAAAGGTCATGGTTTGGTGATGCTGCACTCCCTGCAAAGCAGAGCTGAACAGACCTTTAGCAGCATGGAGAAGTGGTTAGAAGCACACTATCTTGCAGAAGTGAAGAGGTATGGTACAGTATGAGTATGGGTTCATGCATGGTATGGTGTGGGCCACGTGTACATAGAGGGACATGAATTGGATGTCAATGAAACAGCAACAGTATAGCACTGCATTGCTATCCCTGTTTTATTAGTGTTGTTTTGATTAGTGTGTAATAAATGCTGTATCTGTATTTTATTGCTATGTCAGGTCATAATGCTATGCTATATGTGTGCCCGTATGTAAGCTCCCATAATTGAATTGTTGGACTGGTGTGCTTTTGTTTTTATTTATTTATTTTGGCAAATCACAATGGAGCAATTACTTGAGAATATAAAAATACATAATGCTGTGAAAAAATGCAGGTTTTAGTCTCCACTGAGAATGAGCCATTTCTAACACATTTAAGCCTGGTCAGAGAGAGTTTTTGTCATTAATTATAAATAGAAGACATGATTGGTGTTATTATCTGTGTCTGTCTCCTTTTTTCCAGCATTGACCAACTATCAGAGGTGGTTCGCACCCACATAGAGACTGGTGCTAAGTTGCAGAATGAGCTGGTGTTGGTATGTAATGACTTTATAATTGTATTGAATTGCCTGCCTCAGGTAGGTATAGTGTGGTGCTAACGAGTTACAGGGTCACTCTCTCATCCTTGAATTCTTGAATCTGAATTGTCCTTCCAGACTGTGACTTTTGACAATGGGCCGCAGTCTCCTTTATCTCACTCTTCCCATTTTACGATTCTCCATATTCTCTTCTCCAGGAATGTACACACTTCTACCTGAATGGAGACTGCCACATGGTGGCTAGCCAAGCTCCTCCTCCCCATCCATCTCCTCTGGAGAAACCCACCCTGACCATCACTCAGCTAAAGTCACTCCACCAATGGCTATGCTCTGTTGCTCCATCAGGTGCATACAGGGGAGACACGTTGTGGTGGGATTGAGTCTGTTAATGCTGTTATCCAGCTATCCATCCATCCTTTTCCTTCCTTTCTGACTTTCAGGCCTCATGTCCAGTTCAGAGTTCTCCAGTTTGCTCAGGGATATCATCTCTGATAACATGAACAGAAACTCCTTACCTGAGCCCTGGATCAACAAGAATGAAACACAGGTACTCTTCAAAGTGTTACAGAGACTCAAAACACAAAGTTCAGTAAAAATGTCTTTCTCTTTGCCTCACAACACCAGCTACAAATACAACAAGGCCACTAGGTAAGACAGTTTATGAACAATTTGAGTCAATTAATAAAATGTTTTAAAACCTAATAACTACATAATCAAACAACCCAGTGCAGAAGAAGCAAAGCAAGACACAAAACATTCCTGTTGTAAACCAAATAACAACCAAATAAAAGACATATTACATAGCTTACAGAAGCTTTGTACTTTTCTCTCCTGTCCCAAGTTGATGGAGATTGAATCTCTGCTAACGGAAGACTGTGAACTGATAGACTGGCGTCGGTTTTTGCTCAGTGCTGCCCTCCCTTGGCCATTTCCCTCCTTAACACAGCTGCTGGTCGTGCTACAACGTTTCAAGGCAGTGGATACTGGTGACACAGGCTATATAAACGAGGAACAGTACCTACAGGTTAGTCTCTACACGCACACAAACTCAGACGTACACTGTAAATTCAGATTCTAAATTCTGACAGACATTCTAACTGTGTTTTAAATCAATTTTAAATCATTCTACTCTAATCTGTATCCAAAAATCTATCCACTCACCCCCATCCCTGGTCCCTCTTTGCTTTTGTGGCATTACTATGTACCAAGACTCTCTTTCTACAAGCAGGCCTGGGTTCAAGTCAACGTGACAACACATTTAGTATATAATGTATACTTTATATAATATATAATATAGTAGACTGTAGCTCCCTTAACGTAAAAAGAAAAGTTTCTTCTCTTGCCTCCTTTCTCACCAGACAGAGTTATGGTTTTCCAATGAGAGGCTCCAGCCTGTCCCTGAGGACCCCTGTGAGCCTCTGCCTTGTGACCGTCTGGCTAACCTACGCAAGGTAAACTACCTGCAATGCCTGACAACTTAATTCCAAGTGAAGGTAAACTTATATTATTCCATAATTGGGAAATTCAAATGGTCATGGTGCACAAAACAAATGGAGCATTACCCAGCTTTTTAAAGTATAAGTTATAGTTAGTATAAGCCAATTTCAATATTATCTTATTGTAAAATGAAATTAATCTAAAACTATTACTATACTACAAACTTATAGAAGATACAGTCTTCTATAAGAAAACTTATAGAAGATACAGTCATCACAATGCCATCCGTTTTCTTCTGAACCTCAAAGTCTTATGTTTAGTGTAATAGATAAAATAAATGAACAGTAACATGTGCCTCTGTTCTTCCTTTTTAGTTCTTTTTCCAGTTGTTTGCCGACCACTCTTTCTCTCCCCCTCGATTGGGCTATGTGCCCATGCTGCAGTACTTTGCAGCCGACCCTAACCCCAGACAGGGCTTCATCAGAGCACTTAGTGTAGTGGTGGGACAACATCTCAAGGACTCCTCACCGGGCCATCTTGTCAAGGTGAGTATATTTTATGTACAAAGAAAAGTGAATACAATTTCTACTTGAAATTTATTGCAAAAGCACTTTATCGTCTTCATTTTCTATTGTCAAACACATCATTATTATCTGCCACCAATGTCTTCCAATGGTCCAGAACAGTTTTGAAATGAAACATGTGAGTGTTGTTGAATGTTTCCCTTCTGAACTACTAAATATCAACAGGACAATGTGTTGTGTATACAGTCTATGCCCAGTATAGAAGAGGCTACAGAGCTCAGCTCCTCAGACCTTGATGGAGAGTACAAGGAAGAAGAGACTCCGTGCGCATCAAGCAGTTTGTTGGGGGAGCAGAAAGTGTCCATCTCTGCTCTCCTTACTGTCATCTGCCACAAAGTCACCAAGATGAAAGACGACACCCCCCTTCCTCCAGGCTGCCTGACTCAGGAGGAGCACACTGAGGTATAGCCCTATGAAAGTTCACACTGGGCTTTTAAGGAAATACATAAATGAATATAGTAAAATATCAAATTTTCAATTCAGTAGAATATATTTTCCCTCAGCAAGATTTAGTTTTCTATTATGCTTTCATCATTTTACTATCAATGTGCATATAAATTGTCTATTTTGTTTAAGCTTCAAAATGCAAGAGTGTCTAGCAAATCTTTATGGGTTTGTATGAGATTCACTTAACTGTTTAACTTATAAATAATAATAATGATAAATAAATAGTAAAGCTGTCAATAATTTTCATTTATGGATTCTGTGAGTTTTCAGAATACCTTAGTGCATTTTAAATGTCATGGGGTCTATACTTAAAATGCATTTTCTAAGCATAATTGTTATCCATATTATTAAAATGAAACTCTTTCCTCGTGGTAATACTGTTTATCTCTGCTGCCCTCTAGCACCTGGTGCATATATTCAGAGAGCTGGGCTACAAGCCTGAGGACTGTGTCCCCTTCTCCGATCTCTCTCAGCATCCTTCCACCCAGGACCTGATGGAGACCTCAACACACCACCAGCTTGTAGTAAGTCTCCATGAAGACTCATCTGTTTGTTGTTTGTTTCCCTACTACAGTGTCTGTTAGATGAGAATCCAAAATAACACACCACTTATCATCCAGACATTGCTTATTTTTTAAGCTGACAAACCTACATGAGGATTCATCCTCATCTTTTATCTCTCCCTCTCCACCCTTTGTATCCTTATTTTCTTGTTTTTAACTTTTATTTATCTCTCAAAATTATCTCTTTCCGTCTCTCTCTCTCTTTGTCTGTCAGAACATCCATAGACTGCTACTGGCCCAGGATGAAGGAGAGGCTAACACCTTGACATTTTCCTAAAGGATAAGACATATATAGTACATATACACACTGCTGTCTCCATCACAAATACCTATTTCACTTAGCAAATGCAAAAGATATTGATATTATTAAGTATTCTCATTACGTTTTATGTTAAGTGTGTGCTGAAATGTATTGCTTACTTCAGTATTGAATAAATAGATTTGCAACCATAACTTGTTTCAGTATGTAGAATGTCTATAATATGATGAAGCTTGGAATGACAACATAATTGAAATGACAACAATAACATCAATGATGGCAAGATTGACCCCTCTTACTTGCTTTTTTTTCCTGATACACTCCAGCAGTTTTTCTGACTGACTTGTTTTTCTAATGACCTCCCTGACACAGAAAAGCATTGGTTGCGGCTACAATGAGTGCATTGTCCAGGATAACCTACATGTCAAGCCTGACTTGCCAGCAACTGCCTGCCTGGGCACCCACAGCCCTATCACAGTTCATTCATCAGTTACGGTAGCTGGTAACTCTATTTCGCAGTCACTGCTGCTTGTCTACCAATCAAGTTAATGTGCATACTGTTTAGGAAAAAAATGAATAAATTAAAAAAATAGGGACATATATAAATAAAGTAATCAGTGTTGTTAGCTAGCTTTTCTTCTTACTGAAGACAAATCAACGCATTAATGCATCATTATTCTAAACTAGGTACGGGTCTCACAACAAATGTCATTATCATCAGGAAGTGCTTTCCCTATTGATTAGTTACATTTTGTCAGCAACCCTGAGAGAGTGTAAATCCTGTTAACATTTCCATTTGTCTAATTTGATACGAGGGCTTGGGGAACCCCCCACCCCCCTGACCCACCGCCTTTTCTCTCTTTCCCTCCCTTTCATTACCACTGCAGATCCAGGGCTCTTGGACTTCTCAGTGTCTGACTTTTAGAGAAAACAGAGCGTCTCACATGTGTCATATAGACTGAATCATACTTGCCGACTTGCATCCAAAACCTCCTGAATAACAAGGAATAAATCAACGCCTTAATGTCGGACCTTTTCCATTTGTTGCGAGACAAAGTGTACTGGATACATTCTAGGTACACTAAGTAAGGATTTGGGATTTCCCCCCTACTAACTTGACACTGCAGACTGTATAAAAGAAACTCCTGGCTCAAATGGACATGAGATCAAAAAGACAACTTTCAGGACCTAACTTGGTGCACTGAAAAGATGATTTTTCCAAGAATGTGATTTTTTTTCTCAGTTTTATGTTGGTAATCCTGCGTTTTATCCTTCTGATTTCTTGTGGAAAATTTTCCATTTGTCTGGATCACAACGCTGCCCGTCTGCCCCAGTCGCTCACTGGATCTAACTTTGTTGTTGTATTACGGAGTTAAGAGGGCAAACTTTCTCACAAGAAATTATTTTTCTTGAGGTTTTCATTACAGTTTATTTTTGAATTTGAAGACTATTTTAGGAGGACTTTGGCTGCAGGTCAGTGTATTGTACTCTAATAACAACATGGGGATTGTATTTTGGTCGCTTTCTCTTCTGGCTCTTCCAGTACTTCAGTCTGCCAAGATCCTGACTGTCTGTCTAATTGGTGAGTAGTGGCGCAGTGATTGTTCAAGTGCCCTTTACTAGTTGTGATAGATATACTCATTGTAAATCCAACATTTTATCTTACTGGAGTACTATTGTAAATAATAAGAATAAGCACCTCCTTGCTAGACTGGTGAGTCAAGAAAGTGCAGTAATAGGTACGGGTTGTTTGTGAAGGAAAGTATTTATATTATATGCAAATTCATATTGTATGTTGCAAACAGTGAGCCATATATTCAGATAGCATAGTGATAGCACTGTTTTGATTTAGTCCTCCTTCTCTCCTCTCCTCCAGGAGGAAGCCACTACTTGCTGTTAGATGAAATTTCTCATAACTTACACCAGCATGGCCATGAGGTCCGCATGCTCTTGCAACTTGGCAATCCTGTTATTACAGGTAAACTGTACATACAGTACTCACACAAACATACACATACAGAAAAATATTTTGCACACCTTTCTCTCTCATCCTTTCTCTGATTTGATCACTGGTTTTCTAAATGAGTGCACATTTCTGTTGAATTGCGCTCAGGTTTTTCCTACGCAGGCCGTGCAGACAGTTACCAGACGAGCGCCTGGTCCTTAGGAGAGAAATACATCAAAGAATACAATGGCTGGTTCTTGGAGCAACAGACACAGTTTTTACTGGGAAGGTATCGCACAGATTTTAGGAGACTGGGAATAGAAATAGAAAAGCTACTTAATCTTTTTTTGATCTTGAATCTGGTTTTCCATCAACATTTTGAGGCTCTTGAATTTATCTATTTAGACTTATATTTGTCTCTAACAGCAATATATTGTATCAGATTTAAATTGGTTCCTTCTCACTCCCTTAGCCTCTCTGTTTGTCTTCATCTTTATCATTTTTACTTTCTCTCTTTCTCTCAGGGATAACTTTAATAACTTTCTAAACTTCATGGGGCACCTGTCCTATCAGTGTGACAAACTGTTAGGGGACAAAGAGATAATCACTTTCCTCCAGAGGGAGCGCTACGACATCACCATCCTTGATGCTTTTAACCCCTGTTCCTTCATCCTGGCACACAAACTTGGTACATCTGCTGTTCATATCACTTTGGTTTATGTCATAATTACTATCGTCCGTTGACTCTTAATATTACTCCAGTAATGTATTATTTACCAACATCTTGTCACTTATATTATTTGCAGATTGCAGATGTATTTAAATCTGCTAATTCAAACAAATTGTGAGCCAGATTCACAGTGTTTTTATTTTACATCCGTGAATAAATCAACAGCAGCTGAAGGTCCATGCACTTTACTCTCTACTCCAGGTGTCCACTATATAGCTTTCTATCCTGGCACTATGAACGGCCCTCTGTCCATCGCTCTCCCCAGCCCAGTCTCCTACATCCCAGTCTTCAGCTCCCAGCTGTCTGACCACATGAACCTCTGGGGTCGTGCAAAGAACCTCTTTTATTCTTTCCTGGCTCCTGTAGGTAAGATTAGTGTTACACAGGACATCGCACATTATCAAGGGTATTATCTGGCTTACCTAATAACACACTTTCTTTATTGTATGCTGTACTTGTTAATAGCCCTCTGGGTTTATTAATATTCTAAATGAGTACATTTTTAGATGTCATGAATTTGAAGTTTTTCCATTTTATTTCTTCTCATATCTCATTCTTAAATTACTACTTATCTCACATTTCGCACATATCTCTTTTTCAGCTAAGTAAGATCAACATCCACTACTGCTGCCATTAGCACACCATCTCAATACAGTAATCCATACAGTTTTTTTAATCTGCTGAAATTCCCTCCATACTATACATTTTTGGCTAATATGAAATATATATATTTGAAACTGATTGTACATGTGGTTAGAATGTTTAAACATCTGTCTACGGCCAGTAAGTGTTTTAGCTAATACCGATTAACAAGAAATTAGTTGTAATAATTCAATCTTAATGGCTTTGAACAGATATTGGGCATGCTATGTTGGTGCTTTTTGAATGTGTCTTGTGTCTTACATCAAAGGCCAGGAACTTGTATGGTCGACATTTAGGGAAGTAGCTGAGCGCCACCTTGAGTCAGGCTCACCCCCTGGTGGTCTGGAGGAGTTACATCAAGGAGCTGAACTCTGGGCCTTCAACACTGACTTTTCATTGGAGTTCCCCCAGCCTCTTATGCCCTACACGGTGCTGGTGGGAGGTCTGCTGAATAAACCTGCAAAGCCGCCAGAACAGGTCTTGATGCACATATCCAAATACATCAGTGAAAATTTGTTTAACTAGCTTTCTCCACTGTCTTTACCCTTTTCACTAACTTTTACTCCTCCCTATGCACAACCTTCTCTCTCATCCTGCCTTACACAACACTTTGCAAATTCCCCTCTGCATATTTCCATACCCCAACCCTTTTGATCCCTAAGGATCTTGAGTTGTGGATCTCCAGTTTTGGAGAGGCAGGTTTCATTGTCGTGACTCTGGGATCAATGGTCTCTTCAATATCTGTGGACCCTCTGCTTGTGGAGCTGGTGACTGGCTTCTCCAGGATCCCTCAGGGGGTGCTCTGGAGGTAAAAGCATGACAGAATTCATACAGGCTTAAAAAATTTGAATTTTTAACATTCTGTGTCAAAGATCTAAATTTGGTATAGGGGGAAAGCACACATCACAGTCATGAAAAGGTAAAATCAACCCCAAAAAACAAATAACCTTGGTATTTTCAGTTAACGTCAGGAGGCAGTGTTTTGCTTGCTTGCAGGTATGACCCCCAGCGATGGCCATCTCACATGGACAGACCTCCCAATCTCAAGCTAGTGGACTGGCTGCCTCTTAATGACCTGCTGGGTAGGAACAGTCTGCCTCTCTTATTCTAACCCTTTGTTACAAACATAAAGGCGGATTGCAGTATATCGTAGACCACCAAAAGGTAATTTCATTGTGGGCATTGTGGACTATCTGAAAGAAGACCAAAACAATGAATTTCAGGTTGGATTCCTGTCAGACTGGACGGAGACTGCAGCAGAAAGAGACTGGGTCACTGCTGCACTGCAGCTCCATTCTTTCCTTTTAACCTCTTAATATCTAAAGAGATACCACAAGACTGAAATGCTCGCTTTAAATGTTCAATATTTATCTCATTAAAAGTATAAACAGAGTAAGATACAAATACAGACGTACCATCTGGTCATTACTCTGTGGTGTAATTTTCCTGCTGTGCTTTGTTTCATATAGACTGTATCATGGCAATGAAAGTGACCGTGTTCATGTATGTACATCCCCACCCTTGTTAAAAACGCTGTTGGCAGTGGTTTGGTCCGCATTGTTAACCCTTAACAGATTGTTCCCATCTGAAATTTTCTCAATTTTTCTGTTTACTCCAGGCCACAAAAAAGCACGTCTCTTTGTCACCCATGGCGGACAAAACAGCCTGCTGCAGGCAGTGTACCATGCCGTTCCTGTGCTGGGAATCCCTCTGTTTGGAGACCAGTTTGATAATATGGTAAGGGCTGAAACAAAGGGACTTGGCCTCACTATCAACCCCACACACATCACCAGGGAACTGCTCAGCTCCACTATTCAAATACTCATACAGGACATCAGGTATGTGAATGAATGGCTGGGCAACATTTATGATGCCAGTAGTGTACAGAGATGTCTGTAACTACTCCCCCTTTCTCTTTCTTTATTTTTCCCAATCATTTCTCCTAATCTAGATTCAAGTCTTCAGCTTTTTCCCTCAGCAGGATCCACAAATCTCACCCTGTCCCTCCAGTCCTTCGACTCATCCAGTGGGTGGACCACGTCCTGCACAGTGGCAGTGGAACTCATTTAAGGCCAGCTTCACTGGCGCAACCATGGTACCAGAGATACCTGCTGGACCTGGTGCTTCTTCTCTCCCTGGGGCTTCTTGGACCTGTTATTCTCTGTTGGACTTTCTGTAGGAACAAGAATAGCAGGGACAAACACAAAAAAATACAATAGCTGCACTAAGTGTTTCCTCAGGAACACTTCAGATTTATACCTCAGTTCTGTGTTACTTGTTTACTGTACCAATATGAGAACTTTTAATTCCCTCTACCCTAAAAATTCTGCAGATGTTCAAAAAATAAACTATGCTTGTTGTAATGGATTCATACAAACAAACAAATAAGTGATAGAAGGCCTTTGCTTTGACACAAACAATAAATTCAAACATCCTTTTCCCCTGTAGCCCCACTAGGCCCAGAAAAGATGGAGGAAAAAAGGAGAAAAATGTAACTTAAGAAAAAGTGGGGTTTTTTTCCAGAAAGATTTCCCTTTAGTTATCAAAAGAAAAGCTGCAAAGAAAAATTACATGTTTAATTTAACTTAAAAAGATGCCATTAATACTGTTGTTCAACCTCTCTTTTCATGTCGAGTACTTTTTGTGTACTGAAAAGAGTTATACTTTCAATATTTCCAGTTTCACGCCAGTGGAATAGCGCTAATGCCCAGTGTCCTGCCCTCTCCCCTCCCAGCGCCATCATGTCTACCAGACGTCTCATTTGTACTGCAGCGCCACAATGTCCAACACCTCTGTGCTGCTTTGACCTGGCTGCGCTGCAAGCAGGGGTAGTTGACAGTACGCACGCAAACACGCACGCACACCCTAACTAAGCAAGGCTTTTGTGTTGTCGCATGTTTACAAATGGCAGCAAGCCATGTTAGGGTGGGTGGATGAATGAATGTTGAGAATGTTTTGGTGTGCTGCTTTGCTTGTCTGGTTTGTGTACATACGTGTAGACAAAGTGTGTAGAGAGTCATAGAATACACCTGAATTCTCAAAACTCTGCTCTACCTGCAAACTGTGTGTATGCATGTGTGCATGTGTGTGTTTGGGGCAGCGTTATGGTCTACTGGCTCGTCAGTTATTAACCACCAGCACCACCTGCAAGTCTCAACTCTGACCCCCACACCCTCCTCTGCTGGTCTCCACTGAGTCTCCTTCCCCTTTCTAAACAAGACACAAAAGCGCACAGCAATATTCACGGTCAGCGCTCAAGCCACTGTTGAGAGCAGACCAGGCCTTGGAGGACCCCCCCCTTTCTGTTCTGTCCTCCCTCCCACTCCTCACATCTGTGTTGGGGGTTTGCAGGGAGGAAAATATAGATTAGCAAGGAAATAATGACCAATTAGGACGGCTTGTTCTCTGTCCACTCAGCTGTCCATTCCTTCCCTGCATTTCATTTGTCTGTTTGTCTGGCAGTTGCAGGTGCCAGTGAGTCTTCCTCTGTCTCGCACGCAATCTAAAACAGGCGGGGCAAAGCAGCCGAAGCATGACATGGCCGGACCACTGGGGGAAAAAAACCCAAACTTTAATGAAGCAGAAGAAGAATACACCAATACAAAATAGAACGCAGGAAAATCATAGGACAGAGGAGAAACAGAAAAAATAAAGCAGAGAGAAACAGAAGCTAGAAGAAATCATGATCAGAATAAAACAGACAACATAGAATAAACTGTGTCACTTTTGGCTATTTTAATACTGTTACTGCATTTTATTTACAGTTCTGTTTTTCATTGTTGGTTTAAGGTGGAATTACAATCATCTATACATTTTATTTACAAGCATGATGCTTAGTTCTAATCTGTTTTACAACAGGTACCCTGCACTGACAAGCAAGAGGAAATCAAAATAAAATAAAATGACATAATGATAATCACATGATGTCATATACAAAAAGGTACGATGGAGCAAGTGGAAGTAGATTAGTGATGTAAAAGTTGTGGACGTTTTGTTCTTTGAAGTAAGAAAGAGATGTAGTGGCTCTGAACTTTGTATATGTGTAACTTACTTGTAAATGCCATTAAACGAGGATATGTGGTTGCACACTTGTCAAATGGCTCTAGTAGCATGATCCCATGAGTTGTGTCTTAGTAATAATGACTGATGGTGGGAAGTGGTTGTTTAGGAGGGCAAAGCTTCGTGGCTGAATATGTTCTGTAGTGATTGATAGTCAAAAGATTGGCCCGAGTACAATGGTAAGTTCAACAAAGAGGAAATGAGAAATAAATCTGATGGGCTCTGATTTTAACGCTTGCAGTGATTTCTCTGAGAGACAGTATGAGATCATAGAGAGGGTATAACTACATGAATCTACAGTATATATTGGAGTTGCTGGGATTTTAACCAATTTGTGTTCTGAAGTTCATATCTGTGTTGTTTGTGGGTTAGAGCACCATCTAGTGACTTGAGAGAAAGACTTACTTGAGAGTGAGACTTGAAAATCATGGCTTCCTGGACAAGAATTAAGCCTAATTCTACAACTAAAAACTACTCATAAGTAGAAATTGAAGTAAATTTATTCAGATACTGTTGTTAAAGTTACAGCTTGTAGGATCTGGTACGTTACTACCAATGTATTAGTGTTAAGCTCCACTAGATTCACTCCATTACATTTTTCTGATGACTGCATTCTTACAATAATAATAATAATGATAATAATAATAATAATATATGGGTTTACTTGTTTTAAGTTACTTCAATTTGAGTATAATTTTATGCTACTTTATTATTTTACTTCCACCACATTTCAGAGGGAAATATTATACATTTTACTACACTACATCTATTTATCTGACAGATAGTGGTTATGTTACAGGTACGATTTTATATACAAAAATATGCTCATCTTATAAAATATGATGCAGTTTGGTGCATAATGACTACTTCTATATTTTCAAATATGACTTTTTTGTTATTTGAATGCAGAACTTCTACTTGTAATAGTAAGTATTTTTTGTTTAGTAGGCCTATTGCTACTTTTATTCAAGCAAAGGATATGAGTACTTCTTCCACCACTATTTAGTTTTTATTCGGCGTACCACTGTTATTTAGAGGTCATGTACATTTTTTAATAAAATGCCATATTTAAAAGTGTCCACCAGCTGCCATGGGGGCGCAATGTAATTTTTAAGAGGTTGTTGCTCGTAAGGCTTGTGACACACACACGAATCTGATTGGTTAAAGTGCTACAGTTTGATTGGTCAGAGTTGACAACGTGGGCGTGGCCAGACATCAATGTTTATGTAGCCCGCTGTCCGTGTATGTAACACCACCAAGGACTCTGCAATGTGATTTCCTGACATTGATTTGTTTTCGTAACATTTCATTCGTTGTCTTCACCACATTATGCACCAGATTTTGATATGGGGAACCATTAACAGGTGAAACACGGAGGAAACCGAGGAAAAAGCCGGAATGGCAGGCGCCTTTGGGTTCAAAGGCTGCCAGAAAATTCGAGGTCCGCAGATCAGAAATCTGCTTGAGGCGAAGGACTTCATTCTCTTCGACTGCGACGGGGTCATATGGCACGGGGAGAAGGCGATAACGGGCGCGGCGAAGGTGGTGAGTTCGCTGATCCGGCACGGCAAAAACGTAGTGTTCGTCACCAACAACTGCACCAGGCCCCGGGAGAATTATGTGCACAAGTTCTACCGGCTGGGCTTCACCGACGTGATGCTGGAGCAGATCTTCAGCTCGTCGTACTGCTCGGCTCTCTATCTGAGAGACGTCGTCAAGATCTGCGGCCAGGTGTTCGTTATGGGCTGCGACGGACTGCGCAGAGAGCTGCAGGAGGCGGGCATCCCCTGCGTGGAGGAGGTGGACGATCCGGACGCCACCATCTACGACTGCGCCCTGGCTCCGGACGTCAAGGCAGTGCTGGTGGGACATGATGATAAACTGACTTTTCTCAAACTGGCCAAAGCCTCGTGCTACCTGAGGGACCCGGACTGTCTGTTCCTGGCCACCGACAACGACCCCTGGCACCCTCTGTCAAGTGGAAGGATACTGCCAGGTATGGTGGTGGTGGTGATGTTTATAGGATGTTTGTATTAGTGCCAACCATGGATAGGTTATTGAAAGTCAAGGGGTCAACAGCCTCAGTTAAATGTGACTGTTTATCATCGATTTTTATTATCAATTTGATTATTATTTTCTTTTCTTAATACAGCTGCACATTGCATGCCTAAGCTACAGTAAATATTTATTAGACATTAGTAAACCAATTTTTTTTTCCTGATGTCACATATTTCAATGTGACAGCCTCTCTTCATGTCCAGCAGGAACAAAATAGTTTCAGCCAACAACAGAACTTTAGAGTTATGGTTAAATTACAGATACTAGCTGCGTTTCTGCTGCGTTACACACTTTTTTAGTCTGAAATACAAATATACATGGTGTTCATTGTGATGGATTACCCATGGCTGAATAGAGAGGGCCCTGGGTAACAATGAGGCCCCCATTCTTCTGACTCTATGTGCATTGTACCCCATCACCCTTAAGGGGCCCACCGTGTACAGTGCACACAGCAGATAATACATGGCACTACTCATTACTGTGTATTTAGTCTAGAACCCAAGGTACTACCCAGTACTCTTGTGCTGAATTACCACCTGGCCTCAAGTTTGTGTCAGTTTGTGTTAATTTGGTTAAACAGAAATTTATTTTGGAGTGAATATTGATCATGTAAGTGCAGCATGAAGTGATCTCATTAAAACTATTGTGCAGGGCCTAAAGATTAGGTGATAATGGGGCAGCCTGGGGGCCTCAGGGTTTGTTTACCATTTGATCACAATGACCCTGGTTCAAGTCCAGCCTGGAGTGGGGCCTTTGCTGATTTCCTGCCACCTCGCTATCAAATAGACAAAAATACTCCCAACATATTAAAAAGATTAGGTAATAGTGCCGGACCTGCCTGAATGCCAGTTGGCAGTTTCAGTAATCCATCTTAAATTTCAAGAACCTGCAAGTTGATTTATATGTTGCATTGGAATGAATTGAAACCATTGTTTCCCTGGAAAATAATACTGCATTCAGAAATGTAAGTAATGTAGCCTTATGTTGGCTGTACTGTGTGTGATGCTAGCACATGCAAAACCACTGTCACAGTACTAAAACCATTAATCAACATTGCAGAAGAACTCCTTGCACCTATCTAGTGTATTGATGTTTGTGTGCTGTAGCCACTGTAGATAAGTGAATACAAAATATATTAATTGTACCCAAACATACTTGAAGGAGCTGGATTGGTAGCTGGTTGGGGGAGAAGAGGTCTCTCAAAATTCACTTTAATCTAACCTTGCTCTGATCTTTAACCCTGGCAGGTTCGGGGTCCCTTACTGCAGCCCTGGAGGTGGCCTCAGGTCGCAAGGCCACTGTGATCGGCAAGCCCAGCCGCTTCATGTTCGAATGCATCTCCAGTCAGTTCAGGGGGGTGGACCCCGCCCAGTGCCTGATGATCGGGGACCGCCTAGAGACAGACATGCTGTTCGGGTCCAACTGCGGCCTCGACACCATGCTCACTCTCACCGGCGTGTCTCAGATTGAGGAGGCCCAGGAGTACAGGAATAGTGAGCTGACCACCAACCACAGCCTGGTGCCCGACTACGTGGTGGACACCATCGCTGATTTCTTACCTGCTTTTGAGGACCTGGACGAACAGAGCAATTGACGAGTCCTTTTCGCCTCCAGTACGGAGCACAGATTGCTTCTACTACATTTCAAGTGCAATGTTTAGTCTGCCGTTTGCAAAAAAAAAAGTTCCAATCCACAATTATCAAAAACTATAAATGCTCCTCAATACCAAGACACGTGTAGGACAGAATATTCCCCCCAAAATAATCAGAGTAATCCAGTGCATACCTCAGTGTTTCTTCTAGTGTTGTGCTCATTTGTGCTCGACAGTTCCTTGTTGCTGTAAGTGTTTACATTAATATCTGAATATACTGCACTTTCTTGTTCACAAAGTTCATAGGTTGTGTTTGATATTCGGTTTTGAACATCCAGAGGTATTTTTGTAAAGCCATGAATTGTTCTGTAACAGCATTCATGTGTTTAGGAACTGGTTGTTCAATTTTGCCTATAGGCAAACATGTACTTACTACTTTCTCATATGTGTTTGCCTGGGTGTGACCTCTCCTCGATTAAGTCATGGAAAGAGGAGAAAATAAAAACGAGAACTGCGTGAGCTTCTCTCAGCTCTGGTAGAGACTAAGATGACAATCTGCCAGTCAGACAGGTGAAGTGTATATTCACTTTTGGCCTTTCTGTCATGTCTGTGCTACATGTGCCAATATTCATCTGAGTAATAAAACAGCTTGCTGAATCTCATAGTTAGAAAACCAGTAACACATTAATGGTGGCCGCTCATACTGCACTGTTGTGAAATCTCAATGTTGTTAATGTTTACCATGTAGAGCATGCCAGCGACGGTAACAAAAATAAATACCTAAAATGAATCCTAAATGTGATGTGGTTCATTTGTTGAAGACGATGATGTCCTGTTATTACAAATGTCCTTATCGTTTGCTTGTTTTGTGTCTACGCATCTACATCAAGCATGATAAGAACACCACAATCAAAATACAATATTTCTTTTAATAATTTTAATCCAGTATGAACTCAGCACCATTTCACTCAGTACTATTTCAACTCAATATCCAGCATCTCCTCAGCTTCGTTCGGCTCCAAAAAAACAGATCAGTGTATAGCAGTGAAGGGCATGACAAACAAAAGCAACCTTCCCATTATTTATCTCTATGCACCAGAGCCTTGTGCTTGGATTTGTGGTATTATTTCAAGTGAAGCTCAAACAAATTATATGACAAAACTAAAACTCAGAAAAATGTTGAGTTAAGCTGGTATAATGTTAAAACCACGGTTTAACAAAAACAAATATGTAAGGAATAATTGCAGTAAATAAGGAAAACCCAGAAGTTATTGTTATGGCTTTGCTGTGTGTAATACAATGAAGACGTCACTTCGTATGAACTTAAAATACAATTAAGAATTAACATCTCAAAAATAAACATATGTACATTTTAACAGGATTTATGAAATACTTTATTCTACATCATGTCTCGTGTGGCATTAGATTCTCTTGTGCCGAGAAACAGAATTAAAAGACACATACTGATCTCCAACAGATAAGGACTTGGGTTGCAGTGATTGAGTCGCTTCAGGTCACTCTGGACCACCGCGCTGTGGCAAAGACAGAAAATAGAAAAACAAAACTTATATTTTAAAATAAGGAACATGACATGAAAGCTACTCATACATGGACACATTGTACACTCTAAATAGACCAACTTTATTTAGCTTTACTTTTTGGTAATTCATAAGATGGGGATACAGAGTTATGCTAAACTTGTTTAATGGTATTCCTATTATAAATCCACACAACCCACTATCTATACCTACAGTACCAAGTCAAGGTTACTCTGCAGGTTTATCTTTAACCAAGGACAAAGGTTATGTTCTAACTGATACCAAATGAAACGTTCAAGCGATTCATTTTCCCCTTCCTTTTCACTACCTCCACCCATCCTACTTGGTTTTAAGAGGCCAAATTGTCAGCGAAATGTTCTGGGTATAGTATATAGTAATGTAGGTGGTCCATTTGACGCCTCACCTGGATGTAGTCCATTTCATCCACTGTCAACGGTCTCCTGCGGTACCTTGCCGTTAGTTGCTGAATAGAGGCCAGCGTGTCGGGCGTGCCTGAGATTGGGGTCAAAGGTACATGAGATCTTGCTAACGGAGGCGGTGCTGAAGGGGAACCCGGAGTATTGTGTGGTGGGAAGTCAACTGCTATTATTTTCAACGCCTCTTGGGCTGGAAAAAGAAGAGAAACCAGAAATCATCACACATTAAAAAAAGGGTCAATCACAAATGTTTTAATTATATGACTGTCGAGTTTTTCATCTATCATACTATGCCAGTATATGAAACAACAGTTCACATGTAGGCCAAGATGTAGGTTTAAATAATAGTTGTTAAAGTAATAATCTAGGGTGGATACAATAAAATAGGCCAGGAAGTACCAGTTATTCCACCAAGAGCAGTTTTTTAGGGTGGGTTCCTTCATGTAGGTCATCATGTCACCTATCTGAGCATTATTCACTCTCTTCATACTCACCATTGGCCTTTGGAATATCTTGTCTTTTGGGGAACTTGATCAGGGGAGTGTGAGGCCGAATAGCCTGCAAACACACACACACATAAACAGCTGTGTGAAGTGTGTGTTAGTTAAATAGTCAATTAACCCAAAACCCAAAAAATGTTTTCCCACTTCCCCAATGAGGTATCTAGCCATGCAGATAGTATGGACAGTAGATATATGCCGCTGAGACTGCAAAAACCACATACAGTGGAGGTGAAAATAATTTGTTTGCGCACTGAAAAATGACAATTCAAAAGAGACTTGTCTTTACAGAATGAGCTCGTTTTGGACAGATTAACAATTGTTTTAACCTTCCACAGCAAAGTGCAAAGAGCTGCCAGCAAGATGCGTGGACTACCTGGGTAATGTTGTTTCTTGAAAAACACAAAGCTGATGACCAACAAGTTTAATTTTTTTTCAAAGCTTTGAGCACCAAAGTAATTCAGTGGCAGATACCCCAAAACACAGGCTGTTAAAACTGTGTGGCTAGCTTACACTAGGAATAATTAGGACAAGCTTTTTGGTTATGTAAGTGCAACTCTTCATTGATGACTGCAACCTCAGACTGTGACAGGAGACTCACAAAATGTAACTAAGATGACAGTAACTTTGATTCATACTATTGCTGAAACAAAGCAATAGTCAAAGAAACAATTAGCGGCCTACAATTTTGATAACTGATGAATTGTTTAAGTCAAAAGTCAAGCAAAAGTGGCCTAAGATCCGGATCATAGCTTCTCAAATGCAAGTTATTTACTTTTTTTCAGCTTGATCATTGCAGAACAGAATTCAGTTCACGTTGTCATTGTAAATCTTTGGGGTTGGGACTAAACGAAACACAGCAAATTTGAGGACAGCACCTTGGTCTGGAAAATATTGAGAGGCAGTCTTTTGAAACTATTTTCAGACATCAAAGAATAAATAAATAATCAACCAACTGAAAGAATAATGAAAAGATTAATCGATTATGAAAATAATCATTAGTTGCAGCCCTAGTCCATATAAACATTGTTTACATGTTTGCTGGGCTACTGTGGTACAAATCTACAAATTAAACGACACAGTATCTTTGTCAATGAGCAAGAGAATAGAAAACAATGATTAAACACTGACTGAATAACAATATGTTTCCGTCCTAAAGCTATTTTAGGTCAATTTCAGCTCTGGACAAACTTATCTAAGTTAGCCGAGAAACAGATCTGAGTTCAGCAATAAGCCATGACAGACTGGGCTAACGGCACTGCCAAAGAGTGAACATGCCACTTAACACGCTAGTTAACTTTTATATTGATTTAGTTAGTAAAATGCTTTTCTGCTGCTGTCTCGACATGATAAGATACATGACTGAATGTTTTGCGGTTTAACAAGGACATCAACAAGGGTACGACGGTATTTGTCACCCAAACAAGGCCTCACCAACGTAGGCCATCAAGAGAAGTCAGCAACAGAAAGGCGACATTTTAATTTATAACGTTCATCTGAGCTCAACACACAGATGTCTAGAGTAATCAAGATTTCAGGAGCGTTACCTGGATGACTCGGGCGGTAGGGCCAGCCATTTTGGAACTGACTTTGCTCCCCATGACGACCTCAGGTTTACTTCCGGTATAAACAGCTCCTTGTAGCGGCTTAAAAAAACACCACAAGATGGCGCTGTTGTCAATCTAAACAGAGAAGTCTATACCTTAAAACACAACGGTCCAGAGGATGCAGTGAATGATAATGGTGCAGGGGGGTTGACATGCCTCTCATATCCTATAGATGAATGGCATCAATATGATATTTAGCTTTAAACAATACAGCGAGAATATTAATCTTCATAACGCATGTAATAAAGGCTAGAAGGCGTAAATTATTACGTTATTAGTTTATTAGCTATACCTTATCTCTAGTTATGTCTTTAACGCTACCTTTCTGGCGATTATGGCAAGCAGCCGGCAGATGTGTTGTCCCAAAGATTGTCCTGCTAGGTCAAATCCTCAGGCCATACTGCAGCCTTATCACTCCCGGTTGTAAGTTAGCCTCCTGTCAATAAAGGGCAAACAGAAATAGACCGATAAAACACCTTAATCCACTACAAAGCAAAACCAGCCGAGGTGCCAGAAAGGCTCCAAGGGCTTCTATTCCTCATAAAGCAATTAAAAAGTAAGAATATTGTCTGTGTGATAACTCAAAACGTCAATACAAGACTACTGTCCTAGGCAGAGACAAATATCATACCCTATATTTAATTTCACTTCGCCTTGAAGAAAAAAACGGATAACCTGGTCAGATGGTCAAAGCTCGTCCAATCAAAGACGAGGGAAGTAGCAGAGATGTTCTACACAAGAAGATGTATCACTAGCAGAAAACACACAGTACGCTTTACACATAATCACGCTAAACCATGAATCTGTCATGCTGAACTGCACAAATACATTACATTACAGTATTTACATATAATAGTATAGAGATAGACAACAATACACACCATATAATAGGCCACTTACAGGACAAATAAAAGATGACTTAATTAAATATAGCTTATTTAATGTTGCCCTTCAATAATGTTTCGGATATCCTGACTTTTTGTCTCTATTATGGGTCAAAATCATATAATTTCCATAATGTAACTTTATAGTATCTTTCATTGGGCCTTCCCTGACTGGCAAATGTGATTGTCTTCTAAACCCCATAACCCTGATGAAGAGTAAATTCATCTCGATCTGAACTTGTAAAATCAGTGGAGTGCCCATGCAATACAAACGGAAAATACCGTAGAGCAAGTCTTATATTATATATATTTCATATTATATATATTGGTTTCCGATAACACTTGGAATAAAGGATAGCTTTAAAAAAAAATGAACACAGTTCTAACTTCTTACGATTACTGGTAGCTGGTAGAAGAACATCTTTCCTATGAGGCTCTTTGTAGCCAATGTGAAGCATGTGGGTCACGATATCAGAACACCGCCATCTACTGGCTCTCTCATTCCTTGCATGATTCTTGAAAGTCTTGTAATGTTTACTGTCTATCTTTACTCATGTGTAATTCTGCATTTATACATAATAAAGCCCATTTCCAACACTTGAACCACTAAGGGATTTCCAAACCTGTATGGCATATTCTGATGTTATATTGTGAAGACGTCAGAGAGCCGCTTGGGTGGTAATATGTGTATGTTGTTAATTGTACAATTAATCAGACATTTCAGTCTCTTTTTCTTCTTCCATGGCGAGAATAAATATAGGCCTAATCAGTAAATAGTACTTCTCATTGCATTGAAGCGTTGCTCTATTTTGACATGTTTAAGTCTATATTATATTTTTCCATGCATGATAGCTCTTCATTATAACACATTTGTTTGTGTGCATGATCATCACATGTCTACAGATGATGGAACTGGTAAAGTTAAGATAGCAAATAATATAACCCAGCCTCCACCCACCCATCCACAGCAAGAAACCACATCTCAACAGTCAAGTGACCAATTCACATTTTATTAGATCCTTTTATTTATCAAACAAACTGGTCCAGAGTCATGGAAAACAAAAAGGTCCCAATCTTAACATGGGATGACTCCTAACTTGAGACACCACTGTGGCTTCACATGAACTACAGTTCTACAATCAACAGATGCACAGAACAGTGCCCGTCTCAAGTGAAGATTCGGCCCCTGACATTATGTTTGTTGGGTGCAGCACTGTGTACAGATAGTGCACACCACTGTGCAGCGTCAGTAGCTCCACGGCACGGCTGTTTGACTCAGCTCTGCTGCCAGGTCTGAAGGAGACGGACGGATTCAGTGGCTCTTTGACCTGTCGAACAGCTGCTTGAGTTGGTCCTGAGAGGTGGCCTCTTTCTGCTGCATGAGATCATTGTGGCCCTTGGTAACACCCCAGCCATCGGGGAAAGACATGGAGGGACACTGGGGGCGACCAGAGGCTGGCTTCAGGTTCTCCCAGTAGTCACGACGGGCTCTAAAAGACAAGAACAGTCATACAAGTTGGTACTTGCTGCTGCTGAAGAGCCAAGAGTCTCGGTGCATAATTGTGGTATTCAGTGACAGATTAACAATTAAAAGTTTCCCCTGACCTGGCTCTGACCCAGGGCTTGGTGTGCATCTGCAGACCAGCACCCCAGTTGCCGTGTTTCTCTGATGCAGCTGGGAGGATGCCTCTCTCAGGGGCCAGCTCCTCTGCCACAGCCCTGATGTGATAAGGCTCAAATCCACAGCAGCCACCAATGAAGCGAATGCCAATATTGTAGGCCTCTCTGGCATACTGGTGCATGTCCCAGCGGGTCAGGATCCTGGGCTCCAGACCTGACAAAGAATTCATTTTTATACACATTTGATTGCAGGTCGGTTGCTTTTGGTGAAACTGTGTATTTCTGTGTTGAATGGTTGCAACATGCACACTGAGAGAGAACTTATTCTTAAGGTGTCATTTTATATATGATTATATCAACTGAATGGTAAAATTTAAATGCGTCACAGTATGTTATTACCGAAGGGGAATTCTGGCAGATCGATGAATCCCTGACAGCTGCAGTCGGGGGTGTGGAATGCCAGGGGCTGCACCATGTAGTGAGCCTTCAGCCCGGCCTTCTCCACTCCCTCCTTCATCATCTTGACAGCTTTCACACAGGTCATGGGGTCAAAGTGGCAGTTGATTCCAACAATCTGGGCACCTACAGAAGAACATGCATTGGTGTGAGCTGACTGTTACAGATAAGCAATGAAGAAGAGACAACACCAACTGTGGTTTGCAGTTGTGGGTGCACGATTTGGGTTGAATCTATAAGACATTTTGAATTTGGCTGACTCATTTTAAAGGTCAACAATTTGGCGCTCAACAGAACAACGACCAGGCACCGTTTTCGCATGTAGGCTGGTCCCAGTTTTCAACCAGCAGACTAAGAGCAGATGTGTCATGTCTCATGTGTACCAGTTACAAATCCTGCCATTGTCATCTTAGGAAAAACTACCCAGTCACGCTGCAGAGAGGTCATGTGAGGACAAGATGAGTTGATATGAACCATTGCTCAGAAGTGAAATCTTCTACGTTTACTTCCAATATTCAGAAACTAAATAGAAACCAATTTCTATTTAGATCATCTATTGAGAAAAATGTGGGTCATCCCCTTTCGATTGAGATAGACCAGTAACAAGTTATGCTCATGGGTAAACTGAAGAACACTGCACCCACCGGCTTTGACCAGCCTGACAGCACACTCTCCAGGTGAGACACCGTGCATGTCTCCATCTGGTCCGATACACAGAGAAGCGGCAACAGGCTTCCCTGTCTCCTTCAGCACCTCCACAGCCCACACGGCCTCTTCAACATGCTCAAAGTACTGCAGGACAAAGACATCAGCACAAAGTCAAACATCCACCATAAAATAGTAAAAAAAATGGGGGAATAAATTCAATTGGTTGATTGATGTTTGTAAAAAAAATATCTCTACCTCAGCAATCAGGAAGTCCACGTTTTTCTTGATGAACACGTCCAGCTGTTTCTTGAAGATGGCCTTCACCTCTGTCTCACTCTTGCAGCTCAGGTAGGAGGGAGTCTGAGACACTCCTCCGGCAACCAGAGCGTCGCCCTCACTGGCGACCTGACTGGCCAAATCACAGGCGGCCTCGTTGATCTGAGCTCCCTGCAGAACAAAGGCAGATTATGTTGAAACAAAGGCAAGAATCAAATAGACAACCCTGATACACGTAAAAGAATATTATTTCTATACAGAGTGGAAATTGAGATTACCAATTTATAGATGCTGCGAATGAGCAATGCTTCTACATTGTTTGCTTTGTGTTTAACAGTCATTTCAGCTACAGTTTTCAATGTACAGATGAACAGCCACCTGCTAGATATTCTGCTTATTCCTGTGAAAGTGGTGTGATGTCCCATTTAACTTACAGTGAAGGTGAGCTTGTTGCCTCTGTTCTCCAGTTTGTCATCACTGGCGTAGAAGGTGAAGGTCTGCATAACGTTGGCCCCGGCCCTCAGGAACTCCCTGTGCAGCTGTCGCACTGGAAGAACAAACAGATCACATCATAAGGCAATAATGATTGATGATAGAACCTAAAGTTAGTAAAATAGCTCGTTCTCACCTGCTTCAGGGTACTCTGCGGCGGCTTCGGGGGTCCAAGGACCGGCCTTCACGTAGCCTCTCTTCTCCAGGGCAAACACAAAGCCTCCATCGCCGATCACAACCTCCCCAGCGTCAAGACGCTCTAAGATTCCCTGTGATAATGGATCAATGTGAGCTTAGAGAGTAAAAGAGATTGAATATGACTAGATATGTCAGGCTGGTGATGGGCCACTGAGGCCAAAGGGGCTGCAGGTTTTCATTCAAAGAACACCAGTTGACACCAGCATACTACTGTCCAATTTAGTTTAAGTAGAAATGTATATCTTTGCATTATGCCTCATGCATAGTGGTTTCCCAAATCCAGTGCCACGTCCCCCCTTCTCTCAATGACCCTGAGTCATCATGAAAGCAGCACATGTCTGAGAACAGCTGCACTGCTCGAAATGACTGATAGAGCTGCACCTTTTGATTCCAACATGCTTGGCGGCAAGATTTAATAAAATTTAGACTTTGTGAGACCATTGAGGTCGCCTCAGTCTGAAAAAGCTCTATTTGCATTACACTTCAGACTCTGCAAAATACATTTGCACCAAAATTCAGTTGTGACTAAATGTCAATCACTGTAATGAGTCTGAATTCATCGCAGTGGCCCTGGATATTTACACTTAATTTATTAATTAATTTGTGTATTTGAATCTAACAAAAGCTCGCTCATGTCATAAACCCTCACCAGATCCTCATAGGGCTGAGAGTCAGATTTTAGAGCAAAGTCTGTTCCTGCAGTTTACAAAATATCCTACTATAAAACTTGACAAATCCTGGAAATTGTGAAATATTGAAAAAGTGATTAGAGGTAATTTCTCTGTTATTTAGGAAAAAGGAAAAAGAAACCTTGACAAATAAAGCCAAACCTATCCACATGGCTAGATACTACCAGAGGTAAGTGAGATAGTATGTTGCTATATAATTTGAATTAATCTACCATCAAATCACATTTAATTGTTCAATACGATGACTCAAGAGTCTTTACAACTCCACCAAACTTCTAGTTGTAATTCCCTACATGGATATTCGGTCCTAACAGCAGACCCCACCTTTCCACAAAAGTCCACACATACCTTCTTTCCTGGTGCCATAATCCTGCAGCTGTGTGGACCCCCTGACTGCTCAGACTTTGAGAGGCTGAAGCAACAGTAGAGAGGAGCAGAGGGCCACTATAAATCTCTCTGAAGGAGGGGAGGGGTCTGAGTAAGAGCCGCTCTGATTGGCAAGAGGCAAGTTGCACAACAGCGATGTTTACTCCTTCCCCTCCCCTCTTTTACTGAATGAGAGTATTGTGAGTTTGTGCTACTAGTTTGGTCCAGATTAATTACGGTTGTTGGTGTGGTTTTCGGTCTTTCGTTTGTGGGTTTCTATTTTTTTACCCTAAATAGACACATTCATAAGTCCAACGTTATAGTAGGCAGCCACTTTTCACCAACCAGTGAGGATTGAGTCACTTCTGAATCAGTGAATATGTCATAAACATGTCATATGTTTATGACATATTCACTGATATATATATTAAGTTTATAATTAAAGCCACTGTTTCAGTCTTGTCTTTTAATGGTTTGTGTTTGTTGCAGCAGTCCAAGAGCACACATTGACAACAAACTGACATGACAAACTCAGGTTTATTGTTTTGGGGTTTACATAATACTCCACATGGAGCATCGCTGTTACAAGTGCTTTTATCTCCAAACGATACTGGGAAAGACTTTGTTTTTTCTCGCTCTGTCTTGCTCATGCAGAGGACTTGGCCTTCTTCTGCATCTCCAGCACATGCTTCATTTCCTGGCTGCTGGTGGCCTCTTTGTGCTGCAGCAGGTCAGCGTGGCCCTTAGTCACGCCCCAGCCCTCTGCGGTGGACAGGGACGGGCACTTGGGACGACCGCTTGCGGGCAAGAGATGCTCCCAGTAGTCACGACGGGCCCTAGAGGAGATGAAGACAAAGTTTACACACAGAAGAAAAGATGCACCAAATAACATTATTCCTAAAATGATGTGCATTTCAGTTGTTGAATATTTTGGATGGTTTACCTGGCCCTGACCCAGGGTTTGGTGTGCATCTCCAGTCCAGCACCCCACATTCCGTGTTTCTCTGAGGCAGGGGCCACTATCCCCCTCTCAGGGGCCAGCTCCTCTGCCACAGCCCTGATGTGGTAAGGCTCAAACCCACAGCAGCCCCCAATAAATCGGATGCCAACCTTGTAGGCTTCTCTGGCGTACTGGTGCATGTCCCAGCGGGTCAGGATTCTGGGCTCCAGGGCTGAGAGCAGAAGGAAAAATTGTGAAAAGCTGCCAACAACACTACGGCTGTCACCTGGTGATGTTTATTTTTCTTTTAATGTCCAAGCAAAACATATTACCGAAGGGGAATTCTGGCAGGTCGATGAATCCCTGACAGTTGCAGTCGGGGGTGTGGAATGCCAGGGGCTGCACCATGTAGTGAGCCTTCAGCTTGGCCTTCTCCACTCCCTCCTTCATCATCTTAACAGTCTTCACACAGGTGATGGGGTCAAAGTGGCAGTTGATTCCAACAATCTGGGCACCTGGAGAACAGCAGGAAATGGTTATTGCCATATCAGATGACACAGCTAACATGTAAAGAAACAAAAGGAAAATAACGTACCGGCCTTCACCAGCCTGACAGCACACTCTCCAGGAGAGATGCCGTGCATGTCTCCCTCCGGTCCGATGCACAGAGAAGCAGCTACAGGCTTTCCGCTGGTCTTCAGCACCTGTACGGCCCACTCCGCCTCCTCAACATGCTCAAAGTACTGCAACGACAGAAACACGGTCACCGCTGAGCCTTTATTTTGCTCCATCATATTTCAGATTGTCGTAGTTTTAACATGACTTGCACAACATAATAAAATAAGACGTGAATCCACCTCAGCAATCAGGAAGTCCACATTCTTCTTCATGAACACATCCAGCTGTTTCTTGAAGATGGCCTTCACCTCTGTCTCACTCTTGCAGCTCAGGTAGGAGGGAGTCTGAGATACTCCACCAGCTACCATTGCATCTCCTTCGTTGGCTACTTCTCTTGCCAGGTCGCAGGCTGCCTCATTAATTTGTGCCCCCTGGAAAGAATGATGAGTTTGTTGATGATCGAACTCAATACAATACTCTATGTACTCTACTATGTTTATTACAATCAGTAAGGGGTAAAGCGGAATTTGCAAGATCTGCGCAGTCTCGCTAATGCTGGCTGTAAAGTGCTATAGTTGGGTACTCACAGAGATTCTCAAGTTCTGACCCCTGTTCTCCAGTTTGTCATCGCTGGCGTAGAATGTGAATGTCTGCATGACATTGGATCCAGCCCTCAGGAACTCCCTGTGCAGCTGCCGCACTGATGGACAACATTATGTCATTTTAAAAAACGTTGTGCTTTTAGGTTTGTGCTACTTCCCTCTGGGCCTCATGTGGTTTTGGATACAGTGTGTGTGTGTGTGTGTGTGTGTGTGTGTGAGCGCTGTCTGTCTTACCGGCCTCAGGGTGTGTGACAGTAGCCTCAGGGGTCCATGGCCCGGCCTTCACATACCCCCTCTTCTCCAGAGCAAACACGAAGCCTCCATCGCCAATCACCACCTCTCCAGCATTCAGACGCTCAATGATACCCTGTGGGAGCAGATGCACACACATCACCATATACACTGAATAGCTTATGAGCTCATTTTCAATATCAATATTTTGTAGATTACTTAATATCCAACAGAGAAGAAGGACAAAATGTAT
The DNA here is from genome assembly GCF_043641665.1 of Enoplosus armatus. NCBI lineage: Eukaryota > Metazoa > Chordata > Actinopteri > Centrarchiformes > Enoplosidae > Enoplosus > Enoplosus armatus. The sequence continues at coordinate 8,960,439 of NC_092183.1, read as the reverse complement.
GTGATTTAAAGACAATATAAGAGCAGAGACATGCAACGTTACATGTGAACAGTTTTGCAGTATATGTCGCAGTTTGCAGTTGATAAAGAGACAATGTGCGCAATTGAATTTGATGATTGATTCTGTATGTGTTTATGTGACAGAAGCTGCAGTCCAGGTACAAAGGTGCAAAGATAAAAGCATTTTTTTAGCCTGAGATTCTCCAGTGGTGACTGCTTTTATGTATGTGCGTGCATGTGGTTTGTGCTATTTCACAAACCACATGCACGCACACACATAAAACCTGCACTGACAACATTTTCCTTACAACACCACAGTCCATTGACCAATAAGACTTTAACCTACAGCATGTAATCACATTGCATGTTAAAGCCTTGCACCAACAATATCTCTGCCGAATTACAGAGATCTAATATACACACAGTTTTGTCTGCAGAGATGTTATTTTACCTTTTTGCCAGGTGCCATCTCTTTTTTCCCAGTTTCAGTTGCAGCACTAAGCACTTGGTAACAGCGAACCCCTCTTTTGGCCCGAAGAGTGCAGAGAGTAGCTTCTCGCCAGTTTTATACAGCTGGGTGAATATGGGAGGATTTCATGTCGCTGCCAAATTCATGTCTAATTGCCACATATCTGTTTGGAAATTGTGTAACATCGTCTGGCTCACAGATCAATGAACATGGCATGGGGTGTAACAGTCCGTTCAGGTAAGACCAGGGACATGTGAAAGAGAGATCAGTCAGTTTAATGATTATATTAATATCTCTAGTTTAAACAATAACTTACTCCTAAAAGGTTTGTGCTTTATTATAAACTACTGTCTGGCTTTGTGGAGTGTAACATAAATAAAGTACCAGGATTAGTTTGACTGACCAGAGCGTCAGCGACCAATTCTACGCAGACTTTAAAACATGCAAACATCAGCCAAATCATTCAGGTGTTCATCTTTCTTCTTTGTGTGACCCTGAAGTGTCTGATACAATTAGGGACTCACGGTGTCCTCACAGTTGGAACCTTCTAGAAATATGGGCGGATGAGATAAGCTTGTATAATGCACCTCGGTCCAATTGCTAACGAGAGCAATGTGAGGTGACTGAGTGTTTTGGTTTTATATGGCTCTGATTCCAGTTTTGAAGATCTCATAACAGAAGAGAGAAGATTCGCGGTTTGTATTTTGTAAAACTCTTGTATTTTAATCTTTGGACCGTACAAAGAAGCTATGGCACTTACACAACATACGACAACAGATACAGAGATGCAACAATTAGTTGATTGACATACAGTCAATTATCCACTGTTTTGATAATCAGTTTATTGTTTTCAAGCAAAAATGTGAAGCTTCTCCATTGTGAGAATCTCCATTTGACAACATCACTTTAGGCCTGAGGACACTGCAATGGACATTTCTTTCTAAACATCAGGAAGAAATGTCCAGGCGATGAAGCGATTAATTAACAAAGTGATCAACAGTTGAATCGATTATGATCGTTGCAGCTCTTGACAGATATGTTTTCTTGAACCAGAGCCCATTTTGTCTTGTATGACAGAAACCAGTATTACTCTGGTCAGAGAAACCACTGCTGCATGTAGATCATTGCATTAATCCAGGTTAACCAGTAACACTTCTATTACCGGCCACAGTCTTCATCACTGTCCTTATTTTGCCCATGCGCTCCACACAGACACGTATTAAAGCATGTACACACACACACAAACACACACACACACACACACACACACACACACACGCACACACACACACAGATACGAGAATATTGACCTTGGGTAGAGTGGTGGTGTGTAGTTCTGTCAGCTCTGGGTCTATCCAGTTTCAGGGGGAATGTTACAGATAGGCCTCACTGAGGTGTTTATCAACAGAGTCAAAGTTCAGAAAAACGCCTCTAATCTATAGTTCACCATAGGATTTCATCAGCTTGTATTGCACAGATCACATTCCCTTCTGCTGATCTGAAAGTGTTGTACCATGTCTGGCACTAGTTTGCAAATATGCTGTCCATTTTAATTCTTCTCACTGGTGGGTTAGTCGTAACAAAACTCATGCTGGGCAGCAAAACATTGTTCAAACACAAAAGACTTTATTTTAAATTCTAGTGGAAATACTGAAGTTTCCAAAGAGTTTTGGATAAATGAGTACACAATGATTTTTGGAATATTTCCATTTGATGAATGGTGCAGCCATATTGTGGCTTATTGTCACTTAGTGTAAACATTATATAGCTTCAATGAAGTAAGTAATAGTTTGATAGATTTTTTATTTGCTTTCTTGCTGATAGTTCGATGACAAGATATCACTCTCGTATCTATCTGTTAAATATGCAGCTAGAGCTGGGAGACGGTTAGCTTAGCTTAGCACAAAGACCGTAAACAGAGGGAAACAGCTGGCCTGGTTCTGTCCAAAGATTGTGCCTACCAGCACCTCTAAAGCTCACTGAGACATTATATATATTATAAATTGGTGACAACAACAATGCTCCAAAAAAGTACATAATCCCCTGTAAAACCACAAACTGTTGTTTGTACTGTTTGGCTTTTGTAAAGATTAAACAAACAAGATATAACATTTTAATTAATGAGCTTTAGACAGAGCCACGCTAGCTGTAGCCTCATATGTGAGAGGTATGAGAGTGGTATCAATGTTCTCATCTAACTCTCGTTGAATAAGCGTATTTCCCACAAATGTCCAACTATGCCTTTAAGCAAAATAAGATGTTTATTGTTATGTTCCACATCTGGATAAAAATCAGCTCTCAGACAAACAGGAAACACATGAAGGTAAGAAAGGGAAGCTGTGACCTTTAGCATGTAAGTGGTTACCAAAGACAGCAGATACTAAAAGTGTTGTACCTCACACTGATGGGAAGGTGATGTCTGTATGCATACAACCCAGTCATTCATCAAACAGACACTTAAATGTAATGTTCTTTTCCCTGGCTGTATTTAGAGAGGAGTGGTCTGTTTACTACAAGGTGTAACAGTTTCACTTGCAAAGGCAGCACCAAAAGGAACCCTCTGAACTTCTTCCCTCAGGCCCATGTGTTTAAATTTACACGTGTGGTGCACATGGGTTTTTTAGTCAACGTTTGTCAACATGTTTGTATGTGTTTTTATGCGTAAGAGCAGAAATAGCTCTTGTGTGTCAAGTGTCACTGAAGTGCTGAGTCAGGCGGCGGATCTCCACGCTTGAAGAGACGCCAAATTCCAAGTGCACACTGAACCACAGCCCTGTTCTGAAAAGACCTCCAAATGCAAGTGAACTAATAACTTCTGCAACATGCAATGAAGGGACCAAAGAAGTTTGGTTTGATATGTATTTCTTATAAGGGATCTTTTTCTTCCAGAGATCACCTTCGTTTGGATACAAGATTTGGAGCTCTTCCTCTCACCTTCTCTTGTCGACACAGAAACCCCATTAAGAGTTACCACATGTGGGGCCTTGTGAGGTTACACCAAAGATTCAGTTCTATGAAATCTATTTACATGGTGTATTTCTTCCATATCCCATTTCTTCGGAGTTATTCCAGCTATTCCAGTTGGAGTATCAGGCGTTGACCAGCAGCTGTACTAAGTGACATTTTCTCTTTGCAGCCACAACTAGTTCTCGCAGGCTGAGGCTGGAACTGTGGCCGTCCATGCAGTTGCAAAGGGACCAAAGGCTGCAGCAGAGGGTGAAAGGACAAGAAGCGCCGACTGATGGGTGATTGGGGGGGGGGGGGGGGACGGGGGGCTCTTCAACTCTTCACAGTGGGTTGGAGCTGGAATGGTTGAAGGGGTGAGGATTAGGAGCGAGGCTGGCTGGGAAAATGGCCAGATTTGAGGCATGAGGGTGGAAGAAGAGTTTGCACAAAATTGCAAGTTTGCAAGCCTGGATCTTTCTGTGGGGAAACACATTTAGATTGACCTGGTCTGACACTGATAAAGTTGTGGTTAACTATTGACTCCTGACAAACTGATAAAGTGCTGGACTGGTCACATGCTCTTTTGGCCGGGTGGCAACAGAAATAGAGTTGAGTAAAGTTGGTGTAACCCCCCAAATTGTTGTTATTGACATGAGATTATTTTTTTGTATTATAAAGTGCATTGCAAGGTAATGCTGTTATATGTTGATTTTTGATGATTTTACCCATTTCCCTCAGTGTGCTGTTATGTGTCACTGCACATTCATGTTTCAGGCCTGAGTTTGTGTGTGTGTGTGTGTGTGTGTGTGTGTGTGTATAGAGTTTACACTGAACATAATGAACCCTAAGCCTAACCTGCAGAGCCCTCACACTAACCCACCTCTTGATGTGTTTTCTCCCTACAACCTTCACAAATGTTCTGCTTTCTGTGTTGCTTCACTCTCCCCTCTCCTGTTATAGAGGGACTCTCAGTGCCACTGCAGCCCCCTGTTTACCTCCACCCCTTCCTCTGGTCCAATCACAGCTCAAGCTGAAGAAGACATTCTGCTGAAACCGTCCATTCTTTGTGGATTTGGAAGCCTCAGAAAGATAAATAGGGAGAGAGACACTGAGTGAGTGAGAGAGAGAGAAAAAGAGAGGGAAAGCTGTGACCTAATAAACTTGCTGCAGTCTTTGAAGTCTTGTTTCTTATCTCTCTCATGTTGCATAAAGACACTGGTTGTAAGAAAAAGCATCTGGCTGCATCATGACCCACTTCCTCTAAGGCTTTAAAATGTACTAAACAAGAAAAAGCTAGTAAAAATGATACAGTGTAATACTATATATACTCTCATATATATATATATATATATATATATATATATATATATATATATATATATATATATATATATATATATAGACATACATATACATTCCTGCTGTATATATTTTTAACTTTCATTTTTCACTTAAATATTGTAAATGTGTATATTTTTTATTCTCTATTTCTTATTTTTATATTTTGTACATACTTTTATTTCTAAATTTATGCTGCTTTCTAATCTTGAATGGGAGCACCAGTACCGTAAAATTCCCCCCCAATAAAGTATTTCTGATTCTGATTTCTGATTCTGATTCTGATTCTGATACTTCTGAGGTACAAGAGTAAAAATGATAGTGTAATACTACTTTGAGACACAAGAGGGCATTATTGTGCACTTTCAGTAAACGCTTTTCTCTCTTTTGTACAGACAAGAAACCTGAAAAATGAGATGAGAAACATAACACTTCAGATGCTTCAATACAAGAGGTCACTGAATGGTTTGATCAGTAACAGAAAGATGTGAATGATAGATCTCAATCCAGCTGAAATTCCTATGGGACGGAACGTATGTGCGTGTTCATCTCTTTTTAAGAACTGAAGCTGCTGTGCAGGCTTGTAGTGGCCCAACACCTAACAAAGACACTTTATGTTGTTGTTTTTTCCCTTTAATCCACACAAAGAACTGATTTAGTGAATAATTGGCCTTCCAAATGTGTCAGCAATATGAAATGGGATTTTTTTTTTTTAATATGCTTAGTGCAGACACTAAAAGGCAAAAGGGACACAAGGCAGCTACTCAGACCTGCAATATGTTTCAGGCTTTATGTCTTCTTTTTGCCTCTCAACTGTATATAAAAAATATTTTCACTTCCTCTTTTATATTCTATGTCCTTTAATTTGTTACCCACCTACAATTTTGTATTTGTATTATAATAACAATCAGTTGAACTTTACTGTTGCTTCACAACAGGTCAACATAAATGCACACTCTTCAAGTAAAGAGAGGGGTGGTTTGAACCAACCTACTTGTAGTGAACTGTAATAATGTAGCTGCACAGCTTTTCATTGCCTTCTTCTTTTCATTTCCTCTTGACGAGAACTGTATATGTCAAACTGTACAAAAGGTTTATCTTTTTAAGTGCTCCTTCTAATCTCACAGCAAAGAGTCACAGCATGACTGTGCAGAAAACTGAACAGCTGCAACCTGCAACCATTTGAATGGCTGCAGGAGAATATAATCACTGCAGTGCATCAAATATTAACCACGATGCATCCAATAAAATCCTGGACTTTAATGAAGAGGCTGTAGGATTATGAAAAGCATGCCCGAGGAATGACCCTCTTCAAATGTCACACTGAGTTTGCTGGTGTGTGTTGCTTCTCTTTTGTTTGTTAGCAACCGCAGACGTGTCGTCCAAACACAATTCACAAAGTCACCTGCATCCAAGAGTTATGTTTATTTTAGCAAAACAGTTGATGCTAGTTAGGTTTTAATGCTTAATGTGATTTTATGGGAAATGAGTGAGGAGATGCTGCAGTGTTTTGGTTCATTCCTTGTGTCTGCAGGTTGTTAATATGTTGAGGTTAGTGGAAGAGGGTTTGTCAGATAAATAAAATTTGGATAAGCAAAGAGTCAAAATATTAGTAAAGCTAATGGTGAGCCAAAGTACTCTTCAAAAATCTCCATATAAGACGATCTCAGGGTTATGTATTTGTGTGCACACTCATGAGTCAGACACAGATTGAATGGCTCTGCTATTTTTGTTTTCCAGATGAAATGAGATAATTATCCATCATGGTGAAAATGAGACATCAGAGCATTTTCTTTCTTATAAAGTCACGACTTCACTCATGCTTGGCTTGTCCCAGCAGGGTCTGTGTGCTCTGTTTGGGTGACCTAACTCATCTGTTATGTTCTTCTTGGCTGTGTTTTTGTGGTCCAAAGTCTCGTGTCACCTTTATGTCATACCTTATTTCTGTCTCATGTGTGACCTCATTTCCAGCATCAAACTGTATACTGTTCAGAAATCCCCGAAAACAAAAACGTAAATGATGGATTCTCCTTTTTTTCCCTAAATGCCAGGACTTTGACCACACTGCTGTCTACTGTATGTTTACATTCACCTCACTGGACTGAGGCATTTTAACCCCTAATTAACTGGATTCTTCCTTCAAGGATTGGCGGTATGTGTGTGTGTGAGAACAACGCGATCTCGAGGTATTTTAAACGGAAAATAAAGATCTATTTAGGTTTGCCAAAATTGGATGAAAAGGAATCTGCTTTGTCATTATGGTTCATTTTGTCATTTTGTCATTAAGGTAAAGCTCCACCTAGTGCAAAGGCCTTGAATCAAGTCATAGACAGTCATGCGGGAACCAATTTAACTGCACTCTAATGTCTTCAGGTATTTGCAGGTCTGAAATGTTGGAGCCCCCCTGAATAGTCACAGAGAAAAACATTTGAGCACTGACCCCTCGTAAAAGGACGTAATTTCCTACACATCTCATCAACGTTGATTATTTTTGTCCTTCTGCTTTATACCCATGGTTCCCAACCTTTTTAGCTTGCGGCCCCTTAAAATAATGCAGTGTCTTCTTGTGAACCCCGGTCACAAACTACCAACACAAAAAAAATCAAAGATAAGAGAAAAGTCCAAACAAATTAACACACATTTCGTAGCCGAACTTCTTCTTTTGTTCTTCTTTTTTCTTTTCCAATCCTAACAGTCATCTTGACACTGACCTCAGATTTACCTTGTGATCCAATGGAGGCTGGGAGCCACTGCTTTGTACTATATGATATATTTGTTTATGTTAAAGGTTTAAGGTAAAGTTTGTATGTGTAACACAAGAATTTAGAGTATGGTCTGTTTTTTTACTTATGTTCTGAAAACTCAGTAAGCATATTTTGTGAATATATGTCAATGCTTTATATGAAATTACCTGATAACTCCCATGCACACCTGTTAATTATTATATTCCAAATATAAAACATTATGACTTTTAACTACTTTGTTCACTCATACAATCAAAATATAAAAGCCTTTGGCCACTTCCTTTTGGAAAGTAAACAACACCACGTACATCTTCTTTTTTTTAAAATCTGACATGATTTATCTATTGGTAGTTTTAGAATCAGTGCAGCTATATATTTAAAGCCCTACTGCAATTAGCTCAATTATACCAGCCCTTGGTTTCACACACACACATATACGTATCTGCACAGAGCGTAACTTCCTCCCCACAGCCACAAACCATCAAACCCAACCATCTCTCCCAGTGTCTCATAAGTCCTGTCTGTGTTTCCCGTGGAGTTGCCCTGCAGCTAAGAACATCATCCTGCCTCTGAGACTTGACCACACTTATCTATTTACAGACTTTTCTGCCTCCCACAGTGTTCTCACCAGGACGACACACACAGACAGATCTGGTGTGGAGGGAGGAAGTCCCGAAGGCAGGGCTCAACCAAATGACACAGTGGCTCGGTCGCAGTGGAGAAGTGAGGCGCCGTGAGAGCAAGGAGACAAAACTGTGGAGTATGAAGTTTGAGGCTGTGAAGAATGTCAGGAGGGCGGCGTGAAGGCCTGCACTTAACAAACTCCCACTGCAGCATCCCAGAGAGGAAACGAGAGCTGGTGTTAACGGGCTGGGAAGAGGAGTTGCTGTTTTCTTTTTAGGTTTTGTACACGACTTGAAAATAACAGAACCAGCCTGCAGCGAGAATGCAGTAAATACCAATGTGGTGTTTGAGTTGCACGGTCACAAACCCTGCAAAATAGAGGGGACAAGCCGAAAAAAATCAGGGTGTCAAACACATAAAAAGGGATTTGGATCAGTGGTCACAAGCAGACCCTCACCAATGTTGACACTTTATGGGATCTTCGCTTACCATCATTCCTGATAGTCTCAACAACAACTGTTCAGGATGAGCTTCACCAAACTGTTATTTACTGCAGGGCTATTGGAGTGTATTGTAAAATATTTATACAATCTTGTCCATCCACATACTTAACATGTGAAGACACTTGCTGAGAAGGAGAAAGACGTCCAAATGATCCATTCATATAGCAAGCTGACTGACTGTATATCTATATATCTATATATATCTATATATATAGATATATAGATATATAGATATATAGATATATTTTAGTCCCTTTTCTGGAAAAGACAGAAAAATGCATCAAAGAAATATATGTGTCTGGCACTGAGTAGCACACAAGCTGTTTTTGCTGCACAGTACAATGTGTTTTCTCAACATCACAGCTCCTCCATTGGCAGAAGCATGTTTATTGGATTTGGATGCATATTCTCTGTTGGAAAATCCAAACAAAGAGACTGAAGGCATGAAGCTGAACATGTGCAAGACCTCATAAAGACAAGGCTTGGGGATCCCTCCACCAGATTACTTTCCCTTCTCATACAAATTTGGAAAAGCGACACACAATAAAATCTGAACCTAAGTCACTTAATATAGTAAAATGATAATCAGTCTTCATATGTCTTGCTTGTAATAGCTACTGTGTCACTGGCCATTCTTTAAATGATATCAAAGCTAATCATAGGGCATGAGATATAAATAGAGGAGAGTGCAGGGTGGCACTTGCACTTGCAGGTGCTTAAGATTTATTTAAATGCATTGGAGTCAGATTTCAGGCAAGTTCTGTATCCTCAGCTGCAGTATGTGGGTGATATTAAGTGATGTGATTTCTTCATGTTTAGTTTGAACTCTTGGAACTATCAGCTGGCTGCTACCTGACGATCTCATATCAGGATTTAAATCAAGACAATCAGATGTATTTTTTTAAACCAGATTCATTATAGACAAACAGGAATGTTTTAAACATGACTCTAAGACAGACCAGAGACCTGAGAAAATGTTTCATCCTGCAAAAAAATAAAAGCATGAGCATATTTTTCCAAACCTGGCTGTAAATAATACCTCTGTTTCTCACCATATTGAGACTCAAGAGACTCTAAACAGAGTTGCGCAAGGCCTGCATGCATCTTTATTGACTTCCTGCAGCAATTTATCATTGTCACAGTTTAACAATCCTTACAAGCCACACAATCCTTCAAAACATGCAGCTGGGGCCCAGTGTCATTCACTGTTCCCTGCTGCAGGGAAAACTGTTTCATATACATACACAAGTTTCATATGGTCCCAGTGTGACAGTCTTCCCTGAGTTGTCGCAGTTCCGCAGACCACAATGTAATAAGTGTGGTTTATGTCTCCAGCTCGGCTCCCTGAGTGAGAAGAGAGGAAAGAACAGCATGAAGAGGGGAGCCTGTGATCGGAAATCTTTTCTGGAAGCCTCAATGAAGAAAACAACTATATGATTCCACAACCAATAATCAGAGCTGTCAAGCCAAAGTTAAGTCTCAGGCATTCCTCAAGCAAATCAAATCTCCTTAGTTATATTTAGTTCCACATTTTGGTAAATTGGCTTATTTTGCATTCTTGTTAAGAGTTCAATGAGATGATCGATACCACTGTCATGTCTGTACGTCACTAAATATGAAGCTATAGCCAGCAGCTAGTCAGCTGAGCTTAGCACAAAGACTGGAAACAGGGGGAAACACTTAGCCTAGCTGTGTTCAAAGCTAACAACCACCTCTAAAGCCCCCTAATGAACATGTTATGTCTTGCTTGTTTAATTTTACAAAAGCTGAAGCGTAAAAGCAACACAATGTGGTTTTACAGGGTGTTATGTGCAGGATTATTTCTTGGCATATTTAGTTAGCTTTGCACAGAGTCGGACTGTTTCCACCTGTTATATATCAGAATCAGAATAAAAGTCGCCTATATTGGCCAAGTATGTGCACATATACAAGGAATTTGACTCCAGTTTTAAATTGCTCTCAATGCACTTACACACAGAACAATTTACAGGAAGATAGAAACAGATAACAATGGCCAACAACATACAATCTCTATATACAAGTCAAGTGTTTCTGTAATTGTAAACAAATACAAATAGTGCATTATATATATATATATAAATATATATAAATAGTGCATTTTATATATATATATATATATATATATATATATATATATATATATATATATATATATATATAGAATGGGTAATGTAATAGATTACTTTATATACATGAATATGCATGGCGCGTGTGGTTATGTATAGTATATATGTGTATACATGTATAAATATAGCTGCAGGATTTATGTTTGACAATGATGGATGACATGTTAAAGCACAGTGTGTACTTTAAACACTATACATATAATTCTAGATATTTCATTATGCCGAAGAGGTAATATGAGAAAATGCGTTGATCTGCTTTTGAGTAGGACGCTCATAAAGGCTACTCAAAAGAAAATGGGAGAACTTGTAATTTATTTCCCAAACATGCAGACGGACAAAGGAAAAGCTTGAATAAATCAGCCTCGACGCGTTTAGTCGCGGCGGAGTCCAGGAACTCTCGTCATCTCTGCAACTTTCCTTCTTCTTCTTCTTCTTCTTCTTCTTCTTCTTCTTGTGCCTCTCTGACAGACGGAGTGAGTGGGGGAGGGGAGGCTGGGGGAGGAGGGAGGAGAGAAAAGAGGAGAAAGGACGACGTCAGATGGGAGTGGGACGGCTTAACGTGAGGGAGAGAAGGAAAGAGAAGAACGACCTGAAGAAAGGAGACTCAAGTGATTGAGCGTGTGGAAAGCTGGGCTCTCCCCGGGAAAAGAACCAGCGTTTCAAAAACAAAAGGACAACTTCTTCACTTTGCGCCTGCAGAGTCTCCACGCCTCCCGTAAGTACTCAACTTAATGCAGCTGTTTTAGGTACTGATTCCACACATCTGCCTTCTGGATGTCAGATATGAATCCTGTAGCTGAAAGAAAGTGTCACTAATTCAACTGTTGGGTTCTTGGGTTGATTAACAGCTACACACACACACACACACACACACACACACACACACACACACAGCCGTCTTGCTTAGGTTAATGATCCTCTAACTGTCAGTTAATATTCATCTGTTCTCTCAGAATCAAGCTTTTAATTGCACAGCAGTGCTTATTAGCAGCTGTTGTTGAGGAGTTGAAGTTTTCATGCTTCATTGATTCTTCCTCCTCAGAGATGATATTCTGAAGCAGCCAGCTGGAGACGATTTGAACTGGTGATACTTAACTTTTTTTTTTGGGATGGATGTGGATTGGACCATGCTCTGACCACTGTGTGTGTTCAGGTACAACATCTGGTAGCAGTTGGACATCACAGCGCCTATTAGAGAAATCACCTCCACAAGAAGCCGAATTACTAATTATACAGCTCCTTTTTTATTGTTTTTATTTCTTTATCTGTCTTTCACACATGTCCACACTGCAGCCCTCGCTCTCCCCGTCTCTTTCCACCACAGCCCCATGTCCTTGAAGTGCAGGGAGGAGGTCCATCTCATGTGAGAGCCACCCATGGAGCGCTCTGCCTGACACACACATGCACCGAGAGGGGAAGTGGTGCTCCATCATAAACTAAACAAAACCAGGAAAATGTTCAGTGTTTATTCTAGCCGAGTTCAAGGGCAAACTATAGCGAAATGATGAGAGGAAAAAGTGCTTTTCATGAATAATCCTTAAAACCTTTGAGTGTTTCAAATCTTTTAAAGTTCACCAGATTCCAGGAGTTATTTTATGATGCAGTTATGCTGCAATAGACTTTCGTGTGATTGCCCTAACCTGCCTACTTTTCCTAGAATGAGTTTTGACAACCCGTAGATGACAAGTGCAAACTTGTTACATGTCATTGGACCAAATGTGATAGTGATAGCAGAGGGAGAACCTTTACATAAGTTGTGCTTTCTAATGGCTTTATGTCAAATTGATCTATTGAGGTTTAAACCAGACAGTAGAGGAATTGGTAACTCTGCCTCTTCTGTGATTGATGTCATCCTGTGCATATGTGTTTGAACATCAGCAGAAAGCGCTGAGTCTAGAAAGAAGTTCAGTGATTTATGAGATGGAAGTAGAAGGTTTTTGTGATGGATGCTCTACCTTCAAGGAGGCCACCGTTTTCCATTGAATCCACCAGAGGGTGAAAATCAACTTGCAAATTGTAAAATATCCTTCATGGATGCTCCAGCATGTAAAACTTTAGCGGCAGTTGCACAGCTGGATCCTAAAATTCTTTATACAACTGTTTTCACAGGCTAAGTAGTATTTTCCATCACATGTAAACTGATCTTTTGATGTAAAATCAGTGAAGTGCCCTTTTAACGCAAGAAAGTTCCCATTTTGACTGTGACTCTCATTTTGCATCGGTGGATGCACCAACAACAAGATTTTGTACCTGCTCTCAACTGTATCACCACTCTATAGTAACGTAACGTTGACAAAACGTTTGTTGGGATGGATTACCTATATCATATCAGCTGCTATTAGCTATCAGTTAACATGCAGTAAACGCCCATGATCCTTCAAACATGAGTGTAACAGGGACAGTGTAGATTTCTTAAGGAAAAGTTTGTGTGTGCATCCATCATCTTTTTAGAAACAAACGAGGCAGCTGAAGAAGTGAGGAGGGAGTAGAGCGAGGCCATGTCATTCCTGTCTTTGTGTAAGTGAAATGTGAGGGTCACTAAGGGGCTTTGTGCGTCACAAACAGTGGGGCCACTACGGAGTCAGCGTGGGGAGTGAGGGGCCGGGGTGTTGCACAGATTGAATAGGTTAGGGGCCACAGCGGCCTGTCTTGGAGAATGAGGGAGTGCATTCTGGGCCAACGGTGGCACGTCTTTGACAGCTGATGAGTGAGTGAGGGGGCTGGTGTCGGCACGTCTTTGTACAGCCTTTGTTGAGTTGAGTCGCACCAGATGAAGAGGGCCGGTTTTATTCAGGCCTTTTGGCTCATACACACACAAACAAACACATGCACACAGACGAGCTTGGCTGATACCTTTCTCCAGGGAAGTCATGCGTTTTGATGCAATTATACCCCGGACGAGTGAGCACAGGCTGGCACCTTTCACAGTTTATGGCTGTGTATTTCTTTTCACGTTTGTGTGTCAGTATAGTGGGCTGTATTGTTTCAGCACACTGTTGGAGGGATTCTCTCTGTTGACTTGCTGTTTACATTTTGGGGCCTCTTATTGTCATCAAAACCTCAGGACCCCTGGTTGTATTTGAAAGCTAGAACTGCTGGCATTTCTTCACTCTTCATACGCAGTCAAGGAATAACATTTCATGGTTTTTTACCATCTGAATTGTTTCATAGTGTTTAATCTGGGTCTGTAAAATAAATCTAAACGAACTCTGGAGCGCTAAACATGCCTTTGATGCCCACCATCACTCACTGGCTGAAGTTATGAGGCACAAGTTGTGGTAAATGCCTGTCCATGGGAAACATTTTCTCCTCTTGCAACTCTTTCATTCGCTGTTTATGGAGGGCTACAAAAGCAGTGGCTCACATGGTTATGGTTAGCAAGACAGAGTTCTTGAAGAGAGCAGCTCGGGTTGTGTCATAATATTTGGGAGGATTGAGAAAGCTTCATGTGAACCACAGAAACTGAACTCATCTTTGTGCTTCTTCTCTTTGGTGCTTTGTACGTTTTGCGTGACTCACCACCTCCTCCTCTGTCTGTAGCATGAAGCATGCAGTGAAAGCAGGTGGCTGTTTGCCTCCCTGAGGCTGCAGGTTGAGGTGTGACATTCAAAGGGAGCCATAATGTACAACTCATTAGTGTTGTGTGTAAGTTCTCTCATATCTTTTTTGTTTGAAAGGCTTTGTTCTCTCTGCACCTGTGATGCTAGACGTGGTTTGAGTTTCACAAGTTCCCAAACCTGCCGTTCAGACTGCTGGGGGCAACAAGAGCCTGGTGTTGATCCGTTGTTGTTCAGTAGATACAAATGAGCTGTGATGAAAATTCACGAGTCATCGCTGCAGGGCATGGGTGTCTCTATTCCAGCTAATGCCACGGCTTGCCTGCTGTTCTTACATCTCACCCTCTCACTCGTCATACCAGACCAGAGTCTCGATGAAGCTCTGAGAATGAAGCATGTCCTTGAAAATTAATAGGAAGTTGATTGGGAAATTGAGAGTTGAGTGTGTGATATTTCCCCAGTGTGTGTGGGATGTTCAGTATTCAAGCTACATTGCTTCATTCTCCCTCACTTCACCTAGAGCTCAGCTACTTGCATTCTTTTATGAAAGAGGGATATGTTTGGTCCTGCCCAACCCTGACTGTTTCATACTAGTTTCATAACTCTTTTTTTTATTTTCCTGATTCTTGGAGATACTTAGAGAAATTAGACCCTCATCAGTGGCCTGCGATTCCCCCACTATCCACATCTTGTTTGAGTGGCTGTGTGGCCCTGGAGATGGTGAACCGGCTCTTATGTGGTTTCGGTTTGAGGGCCTTCTTCCTGGCTGGTCCAGATGCATGACCAGACCAGACCAGGCGCAGCGGCTTAGGGAACAGATTGCCTGGGTTTGAGGTTTCTGGTTCAGGATCTGTGAGTCAAGAAAAATGAGCTAATGGAGTCCTCCCAGCCCAAATCAACCGGGGGGGTCATCCGATCTGGGCGGATGATCCACCAGCTAAAATACACTTTTCTAAACAGGGAGAGAAACAAAAGCATTTCCATCTTCTCTCACAATTTTTAAATTCATGTCCATGAATGGAATTGTTTCTTGCAAACTCTAGCGGCTGTGTCTAACCTCCAACCAATCTGGGTCAACTGTGCTTTAGATCTTTCAGCCACCCACCTTCAGTCCTCATTCACTTTCACCCTCTACAACAGACTACAGTGGCCAGCACTCATTACCTCAGCACCTTGGCATGCTACCAGAGCCTTTGCTGATATCTCAGACCAATTACTCTAGATTTACTACTCAGCGACCTCCTCTAACTAACGACCAACTGACTGACCCACATATGCCTCTTATCCAATGCTTTGTCTAGGGTTTTGAAAGGGTTCGGTTCAAACTGATGTTACGCTTCATTAGTAGAAATTTTATTGAGCACACAGGCTGCTTGGCCAACAGGTTTTCACAGCCAAACTTGTAGTCCACATGGCTGGCCGTTGGCCCGTGGGTTGTGTTTTTTGTAAATTCCATGAGAGTAAGTTTGTCTCATAGCAGCAAGGAGACTGTTCATGTTGGCTGGCTGAATGAAGGATTGGAAAACTGTGTGTGAGTTGGCTTCAGGCCCTCACTGCATGCATATAATCCTGTGTGGCAGGCTTGGTTTGTGTCAGCACAGGAGAGCAGAGTGTGGGAATGAGCAGGTCCGGATCAGACGCAGAACCACATTAGTGCTGGTCCACTTTCATCTTGTAGCATATCTCCCTGTATCATCAGTCAAACTCAGCATCATGGAGGATTCATGAAAGAGGCATGAGACTGCATGATCTGTCAGTGTTGGTGATGATACATATCTATGACGGTGACTCCACAGGCACACGGAGAGCTGAAGTAACAAAGATCTGACAGTTTGAAGATACGTATCTATCAAAAGCAACTGGGAGGCAGAGACCTCTCACCCACAGCGCCTGGATTGCCGGGTTATGAATAAGTCATAATTCTGAGTGTCTTATGTGCCGTGAAGTGTAAAATACTCCTCCCTCAGCACTCACGTAAACACACAGAAAATCTTGACCTTGCCAAGGAAGTGCTGTTCGAGCACTTTCCCAGAAGTCTGTTTAACAACCAGCAAACAAGCGGAAAGTATTCATCAGTTTCAGGATGTAGTGACCTTTCTGCACTGCAGCACACACATACGCACATAGACATATGTGCATGCATGCTACCATACACCCATGCACACATAGACAGTGTATACATGCATGCAACCACACACAGGCAAATCATTGTGTGTGCAGGACAGAACATTAATAATCTAATGCTAAATACATGTTAGATGTTTAGATTATCAGCCAAAAACAAATAGCAAATAAATCTTCTAACGTCTGGCCTTAAATGTCAATATCATTGTCAAAAAAGGGTGAGAAAGCCCTGCTGCACACTTCCTCACAATACTCTGCTCTTTGCCCCACTAGAAAAAGTCCCTTTGAGTTTTCATATCTCTTTGAGTGCAGTCCTTAGTGTGACTACAGAGAGCCATGATGAGGTACGAGTGAAGAGATTTCCAGTAAGAACTGTGGGAGATCACACGAGGTGCCTGCTGACTGCCTCGACAAGGTATGTTTAGGCTCCATCCCTGTAGTTTAAAGAGGCAGAGCTGCTAATTTGAGGGTATTGTAGTCTCAACAGACAGCACCATGCCCGGCCTGGATGGATTATATTCAGCTGCAAACAGAAGACTCAAAATCCACAGAGAAACCAAAACTGTAGCCTGGGTGGCTGAAAACAGTTTTGGTGCATGCAAGCAAACATGCACACATGTATACGTGCTGTATGCACACCTAAAAGTTCCAATTTACACACATATAGTTATTCAGGATGCACAGACTGAAAACATTTCTGTATTGTAATGGTTGCTACAAATAGTGCTTGGTGAGTCAGACCGAGTGAGTGCTGTTGTGTGAAACCATTGTAACTACTGCAGAATGGAAACTGTGATAACAATAAGGAGAGCCATGGTTTATGAGGAGGCCTGGAATAAACTCAAGGTCCATAATAGAATAGGGCGCACCCCAAACCATCCTGAAACACATAAACACACTTCAAATACCTGATTATATTTTACTCCTGCCTTTTTTCTTTTTGCTGTAATTCCCTGGAAGTAGAATCACTGTTTCTTCAGACATTCCATTTATGCGTTTTTTATGTGAGTGGTGACGGTTTAGATTGAAAGAAGATAGGCTGACAGATCGTCCTCACAATGCATGACTGTGCCTCCGAGGCGGTTGGACAGACACTGATGCTTCCTGTTTGCTTCCTGTTTATTTCTGCCATTTCCTTTTTGGCTGACAGTGAATAGTAACGTTGCTGAAGACTCTTTATTCTGTTGCTGTAACTTCACTCAGCCCAGTTGTAACTGAAATGCACTCCCTCAGTGTAGCTGCACGCTGGGTAATTATACGTAGACAGTGTGTTTTGGCTTATTAGGATGTAAAATTGTAGAATTAGAATAAAGCAAATTTCAAGTGGAGGTCTGTCCCTGAAACTCAAGCAGAGTAGATGGAATGAGATGAACTTGACTGGGAATGTTACAGATAGGCATCACTGTCAAACTCAAGACAAAGCAAACCTGTGCTCAAACTAGAAGCACAGTCCTTCATACTGATCATAACTACAGCAACAACTATTGAAAACACAACCGTGAGCCGGAGACACGACTGAATGCTGCTGAACTGAATCACACCCGCATCTTAAGTGTTTCAAATCTCATACCTGCTCCTCAGATGTTGTCATGCTTGTGACTTTGTTATTGTGACCCAGTTCTGTCGGGCTCTGGGCAACCCAGACTTCATATGAATCAGTCAGCCTTTTTAGTTGCATGAGATAATGCTCTTATTTTGTGGCCTGGGAAATGTCTGAAGTGTTTTGCCTTGAACTGACTCAGAGCGTATCAGACAATATACAACATCAGTGTTCATTCCCTATCGATGCGGTGGGATGATTTACCATCCTAAATGGAGGCTGGCGGGGAGGTTTTGTATAACCTAATACTACATTTATTCCCCTCGTGGGAATCAGAGTGACTTATAACTCTTAATGAATGTTTGTGCGCTGAACTTTACATCGCCAACAAAATGACACATTCAGCAAGAATTAGAGCGATAACACGGTAAACACCCTCCCTTTCTCTTTTCATGTGAAAGTTATGAATCTATTAGACGGAGGTAAAGCCTGATTCATAGTTCATCTCTTAACTGGTGCAGAAGCTTTACCCAAACTACAAAAAAACAACTACTTACTTCTCACTTACATCCAGTGGTGTCAAGCCATGCAAAACATGTTTGGTCTTATGTTGCCAGATTTTGAGATACAAGTCTATGAGATTTCTGCCCAACTACAATGGGGGCAAATTAAATTGTAGCTGAAATTTCAGACACAGATATCTCAAAACCTGGGCAAATAAAAGCAACACTATCTGCAAGGTTACATACCACTAGAGATCCTTTAATCTTCTCACAACCTTTTTTTGTGTGTGTCTGGGGGGCGGGGGTACACAGACTTGGAAATATCAAGGACTCCGCCTGCGAGATCCACCAAGACAGCAGAGTCGACCTCACTGCATTTAAACCAGATCCCACATATTTTCCTGTGTGCATCATAATGCTGGATCATGACATCAGAGGGCTTCTGAGAAACCTCCGTGCTCCCATGAGACCACGGCTGCGTTGGGGCCAGCGTGGTCACAGCAACTGAATCATAACATAGCAACAGTATCACAATCACTTTTATTGGGACCTATACACACTGGCTCTAAAACACACTTGAGAGGGTTGCTCTGAAAATATCATCTGTTACAGGTTACAAGTTATTTGTGATCAAGTTTTGATTGCTGTTGAATAAAGAACAGAGACTTTAAATGGTGAACTGAATGATGGAGCTCCAGTTGATGTCATATGTGTGTGCTTGCCACAGCAGTGAGAATCTGGCACGTTACACTGTGTCTTACTGTCAAATGCGGCATTCTGTAACAGAGCTCTCCACTGATCTGTGTTGACAGATGCGCAGTGGTAAAACACATAAGGCTCCAGTCATTTTGCAGATAAAATCAAATGCACAAAGGCCCAGTGATCATGAGTAAAATGACGACAGTATAAACTCTGTTTTCTCTAGCAGCTATCTGTGTGTGTGATTCATCGTGACTGTTCCAACAGACATCTGGAAGTGTTGCTCTTGGTACACTCACAGCTGGCTGATAGTGAATTTGAAGTAGCACTGTGTGGGAAGATGGTGGGTGAGGATGGGTCTATTTGATGACAGTGGTACAAATTATACATCCTGTGGGGCATCCAGTGAACACAAGGGAGCTTGATGATTCATGGTGGTTGGGAAATCAGTCACTGTTTATCCTTCTTACACTGGTTCCCTATTTTCTCCAGCTTCCTCCTTGTACGCGTCAGTTTCTCCCACTTCATACAGATTCTGTGTGTCTCTGTGTCTGTAGGAGTGCTTTTCAGACGGCAGCATGGCTGAGGGAAGCTGCTTCGGTGCGTTGTAGCTGTTTGGGATGACCAGAGCCGGACCTTGCGTCAAAGAAGAAGAGGGGAAAGGAAAGAAGAAAAAATCGTGAGAGGAGGGGAAACATCTGCTCAGAGAGGATAAGATCAGCAGCCCATCTGGCTCTTTCTCTTTCTCTTTGTAAGGAAAGGAATTTCAACTCCCCAATATCACTGCTCTGTCACTTGGAGGAGCTTTAAAGGGCTTCAGTCATTTTTATTAAGTTTTTTTTATAATTGGTTGTTACCATCTCATAAAGACTTAACGCCATGTGCCATGTTATTGTAACATGCCGCTCCATGCTCTGGACGCTGCTCAGTATTGTAGTGGCGTTTGCTGAGCTCATTGCCTTCATGAGCCCTGATTGGTTGCTGGGAGCCCCTCGGTCAGACTCCAGTGCAAGCGGCGCAGGAGTGGACTCCGGGGTGTACCGGCCGTCTCTTGGCCTCTACGGCCGCTGCCTTCGTATCGGGACCCGGGGAATAGGGGTGAGCTGTGGGCCCTACGCCGGGACATTTGGAGAAGTGGCCAGTGGCTTCTGGCAGGCGGCCATGTTGTTCCTGGCAGCAGGGACTTTACTACTGGGAGGAGTGGCCTGTATCTCCATCTTCAGCCTGTGCTTTCAGAGCATCCTGAAGAAGAGCATATTCAACATCTGTGGACTGCTCCAGGCTATCGCAGGTGAGACATCTACCTCTGTGTGTGTGGATAAGTTCTGTGACCATATCTTCCACATAAACTGTGCTCTCAGAAATCACTTTCACTCAAATTGGAATGTATTTTATTATATTTTTTATTTCAGCATTTTTATTTTAATCAGTAGTGTACAGTAGAAACACGGGAAGAAAGTGAGAGAAGTGACACGTAACAAATGTCCCCTGCTAGACTCAAACCGATCATGAGGCAAAGAGGACACCCCAAAGTACTTATTTTCTAATATATCTTAATGTCAGACATTGAATGCCTGTCTCCGTCTTGATAAAGGCTGGTGGGCAACAATAGAAATAAGCCCAGGACTTTATTGTTCTATCCCTGACAAAGTCTGATGTGTTGTAACTTTTGCGAAAATATATATTGAAACAACTTTCTAACATAAGATGACAGACAAAATGATTTTATTGCTTGCACTTTTTTGTTGAGATTGCAAACAATATTTGGTGTTGATCATATTGTACAATGATTTCACTTGAAAAATAGGCCATGCTTCTTCTGGGTTCACACATTCAAAGTTCCCAGTTGAAAAGGAAGGAAGTTCCCCCAAGATTTGCGTCATCTAAACTGTATGTTCTGGTGACTGAGCTCAGAAAAAGCAGTGAAGAACCATGAACAAACTGAAGAAGTTGAACAGTCACACCTCACTTCGTTTATAGTGGTTACATGTCTATGCAAGCATACATGCCATAGTCTTAAGAAATTTCAGTGATGCTGTTGAGTTTACGAGTTGAAACATCTGAGTTTACTAGTTGGCAGCATCTAGTGGCGTTCCATTATACCTTTCCTAGTTGGAGGTTGGATATTCCAACCAAACTTTTTGCATGTTTCTCTCTACAGGTGTGTTTGGCTGGACAGGTCTGTCGAGTAGGTAATCTATCATTGTGTGACATCAGTGTAGTGGCGGTCTTTTCTCTCACCACAAATCAAATGCTTGTCAGCTGAGAAATAGATTCTTGTTCTTCACCAGAGTTGAGTCACCTCGTTCCCAGCTGCACTGTGATCTGTTTGTGCTTTCAGCCGCGATGTTTACGTGTACGTGACTAAACCCCTCGTCTCATTGTCTGCTCTCCCTCCAGGCCTGTTGCTGATGGTGGGCCTCATGCTGTACCCTGCTGGTTGGGGTTCAGAGAAGGTGATCAGCTACTGCGGCCCCGAGGCCTCGCCCTTTAGGCCGGCTCTGTGTTCACTCGGCTGGGCGTTCTACGCAGCGATAGGGGGAACGCTGGCGAGCTTCCTGTGCGCCGTTTTGTCCGCACAGGCTGAGATTGCCACCTCCAGCGATAAGGTTCAAGAGGAGATTGAGGAGGGGAAGAGTCTGATCTGTCTGCTCTGAGCCTTCAGGAACCCTTGGAAACTCCAGGAAATATATGGACACCTGTACTGTACATCTCAGTGGAGGGAGGACAGACATTTCTCTGTGTGACTTTCTTCATGACAGCCTGTATAACATCAGCTAATTGTTGAAAAAATAGAAGCCTTGGTTACAGCTTTTGAATAGCTAGGCATGGTGTTCTCTTCCGAAACTTGCTGAAGCCTACCTGATGATACCAAGACGAAGGAATAAATGTATTATTCCCTTCTACAGCTTCAGGTTAAACTGCCAGAAAGGCTCTGGTACAGCAGCAGGCTAAGGAACGTTGCCTGTACACTATCCAGGGTTTTTGACCAAGATACTGTTTATTTTTGTAATAATTTTTGCCTGAAACAAACCACTGTACTGAAATAGCAGGAGATTAGTTAAAGAAATTGGTAGTGGATGTGCCGTTAGTGTTATTGTGGACAGGTTTAACGCTGTCAGTAAAACAGTGTGTAGGTTTTTTAACGTCATTATAATGTTCATTCACACGGTTCACCTGCAAACCTCAACAAACCACTGAATACTAGCAGATGTGTCCACTAAAACGCCCAACAACAGCTTGCATATGTTCTGTGTGTGTGGGAGTGTGTGTGTGTGTGTTATAGACATTAACTGTCGAGGTTTCTAAATGTCCATACGCTCTGATTCTGTGGCACAGCATGACAGTAAGACTCTCTAGCTAACTTTAGATTTGCCACTAAAGGGATTGTTCACTTTAAAGGGAGTTCCTCCTGTTAAATGGGTTGTTTGTGGGTCTACTGCAGCTTATTAACTGGCCGAGTGTGTGCAGAGAAGGAACAGAGACTTTGCCACATGTTTCATTGTGGTGAGCTTTCATGAGGGGATGTTTGCTCACTGCCAGATAAAGAAGGCAGCACCATAGCTTATCATGTTGAGGCTTTGCTAGACAAAAAAACTCCCAATGGGTCATCAGTGTTGCATTTCAGTGTGCTGAAAAGCTGATTAAGATCACCTGATACTGTGTTTTGCACTTGGTCCTTAATTCATTTCACATTGCTTCATATTTTGTTCACCTGTTTTCATTTTTTTCCCAACAAAGCTACATTATGTTGCTGTAAATGTAACATTGTGTGATTGCTTTTATTCATTGTAGATGAAATGTGCAATAATTCAACTATTATGTGTTTGCTGTGAGAGTGAGTGGACTGAGAGGATGAGACTGAAATCACGACATGGATTTGTATCAAAAAAGCATTTCTAGTCTGTCTGTGCTTAAATTAATATGTTGACTGTCTGCTGTTTTTGTTACATTAACAAAGAGTAACAGCATCTGTGGCACATTGTATGATGCTGCACGTGTGAGAGGTTGATATGTGTGAGGAGAGATACAGTCTGTACTTTGTACTCAATAAACCAGGCCTTCTTTAGTAAATCTGTGATAAGTTTGTAAAACATTTCTTTTTCTCTGATGTTTCTAAGTTTCTGCTTTCATGTTCCTTTCCTGTTAAAGCCAAACTTTCTGAGGAAAACACTGACACCTAGAGATGGAAAGTAGACAACACAGGACAGCAGCTAATAACAGCTTCACAACCTGGGTTACAGGTTTTACTTCGTCAGTCCTTTTAAAACTGTTCAAATGTAAGAGTTTGACCAGTAAACACCAACTTTTTGGTTGAACTCCTCGCAAATCCTATATGTACACAAACTGACAAGGGGTTATGACCAGACATTAAAAGGGTCACAAGCTGAAAAGGCTGGGAACCACAGGCTTTTGTCACCGATCCTAAGCAAATATCTGTATATAAAGAGTTTTGGCTTTAAGTAAAAGTGACAAGTCTTCACTTGATTCCAGCAGATAAAAGTTATGTAACTACATAATGGTTTTCTGAAAATCCACAGATATTTCTTTCAAATTTTATTTCATGTTAATACCATAAATATACAAAACTCAAACTATTTCACATGCAACAAAGGCCAGACAAGAGTGCATTACGTTTTCTTTTTACATGTGATTGATAATGGGGATCAAATTTTCAACTTTACAAAATATACAAGTGTCCCTTTTGAATGAGTTTCTTCTCTGATTCAGTGAAATAGCATGGTCACAGGTCAAAAACACAGTTTTGTGTCAGCAACATGTCATTCTGTACTGCAGACCAGCTCGCCAAATACATACAGAAATTACCCACTGTGGCATGGCTTTGTATAACAACTGTTTAAAACTATAGATACACGGGAGTCATGTGGGTGTTTGTAGCAAAGAAAAGTTGGGTCATATCTTAAAGTAAAACATGGCAAGGGAACACATCACAAAGATTTAAAAACAAATCTATATGGACATTTGGTAGATTTCTCACAGCTTTTCAGGACATAGAATAACACTTGAGGGAGATTTTCTTTTTCCTTTCATACCAATCATCCACACATCCTCATCCACACACGAGCATACTTCTTGCAGGGTCAAGTTGCAAAGTCATTAAACACTTTTAAATCTAGCTGATGCTATGATCATGTCATTACAAAACCACACAAACATAATACATGTCAAATTCAAACCAAACAAAATTGAAATGCAAACAACTTAAATTACACCATAAATAAAAACATGTTTTGCCTGTTGCACTAAGTTCAACGTAAAACAAGAAATGTGCACTGAATTTAAAACAAAATATTTTCCAAACAAAAACAATACTGCCAAGATGAACACTCACAGGAGCATTTCGTCCACTATAATGTTCAGTCCATACATTTCTAATAACAGCAGTACCAGTCATCAGTCATCCATCATGCACATCTTCAGACACTCACCACCACTAAGAGAGGTGCTAAAGCATGACACACATGTACGTCCACGTCCATACTTCACTTCTGTGACAGTAGTCTGTACAACTTAGCGCTCAACAACACTGTTATTATGGTATATAAATTAATGTATCTTAATGATATCACTGAATGTGCGTCAAGTCCAATCCTCTGTTATCTTAATGTTCATTTTGTCTATGAAACTTCTGATGCCAGTAATCCAACACTGACAGAGGAAAATCACTGGACTGAGCTTTTTGTCTGTAGAAATGCAAACGGACTGTTAGTCTATGAAGTGTACACATACACAACCTCAATGTTTTTACTATTTTATGTATGCAGGTTAATCTCTGGAAAAGTCATAGCTTTATCACTGTTCAGGTCATCTTCTGTGAGAAAAGGCAGGTCACTTCTCTCAGTTCCACCTATGTATGGTGTGTGTCCTTTTCAACAAGAAACATGACAGCAGGAGGCCACGACCAAGGGGCTCTCAGATTCATAGCAGCGTTACTTTTTAACCAAGTTTGAAGGGTTACAAAAACAACTGAGGGACAGCCACAAGGTAGTCTGTTAATGTCATACATACATACGTAAAGGAAAATGCAAATATTTCTCGTTGTTTTCCCCTTTTAGTGCACCAGGCCATGAAGGCATCTGACTGAACCTCTTTTAGGTTTGTTGGTGAGAACTGTCGACCTACTGACCTGGTGTTCAGTGCGTCTTCACAAATAGATCCAAACATCATCAATCAGTCAAACAGCCACTGGGACATGCAACACCTTTACAGCTCACTTTTCATAGACACCAAGGGAAGACATTCCCCCAAAAACTACAGCTACCACCTGTGGCCAGGAAAAAAAGGCTAATAGTCGACAGAAGGACTTTGCCAAAGAAAAAGCTACCTTGAGTGTAAAACATGCATGTCGTTATCGTGCTGTCAAATCTTGGTAAGCCACAGAAATGCTGACCCAGCCCAGGTTGCCAATCAAAGTAGCACACAAAGTGGGAATTATTGTTCGACTGACAGGTGTCTCTGGAGCACTGCTGGGGGACGCAGGCAGGTCCTTCAATATACTGACATATTTCTATTTATATGGATTACCAGGATGGTATTTGTCAAGAGCCTCAGAACCGAAGCACAGATATACGACAAGGTACACTTTACCTTTCTGATCTCAATGACCAAGCACTGGATTATAAAAAAAACTCCCAAGTCAGAGCCACAATTTTCTTAAAGTGAAGTACACATTCACACGCAGGCCCAGCCATTCAAAGACGCACGGTACTTTCGGTATGTGGTCAAGAAAAACAGAGCTATGTGCAAAACACCATGATCAGATTATCACTTTTCATGACTCTATACTGTATTAACCAGGCAGGAAGCTGTATGGAGGTCATCACCATGACAAAAATAAGGTATGTTTGAACTGCGACCTCTGCCTGACCTAGGATCACTTCAAGGGGACAGAAGAACTGGGAAAGCGAAGGAGTGAGATGAAATCCCACACACTCAGAGCATACCTTGAGTCACTTGGTGGATGTTTCAAGGGATGTGAGCAGACAGTTATCTGACTGAAAAGCAGACAGGAAGGATGTAGGAGAGTTTTTACTGAAACTTGATTTTAAGTGAAGGTGGACAACTCTGGTCACTTTATCTGACTAATTTCTCTGTTATTTCTGGTTTCTGACTCTTTGCACTTTTTAAGCAAAGTGTGCAGGGCAATCTTAGCATAACAACATTCATAAATAAAATCAATTTGATCTGAGAGCCTGCAGGGCTAGAGTTGTGCACCTCCAACTTTTGAGTGTGTGTGTGTGTGTGTATATATATATGCTTGTGTGTGTTAGCATGTGTGCATGTATGTATGTGAGTCAGTTTATGGCTGAGGTTTGAAGGCCCCACGAGCGGCATTGGTTGCAGCATTAGCCGCAGCGTTGGCAGCTGCAGTCTGAACGGTCTTGTTAGACATGACCCCAGTCGCAAACTCCTGCTGAGCCTTCTCAAAACTAGCACCAGTGGTACGATACAGTGCGTGCACCTGGAAAGAGCAGAGAAAGAAAATATGTTGGAATCGAGTCATTTCAATCTACCACAAGGCCTTTAGCACAGCATTGAATGATTCAGTTAGGCAGATGTTTCACTTCCTGGCTAATCACAACATTGACATTTGTCTCAACATTAGTAGTGAAAAATAATGACACACAGTATCCTGTTTATTCTTGAAACCTTGATAGTGCCTGCTTGGACTCGCAGTTTCTGTCACTGTCAGTATGTTAGAGACCATCCGTACACTCTCCAATATTCAAACAGTATAAACATTTATTGTAATTTGCATCATTAGCCTGTTTTTAACCTTATTTTCATGGGATGTCTCCCATAATGTGATGGCTAGCTACTGCCATTTTCTTCTTGCATCTCAGATGGAGTTTACTGAACGTAGCAGCTGGTGATGACATGTTGTTGGAGTGCTTTGTGATTGTTTTACCTTTTTAAACATAATGAGTGAGCCCACAGACAGTGCAGTGAACAGAGCTGCAATCAGTAACATGATGATGCCCACTGGGATACTGGTGTTCAGACCAGTTAAAGCTGCGATCCAACCGCTGGCAAAACAAAAACAATGTAAAAGTGAGTGAACTTCAATACGCACTCACATGGGTACAGAATCAGTAAAAGCACAAAATACTCACCATGTTCCCCAGCTTGTGAGGCCAATAGTTTGTAAGACGTGAACTCCAAACTGACAGATATAGACGAAGAAGAAGACAAAGAAGCGGAATGAACTGTCACTCCTGTAGTGGAGACAGAGAACAGGGTAGTGAGAGAGCAATGTGGAGGCAATGAAATAACGCGTCTTTACTTGGTACTCTCATCCCATACAGCAAGACAATCTTTGGAAATTAGTAAGTGTAGGATTAGAAAAGGAGAGAAGCATAAAGAATGAGCTTCTACAACCCCAAGCAATAACAATTCAAAGACAACTGCCAACCTCTCTTTACTAGTTTCATACTTGGAGCAAATACTGCCTTTTGCTTTATCAGAACGTAATGGTTGTCCACAGACATGTTTCTGCTTTTATCCACTGTTGCAGAATGCCACGCAGTTTTTCATGTATCTGATTACCTGAAAGCCCCATAAAGCGGTCTGTACCAGCAGACGAAAGAACAGGGGGTAAACAGCAGAAACCATAGCATGGCCAGGCCAAAATCTACACCACGACGTGCATCCACACAGAACCAGGCCAGGCAGCCAAACATGTTCACAAAGAGCGTGCCTGCATGAACTGGGAAAAAAACAACAAAATTCAGACTATTAGCATCATTTAAGTATAAGAACATCATAAACTATAATTTATGCTCAGCAAAATCTCTTTCTTTTCTAACGTAGAAGTGTGTTTGATAACAAATTGACTCAAATTCCATATTTTTTGATGATTTTGATTGTTGCAGAGCAGGTGGATTCTCTCGCAATGCAATATGTAGGTTTGTCTTGTAAACTCACATGTTCAGGGGAGTGTGTGAGAGAATTAAAATACAATGCTGCCCCTTTTGGGCTGTGTCAGATGATCCACTCACACATCCAAAGGTTGTACATGATCTTGACAGTCTTTTGGAACTCGACAGGAATGTCCACTGCAATATCATGGTAGAAACATGGGCCAACGGGGAACTTCTCTGGCAGGGGAGGCCAGTTGTTCTTGCGCCCTGTGTGAACAAAAGAAAGAGTGTTTGGATGATTAGCCAGGTATGGTATCAGAGTTTTCACCCCAAGTTAATATACTATGAAGCATACAAATATCAAGTGTATGTGCAAGAATCGGAACAAAAGAATGAAGTACAGTACACTGCCAATCAAAAAATGTTAATAACCTGCGTTCCAGCTTTTTTGGTTAAATCTCAAGTAATGTGATCACTCTATGTAGCCTAAAATAAGTAAATGTGAGTAAGGTATGGGTGTAAGTGAACTGAGAAATGTTTCTGACTGTGTTTCTAGATGCTTTTTGATGATGTAAGCCACAGTGCATAAAGCTCAAAGATACTTTTCCCACTATCTCACACGTTTTCATTTCTCATAGATCAACTTGTACTACTCTTTGCAGGGGGCTCACATTTCTTACATGACATGTTAACTGAGTTTCTGAGAGGCTGTTAACCCTAACATTTATTATATTGTCGTTAATTTCTTCTTCATTCCCCAGATGTAGGCGATGATTCGATGATGGAAGGAAACTCCGCTGATACTGACTTTTTACATAATATTCTTTATTTGCATCAAAGATCAGGATCAACAGGCATGCGCATCTTAGCCTGTACAGCACCCGTAGCCGAATCAAAATAAATTATTTTGAATGGAATCATCCCAATAAGATGATTCAAACCGAGCAGAGAAAACCCCCCCCACAATGCTTTCCCAACAAGTTTAAGTTTGGTGAGATATAATGTTTGTAACAAATGGAATGTTGGACCAAATTATGTCGTTATCACGGTAACACATTAACTTTCTTCTTATCAACACTGTCGTGAATCTAGCTTTGTTTGGGAATGACCATTCAGACTGAGCTTAATGAGGTAAGTGAGTGAATAAAGTGAGCGAGTGATGGACTGACTGACTGACTAACCTCCCGCGGCTCCGTGGGACTGTAACTCTCTCTCCCGGCGATCAAGCTCTGCTGCTTTCTTCTCCAACTCCTCCTGCCTTCTCAACAACTCAGCCTGAGCACGTGCTTGGTCCTAAGACACACACAGAAATGCTCTTAAAATTCCCAACCCAACAGCTGACAGGAGTTATAATATCCAATCAGGTAAGTAATGAAGGTATTTTTCCACTCAGATGGGCTTGGGTGTGTTAGTTTGAGAAGGGGAAAAAAAGGAGTTACGATTGGAAAAGCAATCAGCTACTGTTGTTCACTCACTTGTCTTCTTTAGTTAGTATTAAATCTAAAATTGCACTGCATGAGGAAAGCTACAAGTGGGGAAAGGGCATTCAATTAATTCACACTATTCAAGACAGTGACATGAAGGGGTATGGAACACATCACTTGAAAGACAGTACCTCATTACGCCGCTGTTGGCCATCAGAAAACAGGTGAGTATATGGAGGACAAGAGGAAGTGTGAACCAGAAGCAAAGACAGAGAGTGTCTGTATAATGTCACAGTGTTGTGAATAAAAATGTTGAGAGCCTATGTCTTCAACCAAAAGAGAACTACACAGGATTCAATGTATATAAACATGTTTCTGTGTTTAGTACCTGAGTCTGTTGCTGTGAGTATGCCGGCGGTTCTTCTGTGGGCTTCATGATGGCAGGTTGTGTGTTCTGGGGAGGGGCAGGAGTAGATTTGGGAGCATTTCCAGGGGCTGCCTGTAAGCCAGCATAGATCTGCTATGTTAATATCTGTGCAATCAAAAGACAGACCCTAAATCAAAACTGTAATTAGGCCACAGTCATATTTTGTCAGTTAAATCCTCTGTGACTGAGAGGTAGAGGAAGAGAAAAAGAGGGTAGTAGATAAAAATGAGGTCACTGACTCAGAAGCACACAAACACACGCATGCACACACTCATTAATAGTTATGCTAGTAAAGCTGACCGTTCTGGCGTCTGTGAAGGGGTTATACTCTTCCAGACCACCAGGAGGGGCAGACTGGGTCACCTGCGTCACCGAAGGATCCTACAGGACAGAGAGGACCATAAGGGATTTCAGGAAGTAAAAACTACAACCACAAAATCAAAAGCTTATCTATTGTTGCTGTTAGCCAACCAATAATTTGTATGAAAAACCGCAGCTGACCCAACATTCACTGGGTCTATTAATTCACATGTCCTGACCAGTTATTTTTGTTGTATTGACAACAGTTTAGTGCGCATGCGCCGACATGCATGCAGCCTGTTACAGTCGCTTCTGATTCTGATTCTGATTCTGAACAGGTAGGGTGTAAACAGGATGTACATGCACACAATAAAATATATCCATGTTACATATTCTATTTCAAGTGGCCTTTCTTGATCTTGTGGTCATTTGAAACACTATGAATGGGATCAGGTGCGGGAGGAACTGGAATAGGCCACTAATTACATGCTTGCATGACAGGACAGTGCATGGTAGTCTGTGGTGGCCCACCATGTGCCACGAAGAGACAAAGGTTTGCAGGTTTTCATTCCAACCAAGACTCCACCCACTGATTAACACACCTTCCAGGGGAGGGGCTCAACAGTTGAGGTGTTCAATTGGGGTGAAAACCAGCACACCGTCGGCAGCCTCTGGCCTATGGTCCAAGGTAGGGTAGTTTACAAGGGAAAATACACTCTACTGTACACAACTGTAGCACAAAAACAGCGTGTTGCCTTCATCTGGCCTACAATGAAAAATAAACCAGATGGAAAACAAACTAACCTATGTTAACAATCATGCTATGTTAACAATTTTTACGTTTCAAGACAACATTAGTGTCGAACGCGTGCAGTGTAAAAATGTTAAATTATGTTTATGTTGGAGAACTCCATCAAGACGTTTAATCTCCTAAACCTGCGTCCCAGCGACATTTGGAAATAACTGTAGGCACACAATGTACCTAGCTAGCTAACTGATACTAACCAGCCGGTTAGCTATTTACCAAGCTAGCAGGTGCCAGCAAATGTTTACTGACGGTGGGCACAGCTAGCCAGCTAACATCATGTGTCTTTGTTCGTAGTTGGCATAACCGTTATTATAACGTTGAAAACAAACGTCCTCAGCAACAACGTGCTAGATAATCATTCATAGCTTATTTTACAAAGTGAACAGCCGTATAATGTGAGTGATGAGATAAATAATGTGAATGATGGTTAGCTCGTTCTGCTACCTAGCCGTATTCCAAGGAAAACCTCTAGGTAGCTGTCTAGCTACTAGCTAAGACGGTTAGCAGGGATGCTAAAGTAAGACTGGCCTCATTGGGCTTTGAAGCGTACGTTAGCTAGCTAGCTAGCTAAGTTAGCTACCTGAAAGGGATTGCTGAAGTCCGGGTCTGCAAAGGGGTTGCTGTCAAAATCGGACATTGTACAGCCTTTCTAATAACGGTTTCTTGTGTGGAGGAGCTCCCTGACTCTTTAGGGAATGTTGAGTCTCTTGATTTGACTGCCTCTCTCTGCTGCCTGCAGTCTTCTCCGCCTCCTTCTGATGGAGACCCCTTGCTTAGCAAGTTAGCCAGTAGCACAAAAATGGAAGCAGGGGAGAGGATGCGTGCTGAGCGGCCTACGTCACTGTTTCAGCACCGCGGACAGCATGACGCCTGGACAGGTACAGTAAATCTGAACGCACCAGTGTACTGTACTGGGATAAGGAACATCTGCCTTTTGTGTCTCTGGTACAATACAAGTTTGTATCTCACATCTCATATTTATTTTTATATTTGATACTTGAACAGTTATTATTACTTTTTAAATAACCAAAATAAACATCTCTTACTCATCATTATAATTTGTGACATCGACAGGTTAACATATTAGGGGTCCCTAAGGCAAAAATATTAAAGTTGGACCCCTATTGACATTATTTACCCAGAGAGACAAAAATCAGCTGCTGGAAATTACTGGCTTGTCCCTTTTTGTGTGTCAGTTTGTTTGTGGTAATGCAGTTAAAACAGGGATATGGATATGTACAATATGTGCACAACACAGGGCCCCTCCTATAGAACAGGGCTACAAGATTGGGTAGACCACAGGATCCGCTTTAGTTGATATTGTACTTTAGTGCTTCCAATTCTAAACAAATATGCAGTTGCGCAAATTGCCAAAAAACAACTGACACTCAACCTGAGGGGCTTTTCAAGACCCTGGGAGTCTGGGACCCCCTGGCAGTTGATTATTTTTGCCTGGTTCTTTCCAGCCTTGATTTGAGAAACATTTTTTATTTTTACATTGAGTTATTGCAACTAAGCTCTCAATACTTATTTCACCATTGCGTGCCTGTACTCAAAGTACTACAGTGAACTCAAATTGTTATATTTTTTGTATCCTTATCCTAAACAAAGATGTCCACCCAAATTTATAGCTGCTTACTTTCACCATCTTTTTTTAGAAAGAAATTATCAAAATTATATTTCACCGACTGAAATAAAACAAAGAATTATTTTCCCAGGTCTGATTTTTACATCATCCTTGTGTTCATTCCTCTACATACACTGTATACACACTACACAGTATTTGAGCTCCCGTAGGTCAAATACCACAGCAATCTCCTCCACTTGATGATTATGTTAATGATGATGATGATATATGGAAGTGTCTGCTGCTCAGTTGAGCTGGAGAGGGGAACCCAGACTGCCTATTTCATGATATGTAACAGTGACCTCTTTCCCGGCAGCGATCTCAGACAATTTACTGGAAATCATTTTATTTCACTCTCCCCTATAAGAAGTATCAGACCCACCGAGAGCTCCTGTGGCGTGTGTGCTTTTCCACATTGGCTTTGAGGTTCTGTTAGTTGCCCAAAACAGCCACTTGGGGGAGCTACTATCCAATAGGTCTGCTCAACCGGTTTGGCAGAATCCTTTCTCATTTGCCGTCAATTTATTTTCATTCAAACAAAGGGTGACCATGTGAAGAACATCACATCAGTTGACAGCCTGTAAATGTGATTTAAACATTTAAGCACCATTTACCCGGATTAAGTTTCAATTGAAGAACAAATGCTATTAGGTGGAAATCTTACAGTATGTGGTGAATGATGGAGGTTAAAATATTCCCTTTTATTGTTTGAATCCTATTGCTCATTTTTAAATGAAGGCACCATGTTACTTTGGTTCAATAGTAGCCTCATACCTTTTTAACTCATACTAATGTGCTTTTGTTAATAAGTAACTAAACACCTTCATACTCTGCTAATGTGCTGCTTCAGTCTTACACTATGTACTGTACCTATATTTCTTATATGATAGACTCTATATAAACACAAAGTGTGGATTCATTACAATTCAACTCCCGTCCACAAACACATGCACACAGGCCCACAAACACACACGCAAACACACACACACACACACACACACACACACACACACACACACACACACACACACACACACACACACAAAATGAGCATCGGTTCCTTCCCTAATCTTGTATTAATGGACCCAATCACAGACTCTATGAATAATCAATGGCCAGTGGTCTGCAACCACAGTGCTGAGACCTTGAGTGAAACTGAATTTTCCTAATAAGACACACACACACACACACACACACACACACACATACACTCACACACCTTGAGGCCCAAATTAGCACTAATGCACTGTGGGCTGAGAATACGTCACATGGTTTGTTTGCTGCAGAATGTGAAAGATAAACATGCTGTTTCAGGCTGTGCAATGTGTGCGTGTATGTACTGTATATATATATATATATATATATATATATGTGTGTGTGTGTGTGTGTATGGAGGGGAACAGTGTGAAAACGGGGACCTGTCTGTCCTTGTCCACTCTCTCCTGCCTTTCTTTTGCTGCTTTCCACACATGACTCTGTGTGGAAACAACCGCTTTGGCTAATAGCTGCTACATTAGTCTCTTAACCAGCTGGTCATGGCCATTTAGAAATGTTCATTAGGTCGCGGACCAGAGTGGATAGGTGTGATAGTTCACTCCCCACTGTTGACTGTCGCAAGACAGGAAAAGAGAGAGGCAGGCAGACAGACAGACAGACAGATGGAGAGGGAGAGAGAAGCAATTTACTGGCCAACATGACGACCAAGTGTTAAAAGCAGCAGATGCAATTATCATCATATTGCCCTGAATAAGAACCTTGTGCATAATTAGATCTCATTAAGCTCTATGAGTGTTATTTTAGGGCTCTGAAAAGGTTGGATAAGCAGGACTTGATATTATGGGTTATTAATGTTGCAACATCTGGTGCCATTCTGGCAATAGTCTGATAGGCGTCTGAATGGGCTGGAAAATTCAGTACTGAACTGATGTTACGACCATATTGTAAAATACAGTGTAGAATGCATTATTCTTATTTATGGATGGAGATATAAATATATACTGTATATAGATATGTGGTAATGTATAGCTTTATATATGGTCTAAGTGTATGCATGTGAATGTGTTTGTGCTGTTGACCAGTCAGAGCACATTACACACCGCAGAGGGAAACAGCCCTCTGTCGCCGGAAAAGCGATTGATTCTCCATTTCCATATTAATGAGCAGATTTGTTAAGAGCCTGCAGGAGAGGGAGAAAATAACAGGGTCTTCATAGGGCACGACATTTATAAATAAAGCTGATGCAGAGAAAAATGGAAATTAAACCTTTTAGTTTAATAAATTTGAGGCGTCCGCAGCAAAGCGAGCGATTTGCATTTCCATTTGTGGCCAAATAATGAGAGTGCGGGTCCATGATGAGCCTGCTAGTGCTGCGTTTGGGTCTCAAACAGTCAGACAATCACTCCAGCGTGCAGCCCTCCACATCAATGTCATTAGCTCAGGCCTGTTAACTCTGCAACTTGGCTTTCTAAGATTATTTGGTGAACTAGAGATTCCTATTGTCACTTTGAATGAAGATTACGCTCAAAGTGAAATTTATTCACTTCTGTATTTCCTGTATTTCCTGTATTTCCCCACCTGGATGTGTCTATATCTTTTTCCTTGAATATTGAACAACCTCTATACATGCAGGTGTCACTTTAAAATGATTCTTTGTTGTTCTAAAACAACCCTGTCAGAAAGAGTCTCTGTCTGTCGCTCTGCCTCTCTCATAAACACTTAGACACACACAACTCTCACACACACGCGTGCACACAAAGCATCACTGATTGAATTTATTGGGGAATGGATGTTGACTAGACCACTCCAAGTAGGCTAGATTGTTGTTGTTCCAAGATTGACAGACAGACCCAGTGCGGCTGATTGAAAGTGCCTTTTAGCTTGCTCTCACTGTATACTTGATTTGGCAAAATGGAAGGGGAGTCCAGTCTTTTCCCAGGATGCAAACACAGGTCCCTGTGTTTGTGTGGGAGTGCGTGTGTGTTTGTGTATTTGTGTGTGCAATGCCTACATTGACGAGTGGATGCTTTAGCAAATGCTGCATAAAATGCACCCCTTTCAGGTATTAATTGAATAATGCAAGCACTCTTCTTGTCAGCCATCAAGTGGGCCACTTTCTCAGTGGCCTGTGCTTCTCTCCTTGCCTGTGAATTGACTAGATTTATCTTTGTTGTTCCAGCCAATGGATGCCATTTGTTCCAAATGTTTGACATAAACATGCAAAGAGCAGAGGCGTGCACTCATAAAATAAGCTTCGAGACTGTTGTTTTACAGCCCAAAGGGACCAATGGGGGGGGGGCTCTCAGCCTATCAAATCATGTGGAGCTCTTGCTGAGCCAACGGCGTGTTAAAGTTCTCTTTCAACCAATGATGTGATGAAAAGGAACAATTGCCGCCATAAAGAAAGAAAGAGGAGAGGGGGAGAAAAGGAAAAGGAGCATGGAGGAGAGAGACAGAGTGCTCTGGGAGAAGGGAGAGTGCAGTTGGTGGAGAGATGTGCAGCGTTCTGCTAAATATGCGTACTTATTTTCCATGCCTTTA
This sequence comes from Enoplosus armatus, assembly GCF_043641665.1. NCBI lineage: Eukaryota > Metazoa > Chordata > Actinopteri > Centrarchiformes > Enoplosidae > Enoplosus > Enoplosus armatus. Next base: position 8,924,241 of record NC_092183.1, on the reverse strand, counting down.
ATGGGACACATCTCATTGGGCGCCTTATGTCTGCTTCTAAACTATAAAAGATATTTAGCTTTAGCTACACCTGCAGGAAATTCCCCATAATAAAGACAATGTTGGCATATGGAGCCTTTGCTGAATATGCTCTATGGTTTCTAGTGCTGTCAAGACACCTAAGGTATTAATGCAGCTTGAAAAAAGTTGATCACTCTAGAGGTTATATTTGACTTTTATTTTTGTGTTGTAATGATTAGAGAATGAAGCTAATCAGGATATCCCTTAATTTAAGTGCTACAGTTGTTGTAGAGGTAGAGATTCCACTCAGATGCTGTCTATATTATGTGTATGGATTAGGCTCAGGTGTGTGTGCATGGGTTTGTGCGTGTGTGTGTCTGTTGTGCACATTGAGGTTCGATTTGCTGATTTAGCACCTCTCTAATTTTCCACAGGGTAATATTTGCCTCACCTACTGCCATCTGTTTTTATTATCCAGGTGAATATGTTTGTCTAAGGATATCAATAATCATAAACAAAGCCATGACTCTTTCACCTCTTCCTCTGCGTACCCCTCTCAATATCCCCGGCTGTCTCTCACACGAGACTGCTCTCAGCTCGCGCTCTGATTGCACACAGTCTACATATTTCAATGTGTAATTGGTGAAAAGCAAACATTATCAACCCTAGTTTCAGTCAAACTACGCGCACACATACAGTACATAACCACACACACATAAATTCACACACACAGTGCCGTGGCTCATGCCTTGACTGAGTGTGTGCTCTCCTATTACAGACAGTAATTACCGTCAGTCACCCTGTGTGTCCATAACAAGCCAGCATAATGCCCTAATCAGGCCTGGATTAATCTAACCCTCTCTCTAATCACTCTAAAAGTGATTTATATTGTTTTTCCTGTTCGGAACAAATGAAATCTGTAGCCTAAATTAATACTGGCTTTTCATCACTGGGAAGTTAAAAAGCCAGTAACCATCACATTCTTGTCATTAAGGCTGCGTGTGAGGACAGACCTAAGTGTGTGCACACACAGGCGCACACACACACACACACACACACACACACGCTCACATATGTATTTAAGTTGTAAGGAAAAAATATATAATGTAATATTCCATTAACTTGGCAAACTAATAACATTAGTCTTCTGCTGAGAGAAAGGCTTTCAGACCGAGCAAATGGGGTCATCAGAGGAATAACTAAAATTGTATTGCTACTATTTCATCTTACATATCCTGCTTTGATTTAATATTTACAATCAGAAAATGGTTGATGATAAATTACTTTTACATTGTACAATTGTATCAGCTTTTTTTTTTAAGCAAGAACTTTTTGAGCTGTAAATTAAGTGCACTGAGAGTTTATTGGCCAGCCTCACGAATGTCGGCACAGAATTTTTTTTTTCGCATTGTAATGGACATGAAATCATTTTTTTATCCATCTACCAATTATTCTGATGAAAAATGCTCCATATCATTCTGTACAAGTCATTTGTCAAATTGTATCAGCCACAATCTTGCAATTTCTTGGTCCCAAGCTTTCATTTAAGATGGCATGCCTCCTATTTTGGTTCATGCCTCCTACTTTGTTTCATTTCCATTGTTAAACAAATCAATTCCAACCCTGACTCACTTCCCATTGTTTTTCATTATGAAGAACGAAGGCCGGACACGAATCATAACAGAACCCTGAAATTTCCTGCTCACTACTCAGTTTGTGCTCGGAATACAAACCAACTCACAAGAAGCACATTTAAGAAATGCAAATTGTGAGCCAATCTGGTCGAGCTATCTGGGCTCCCGGTTCCATATTCATTTCCTCAACCCTACTGTTCACAAACTCCAAAAACAATCCTGGGGTTAACCTGAAAGGGATAGGAAATGGAGGTCTGACAGCGTCCACTGTCTCGCACCGTTTTCTTCTCTTTTATCTCTTTCTCTTCCACACAGTCTCTCACCTTTGCTCCCCTCTCCCCCTCTTCTCCCCTCAGTCCCCTCTCCCCTGTTCTCTTCATGCTGTGTAATTCTCATCTTACACACTCTGTTGCTCTGGACTATGAATAATGCATGGTGTGTGAGAAATCCTCAATCTCATGCTTGGCTCCCAGAGAGCATTACGGAGCTTGCATCTCTATTACGGAGATGAATAGGAGAGAGGGGAATATCGCATAGGATACGCTCTAACTTCATTGTTTGTTTTCAGCATTAAAGCCCCAATCTGGGATTTCTTTAAGTACATATGAATTATGTATATAAATATACAACGAGAGGCTTGCTGATGAAAAATATCGTGAAAACTTTTGTAATCCACCATGTCGTCACCATAGTTCCATTTTTCTCCAGTGTCACAATACAAATAAATATGAACAAGAGCAAACTGTTCACAGCCTCAGAATAGATTCAATAGATTCATGTGCCTGTATGCTGCCAGCCCTTGAAAAATAATTTATTTTCAGTTAGTCAATTTTGTATAGAGAACTATTTTAAATTCAATCAAATAATGCTATAAAAAGCAGTACCATAACAGTTTTTTGATATGGTGTGTTTCAATTCTGTAGGGTTTTCATTTTTGCCTTCTCTGTGATTTGATTTTATGGAAATGATAAGATGGCAACTGCAGGGACAATGCATTTATAACTACAGGAGTCTGGTTGGGTGGGGTTGGAAACACTTTGAGAATAGGTCAGGTAAAACTCCATTATGTTCAATCCACAGTCTCATCACACTAGGAACAAATGACTGCTTGAACCTTTCTGCAGACACTGTGGAAAGTGTAAACTTATTGAAGTGGCTGAGCTATGTCGCCCGTGATGTGAACTTTAAGCAGTTCCAACAGTTTTACAAGCTTTTGTGACATCTTTCCCAGTCTGTTGTCAAACTCCTTTTTATCGGTTTCCTTCTGCAGAGCTGAGGCCACATCAGGGGACACTTACAAGAACACAAAGATTTTGGTTTCTTCTGACAACTGCGGGCGATGTGTGTGTGTGTGTGTGTGTGTGTGTGTGTTACTGTACATGTGAACTAGCCATGCTACGACATAGAGCCATGTTTTATGGGGTATGTACATGCGATAAAGGCACTGAAGAGTTAAAGTGCTTTTCTACCATGCTCAAAGCCATGTGTCAGCACTAGACCACTAAATCCACACAATTCCCTTGAACAGTTTCCCTTCCTCTGATAGTCTATCATTCCTCTGTTTCAGGTGGCTGGCCACTGTGGCTGACAGGGCCGAGTCCTTGAGGAGATCATGTGTCTGTGGAAAGTACAGGACAAGCACTGATGTTTGAGCTTTCAAACCAATGTCCCTGTTGTTGCCCCTTTCCCAATGTCTATATGAAAGAGGTCCTTTGGCAGATGCAGCGATACATGATTTTGCATTGTTGGAGTGCTTTGAAATATCGTATATGGTGTAGGAGGTAATATACAATCATATACTAACTCACTATACTAACTAATATGTTGTGAGTGTAGTTCTCCTCATTCTGATGCTCCTGGAATATGTTCCTTTCATATTTTACCAATATTTTTTTTTTCCATCTTTATGTTCTGCTTCACTCAGTATTGGTGAAGCACATCATTTGTACATCATTTGTCATATACAGCAGGGATAGAGAATATTATGGATAAAAACCTCCCCATTATTCCATGGTGCTGAAATCTTACAGAAATATGCCTCCCATTTTGGTAGACATGGCTTACTCTTTCTGTCTTTTTCGTGCCCATTTTGGATGACGGCCAGATGAATCACACTAACGACCTGGGCCCTGTGCTGCAGCACTGCTCTGAAATTAATATCTAAGGAATGGAGATATAGGGCAAATAGATGAGAATAGGAACCCGATATTCACTCTTGGGTACTACGTGCTCAGGCACAGACACACACACAAATACATGCACTCACATATACTGCACACAGAGCCTGACAGGCAGGCTATTATCCCCCAGCCCGGGCTGCCGTAATTGGCTATCGCTTTTTACAAATGTGGCTCCGTCTGACTCGCATATCAGCTCCCGTCTCATCAACCGTGTAGGGGTCACCATGTCCGTGCTTGTGCTTGTGCTTGTGCGTGTGTGTGTGTGTGTGTGTGTGTGTGTGTGTGTGTATATGTATATGTGCGTGTGTATATGTAGGGGTCACTGGTGTGCCCATCCCTCTCATGTCTCCATTTCACATGCTCATTTATGTCCATGCTAAACGAGCCAACGGATGCTATGTGTGTCAGTGGCTGGCTCCTCTTTAGCAGTGCTGGAGTATTTAGCCATTAGTCTGCTAATAGTATCAAGATCATTCCAACAGCGGCTAGCTGATGATGAAATATTAGCTTAGCTCAGGCTGTCATTAGTTAGTCTGGGCTTGCCTTGGAGGTCAGGTCCATCTTATTTCTCACACACAGAGATCAAACCCAGTTATTAACTGAATGTGCAGATCAATTTTCTTAATTTTGTCAGTTTGTAAAAAAGCATTTTTAGACGACTTTTACAGCTAAGATCTGCTGGTTTTAATATGAAGGCTTGACTTTTCTTTGCTCTCCAAGTGAAGTTTTTTTCTTTTCTTTTATCTGCTTGGAAAGCCCTTATGTACTTTTTTGGGGCAGTTTTGCCTTTAATTTGATAGTTGACAGTTTGGAGACAGAACAGACAACCACAGACATGGTTAGAAAGTGGGGGGCCATGACGGGGGCCATGACGTGGCCCCAACAGGAATCGAACCAAGGACATTGCAGTTATGTGGTATGTGCCTTAACCATTAACACCCCATTCTGATGAACATTTATACATTTTTTTATTGTATATATATTTTTTTTTACATTCAATTTTCTGAATCCTGCTTACTGTAAAGGTGTGGGTGGCTTCTAAATTCTGTCTTCATTTAAGATATATGCAATTGTTTTCACTTTTGTGATCACCTGTAAAATTAGGCTTCATTTCAAATGTTACTTATACCCCTTTCAACTATCAGAATACTGATAAAGAGCCAGCCATCATAAGATCACCTACAGTAAGACCACCAGCATAATGAAGGAAAATATACTACAAATGTCTAAAACATGACATGAATTTACAAGCTAATTACAACATAAAAAAAAATATTAGAAAACCAGGAGCTAAAAAGACACTGCACTGAAGTTATAAATTGCAGTCATTACTAAATTATAGCCTGTATGTAACCTGCATGCCTTCCTGGATCTTCTACACCCTGCTGTGCTCTGTCAAACTGATATGCATATATGGGTGTAGTCACAGTAGAAGCAATATCTTTTATTATGCAATGAAATCACAAAGGTGATACTGGTAATATGTTCACCCCTTGTATGTGGCACGCATATAGAGTATTTAATATGTAAAGATTAGTGCATCTAATCCCCTGACACAATTTAAGACTTCATCGGGTTAAACAGCTTTCACACTGACTTAATTGCACAATGTGAGATGTGTGATTTATGAAGGGAGTGATATTTCTTAAGGAAGAAGACAATGAAAGGGACTGACTTATGAATGGACCACCTCTTACTTGGGTCGGTGCACCACAGGTTTGTAGTTTTACTTTAAGAAGAGTCCCTGAAGTCAGGGCATAATTACTTTCCCACTAGGCGGGGCTCTGGAGCTGAAATTACATCACGCGTAATGGGGTTGATTTAAACCTATATTCGAGAAGGCAACTGCTTGCCTATCATACTCTTGCACCTTGTTAATCCTTAACCAATGAATTAACCCTCATTACCAGTGTTGGAATATAGATGAGCGCTCTCTCCCCGCTCTTGCTCTGAATTTTCTCCCCTCTATCCTGTTCTTACCCTCCATCTAGCTTTCTGTGATAGGGGACGTCTGGGGTCAGTGATTCTGTCCTGTGTCGCCACACGATAGTTCCTCCTGCATTCAGATTATTCTGACCTTAGATCAGCCCCATCAGGTGACCACTAAAGCACTTTAAACCCCAACCTATCCAACAGCCAGCTGCTCCCCGCAGAGTAAAGATTGTCTCATATCTCTCAGCTTGTGTGTCTATCTGTCTCTGTCTCTTATGAACAGAGGGAGCGGTGCAACTAAAAAGGAAACCATGAGCAAATGCTCTTCGGCAATGCTTCAATTTCAAATGACAAAGTAGAGACGGAGAGCTGAGCACTGGTGTGAGATGAGCTTTATCCTCAGGTGTCATTTACACCTGGCCTCCTCTAGTCTGTAAATAACATGCCTTAGCTCCACTTTCCACACAAGAGTCAAGTGCTCTCAGCCAAGATTGGAGTAGAGGAGTGTGTGTATGGGATTGTGGGGGTTTTACCCAGTGAGACACCAGTACATCCACCATTCAGGCATTTTTTTTAAAGCACATGAATCAATTCAGGTCCAAGAATTCGCTGCTGCAGTGAATGCGTACATTTGATTTCTTAGTCTCAAAATCCAATATGTTTTAGAACAGAATCTATTGGATCAGGTTTTTATTGCCCCCGGTGTAACGGAGGTGTTTTCTAATGATTGTATTTGATTGACACCTGGCACTCAGTTATCCTTCGCTGCAACCAATCTTTCAGACCGCTGACGTGAAGCTTAACAAAAATGTGGAGATCATTTCTTTGACACATTTACAGAATTACCTGAATTTATGAATTATGTTTTCTGCGCAGAATTGTGTTGCAACAGTTCCTCTGCTTTTTTTTGTGTGTGCATCCTGCGAGAGGTGGCGTGCCTGTGCTTGTGCATTCAGATGAACGTCCGGTCTTATTGTGTGTGACCTCCGTCTCTCTGGCTGTTTGCTGTCTCAGATAACATTTTGACATTCCAGTCTCCTCTCTCAGACACTGCGATACCTCGGACCGAGGGTGGATGGGGGGCCCAATGATAAGGCTTCACTCACAATTAGCAGGCAGGAGCAGGGAGGCGAGAGGGGGAAATTGAACTGTCAGAGAGAGAAGAGAAGAGAGGAGGTGTGGAGGAGAGAGGGGAGGGTGGGATGGGGAGGGGGGGTGACCCCATCCTGCAAAATGGAGCCCGTCATAATTTGTTCATTTGGTGCCCATCAGGCTCTACCTTCCCTCTCTAACACTGCTCTGCTGACCTTCCTCCCTCTCTTTCACCCTCTCCCATTCCTCGTCTCTCATCCTCCATTTCACCTTCCTGCTTACCTTCACTCATCACAGCGTTCCCTCCTTATTTTATACTATGTTGTCACTGTACATGTGATATGATTGTGGTCTCCCTTTTGCCACACTCACACTGTAGCTATTAAAAACATTATTCTTCTTAAATGCATCAATTGGTGATTTAAGAAAAAATTACTCAGAGGCTTCAAGAGCTGGGAGTCGGGAGAAAAGGAGCTAACAAGACCAAGGCCTGTGCCTGCCCTGCCTCTCTGGAGGATGTGATGGATGGTAATGTTAATATTAAATAAGCACAGAGGCTTTTAGCAGCTCTGTATTTAAATGTCAAATGCTGATGGGCCCTAATGAGATAATACTGCTGAGAGCAATTATCCTGCTAGACACAGAAAAGACTATTCACATCAACACAAGTACACACACATACATACAGTAGGTGTATACGTAATTGTGTACTTGTATACACACTGTATATTGCTGAGTAGAGAAAACAATTTAAAGGGTTAATAAAGATTTCTTTTAATGTATAACTTGATGATTTATTCAATGGCAGTTTTGAAACAAGGCCAGCTGTTACAGTACGTTATTGCTGCTTGAGTATTGTGTAAGTTTAGTCCTGCACGTAGCTTCAGCCGACTGTCAGCTGATCTTAAAATTGTCTAATGATGTTAAACAACTCAAAACACTGTGTAACAGTACTTAAGCAGGTCTTCTGTGTGTGTGTTGCATGTTTTTCCACCATGTCTCTGAAATATAGGGAAAGCACTTTCTGAAATCTTAAAATCTTAAAAAATTCTCACTTTTTAACAGATTGTCTGAATGTTGTTTTGATGATGAAATATGAAAACAGAACTTGTTTTGCCTTCCTTGAAGCTCTTGAATGTAATTTTTGCTGCTTGACTTGTGTTGTAAAACTAAATGGTTAAATAAAAAAAGTCTGTCAGGTATTTCTAAAATGGAAATCAGGCTTTGACTAAAGACATTTTGCTGCAAAGTAGCTCCTTTATTTTACAAGTGTAGTTTCACCAGTTATCAGTTTTGGCTACAGGTTGAACTGAGCAGTTGCTGCTGATAAGACAGTATAGATTTTCATCTTTTTAAATCTCTCTCTCACTCTGTACACAGTATACTGTGTGAATTGTTATATGTCAGCAAAAGTGTGTGTGTGTGTGTGACAGAGAGGATACAGGTGTTGTTAGCAAGCTCTGAAGGTGACTGCTGGTCTCATCCATCAAACAGGCTTTCCTCAGGCTGATCCCTAATGGATCCCCTCAATCAGAGCCGCTCACTGTCAGTCGCAGTGCAACAAAATGAGAAATCAGGCAACTGGTAGCGCAGCCAAGGTTGGGAGTCATATAAAGGGGACAAAGTGATAAAGACCAGCTCGTGTCCAGCCTGTTGATTAGTATTGAGTGATCCCAGCCTTCCAGCGGGTCATGACGGAAGCAGGACATCAATCTGGACAAAGCCACTTCTTCAACAACTGTAATCCAGCTGTACATTCGCTAAATTCAAATCTGCAAACTTGGGTTTCAGTGTGAGGTGACGTGTTGGCTATGCATAGGCCACTACATACCAGTCTGTGTCTTTAATTGCACTTAGTGCCTTCATATTAACTAGTTTTAATAAATCAATATAATTTGATAACAGGCTACGGACTGAGTGTGCCAGAGGTTTTGATTTCATTCAGTAGAATTTACAGCAGTAATTCAAATGGAGATGGTAAATGGGCTAAGCCCTCTCCGTACTTTAAAAAAGAATCCCAGGCTAATGTAGTTATCAAGAGTTAACGCACTTCACTTTACCATAGGCCATTAAAATCTATGAAGGGAGGACAGATTCAAACAGAGCATTCACTTTATCCGTCTGTGTCCAGGGCTCCTTGCTATGTTAAATGCTGGTTCTGTCTTCCCTCCACGGTGATTTGATTTGAGAAGCTAATATACTGAAAGCCTCTTCTTGCTGTTTGTCTCCAGCTACTCATTCTCTCAGCTTTAAAAGCCCAAAGCCTTTATTATTGAAAAGGCCTCTATTTGGTTTTAGGGTCTAACCAAATTGTGTACCACATCTTCCTCAGTGAACACAGAATGAAAAGGGTTTGAGTGCCGTTGCAGCCTAAAATAGATTCATTATACAGTATGTCTGTGTTTGGCCTCTAAGTAGACGGGAAAGACGGAAGGTGATTCATAGAGATGCGGAGGTATAGTGAAGTAATCACACTAAAAGCTCTCCATCTTACTGCAGGTTGTGCTCCACTGTCGAACCCACTCACTTGTCAGTCTGTACAAACCGTGGTGTAGTTTCAGACCTTGTGGACTGTTTCAGTAGCTCAGGGCTGGATTACCAAGCCGGCAACTACCTCAGATGTCCTGGCCCCAGGTTTACATAGAATCAGCTGAGATGCTAAAGGCCAGATAATGAGTCTTGCATCATTAGCTCATCCTCCACTTTGTGGAGTCCTGAATCAAAATCAAGTTTTAAACTATATGGAGCATATTTTTGAGGGTTTTTAAAAATAATTTATTTATTATTATTTATTTTATTAGTATTACCAAAACTTAATGGACATACATGTAGGTAGTATTGGTTGTTTACTGGGTCTCCAGGTGAAGTACAATGTTGTCATCTTTTGTCATACACACTTAACAAGTATTTGCAGTTCACTGACCCAGTACACAGAAAGCATGAGGAACAGGTGGTTAATAGGGGCCCAAAAGCTTATACTTTCTCCAGGGCCACATAGTGAGTTAACCCAGCACTGCAGTAGCTGTATATGTTCAAGACTGTATATCCTCATACTTAAATGACAGTTGTTTGTCGTTGCCTTCCTAAACAGCATTTTGGCTGCTCCAAAAACGTTCATATGAGTGTTTTTATATCTGCCGTCTCTATGATGATGATGTTTAGGCATCTAAAGCTACATTAAAGAAAAATTGTGCCCATGTTTAAAAGAGCAAATATTAACTCAGATGTCAAAATCAGACACTTTGTAAGCTAAGATCTTAGAAATACTAAGCTCCCCTGAAGCACCCAAATCACCAATTTCTTGACCATAAATAAAAAAAGAAGCTCTCTAATTTGTATTATTATTATTTTGATTTATATGTTATTTATTCAGTTATCTAAATGCTGTTTCAATGCCTTCTCTAAACTGCCAGGAATAAAATATTAGGGTGGACATAGTGAAGTCTTTATTGATTTAATTATATTGTTGGCCTAAAACTTCCCAAGAAAAAAAATGTGTGAAAATCCTGAAATCAACTTATGAAATAATGAAAGTGTACATTTGTAGCTGTAGAATGTAAACTCACTCCAGGTTGCTAAAAATTCACTTTACTTCTATGAGAGTATAGTTGTCATTCACAAGTTGCTTGTCAGGAAAACATCAACACAGATCAATGTATGTCTGGTGAGAGGAGAGGGAGAAAAGCCACATATAATACTTTTGTTCTGGTCTTGCTGTGAATTAAGTAACTAATAGTAAGTCATATCAGTTCCATTCATTCTTTGTCCTTGTTGCAGGCAGATACTCGCCTGTTGACGTATGTGGTGATATTAATATTGGTGGCGATATTGATTTGGAGGCCTGCACACAATCATACATACAGCTGTCTGGTGGTGGGCTTACCAATCACCATAAGTCAGTGTCTGGCTGGGAACACCAGGGGTGGTGTGAGCACCCATCAGAAATTAATCAGAGAGATTTAATGCAGCCTTCGTCTCTACTATTTCAGGAGTTCGTACAGTTCTCACATTATTCATACAAGCGTCATATTGTTTGGCCGGAGTGTGACTGCAGTTTTAAGGACACATACAATCTATGCAGCATTGATTCTAGAGCTCAGATCCTGCTCTATCCTGCTCTACTCTAAAAATGCTGAAGATTTCTCCACCAGCAATGAGACAAACTAGATTTATTAAGAGGACAGCTGTCTTTACATCTGTTTGAAGTCTTACTGCTCGCGTTGACTGTCCTCCACGTTCCTCTCTCGCTCTGAAGCTAATGAAGGCTCCTTGGTTACAGCCCATGATTATCATACAGATAGGATCATATCCCATTGATTTTATGCAGATGATCACCTTTCTGTGTACGCTGGCCTGATGGTGGTAGTAATTTACAGAAGAAAATCAATTACCCTCCTCGTCTGCAGGAGTAATTGTTTATTATTTTCCTATTAGACAAACTGTGTTGATCAATGTTATGGAAAGATTGCCCATGAATACTATCAACATAAATAGATTTGCCTTCGACATTAGTACTACTTTTCCTTTAATGACCTGTACAATGTCAAACCAATGCCACAGGCTGAGATTTAAGCACTAACTGTGTGTGATGGATTTGTGTGTGTACTTGCGTGTGTGTTTGGTATTGGCTATAAGAAATGGATGTAGTGCAGTTTCTGTCTGTTCACACTTTCTCGGTGTCTTTGTGCAGAAACTTGTTGCAAACATAGACACCCTGCGTACGCCTTGAATTTACCTGCCACAGATGTGTTCTCTGTGGAGGTTTGATGGCATGATGAAACGATTGCATTCAAGATGCTAAACACAGGATCCTGCATTGATGCTGTTGTTGTTTCACAAATGTTCTGTTGATGTGAATAGTCAGTGGTTCCCCCGGCCCCGTCCGCAGCCTCTCTGCCTGTATCAGTGTCGATTGTTCTAGACACAAACTAATCACTATTACTCACTGAAGTAATTGGCCCGGCCCAGATCACAGAGTAGCAACCCATCGACTGGTCCGGGGATCAATACTCTGATCAGAAGAGGTGGGAGCCGAAAGTAGGGATGCAGAGGAAGGAGGAGGGATGTTTTGTAATGTAGCAGATCAATCTGGCTGAACCGCACGGTTTCTGGGTGTGTCCTAGTCCACCTATCACGTTCACTGTGCAGCCCAGTTTAACTTTACCACTAAGCTGTTTTCTCAGGTGCTGTGCTTCTCTGCCTGCCACACATCTGGATTCAGAGGGGGCTCGTGGTCAATACAAATTCTTACACACTTTAACAAGAGGCAAACCCCTCTCCCAGGAGGCACGGTGACGCCTTCCACAAGTTACCAATCCCCCAAAGGTTTAACACATATAGACAGACACAAACTTCACAGCTTTGGATGAATTTGTCCTTTGAATTTTGGACAGTTGAGTCTATATCTAGAAACCAGGAGATCCACTGATATTTAAAACTGGTACGTCTGATATTTATTAGCTGTGTCATCTCTACCTGCTACTTAATGATGTTTTTAAAGTAAAACAGAAAGCTTGAAAATGCAACAATGCTTCTGTCCGTTTTTGGAGTAACTCTGCTCTTATATATCAATATCTTTTCTTGAGATTTACTGAAGGGAGCTCATGGGATATTTCTTAAATATATTACATTCAATTGAATTATTTTTTTAATGTAATGCTGTTTAGTCAATTAGCAGAAGATCCACTCTGTATAAACGATGCCTCTTGCAGGTTTGTCTGTCCTGACAGAGGGATTCCTTCTCTGTTGCTCTTCTGAGGTCTGTTATTTTTTGTGTTTTTTTTAGGGTGTAAGGATACAGGGTGTTGTATGTTGTACAGATTGTAAAGCACTCTGAGGAAAATGTATTATTTTGGGCTATATGAATACAATTAACTTGACTCGATTCTAATTTTCATGATTCAAGTCATTTGTAATGCTAAAATGCCAAACAAATGTGAGTAATTTTCTTTCGTTTAAATCATTGTACAAAGATATTTTCTGGATGGGCATTCTTCACTATTTTTGACATTTTATAGACAAAATAATTAATCATCAGCTATGAAAACCATATAAAAAACCTCATCCTTTCTTCCAGTAAAATCATGTGGGTCATGCCATTTTGACCTAGTAAGAGTTACATATTTTCCTCAGAGTTCTTTACAATCTGGACAACATACAACAGCCTCTCAACGGAGCAGGTCCAGGATTTGTCTACACGTGACATGTCAGTTTATCTGCTTTGCTTAAAGAGTTGTTGTTTCACAAATTAAAGCTGAACCCTATAATATTATAACAATTACAAATGGGAACCCTATTGTAACCTGGACTTGTGCATTCTACCTGATGTGGATTGTAACTGAATTGTCAAAAGAAAGCAAAGCATCCAGAAGGAACTGACGAACATTTAAACATTCACATAGAAATTGCTGTGAACGATAATCAAACTCAACTCCTTTACTGCTAAGAGGTGACTGTGCTGACGACCGAGCCACTGTGTCCGATCCCTGAGATTCCACAAAACGCCGGGATCACTCTCCTAACGTTTGGTCTCAGCCGTTGCATTCTCCTGCTCAGCCTATTTCATGGAAAGAGCAGGTGGCCCTAATATTTCATGTGTTCATTGTGTTTGCAACCCTTAGCCCCCCACTCCTGCCCCTTGCCTATTCCTCTGTCCACTAGAGCCCATTTCTCTTTTCATCCATGCTGGTCGTCGTCCTGCATTTAGGCGGTTCCTGCTCGGCCAGACAGAACGCTGGGCACAGTTTCGGTGCGTTGGCCCTCCTCTCAACATTCTCATCTCAGCATCTCCCCTGACGCTGCTCCTGTCTCACCTTCTCTTCTCCTCCATCTCCCTCTGCTGCCCTTATCCCCCCTTTTTGCTTTTTTCTCTTTCTTCCTCTTCTCTCTTCCTTTCCCCTTCCCCTCGCTCTTTCTCTCTCTCTGTGGTTGTTGATTGGGTGTCTGAGTGCTTGTGGCAGCTGTGTGTTGTGTGTAATAGAGCAGAGAGGCTAGTCTGAATACAGCGATGGGAGAATTTGTTTATGTGAGAGATGCATAGATGGAGACAGGTCTCCAGACGCTGCGGTCTCTCTCTTGCTGTCATCCCACATTCAGGCCCTGACAGGAGATCTGAGATGGCCAAATATGCCAGACGCTCGCCCCAAATCCCCAAGCTGCACCCCACAATCCAACCGATGTGTGTTTGTGTTTATTCAGATTTGACAGAATGATTCTGTGTGTGTGTGTGTGTGTGTGTGTGTGTGTGTGTGTGTGTGTGCATGTATCTCCAGGAGAACATGCTTGATCAGATTCCCCTGCCACAGGCTTGGTCCAGGGTCCATTACCACTGAGCGATAGAGGGGAGAAAGTCTACCAGCTATTCTCTTTTTATCCCATCCCAGTGATCTCTTTCTCTTTCTCTGATATGTTAAGGCTGTTCAGTGGGGCAAGAATTCAGCTTTCATCGCTTCCCCCGAGATGTGTGTCCAGCTCAAACAGCTCATTTAGCGTTTTTCATTCCCCTCTCCTTGGTGCACTCGTAGTTGCATTTTGTATCTGAATGTTTGCTGCGGTTTGTCCAAGTTAGCCTTGTCACTTCAACCTCGCATCTTCAGGGACTCTTTGCTTTGTCTTTGTGTCACAGTGATGTGCAGCGATGTGTTATTTATCAAGTGTTTCAATTGAATAACCTCTGCTTTTCGGTTCATATAGAGCTTCCTTGACTTCTCCAAAGACTACAGCAGCACACTGTCTTGTTTGGTGCAGTACTGAGCGTGGCACTCTTTTTCCGAAATGAAAACAAACTAATGTATTGGAATAATATGCTTAGAGGAGAGACACTAAAGCACAATTAATGAAGACTGAATCTGGAGTGGCTGCTTGGCCGTACAGCTGTTGTTCCCAGTAGAATCCATGCTTCCATCAATGCAGCTTCACTAAAACGCGAAGGCTGCATTCTGAGAGCAACCACAGTCGGCATGTTGTGGCCTTTTAACTGCCTTCAGCAATCACATTTGATGCTCCTTAATTATCCAACGCTTTCCCCTCTTCTGCCTTGCTGCCTTCTTCCTGCTCAGCCGCATAGACGGTGCGTTTGCTTACCGCTCTGCCTTGCCTAAGTGTTCGCCTGCATGTAAATTAATCTTGATTCACTTTACCCTGCCCTGCTGAGTGCTACAAATTACCCTATAGCAACGAAACAGCACAAGTGAAAAAAGCCAAATTGCTGCACTTGATAGGCTGTTGCTCCTGTGCTTTATGCCATTACATTAGCGCTACATAATGAATGCTCTCTTGTGAAAAGTAGTGTGTTGTAGGTTTTTAATTCATCCTGAATAGGGAATGTTTGTGTATCTCTCTGTCTTTCTCAATGTGTCTGTCTGTATGTGTTTCTCTAGAAGAAGCTTTAATGAAGGAGGCTTTGCTGAGTAACCACGAGGCGTACATTCACTCACAGTGCCTCCCTCCACCATCCCCAAACGTCAGCATCCATCATTCCATTTACAGGAGCTTGACAAAATTAGCTGCCTTTGTGCCGTAGTCACTCTAATTGGCAGAGGAAGAAAAACAGGCTTTTGACACAAACACAGGCAACACATTCACTTACCGCAGCACTTGTCTCTCTGCGGATGTTAATGCGAAAGAGGTTTAGGTTTTAATTCACCAGAACAGAATTGGCTCCGGCTTGAGTGCTTCGTTTTCTACTCTGACTGCTCTTCACAAATTTCCCAGCCGTCTTTTATTGCTTTTAAACCACAGTTTTATCATCTTTCTCCACTGATGGATGTTCACTCAGTACTTACTTGCTTGTCTGGTGAGAATACGTCCCTTAAGAAGTCAGTCTTTGTTCTGTCATCATGACCGAAAGTATTTTTATTTGCCGTGTTTGATATCACCATATTAGTCAAATATTTTACTGCATGTGAAATAACCTTGACAATTGACAAAGAAAGGACACTCACTGTGGCTATGTTCTTGTGTGTGTGTGTGTGTTTGTGTGTGTAAATCAATGACAGTGAATGGGAGGAACCACTCTACAAACCCTCATCTTTCATCTTGAATAACCGATATCATAAACAGACGCTACTCATCAATCTCACCTGTGTTCCCGATACAAAGATGGGGGGCAGGTCTATTTCCCTCTCTTTCTGCAGACCTGATGACATTTACTAAATTGCCCTATGCATGTGTGTGTGTGTGTGTGTGTGTGTACGTACACACACACACACACACACACACACACACACACACACACTGAGCAATGTGTTTTGTGAATGTGTGTTTCTGCGTGCATGTGCCTAATGTTTGTGCTCAGCAACATTTGTGCGAACTTGATGCTGTCTGTTTGTATTCCAGTAATATTGTAGATCAATTTGGTTTGAGTGGACAGTTTGGTTCTCCTCAGTGATCTTTGCCTTTTTTTTGCAGTTATGTGTTGGGAACCCTGCAGCTCCATGACCGTCCACAGAGGGGCAGTGTAGCAGTTTGCAGCTGCTGTGGACCTGGAGAGAAAATGAAATAAAAGCGGGGATAAATCAGGAAAACCAGCACACATGAAGAAGAGGTAACGATTGAATTATGTTTAATGATGTAATTTGGAGAGGAGTGTGCTATATTATAACAAATGATAAAAGTGTGTTTTAATGAGTAGTCATAAAGACTTGGTAGACAGTCTTATTCAGTAGGCCTCGGAATTGGCTTGCAAGGGTCCTCAGGGTTGAAAAAGAACAAAGTGACTTTGGGACAATAATTATTATTATTATTATTGCACGCCTGTTTATTATCACTCACCAATTCAATGCCAAATTGAGTGTGTGTGTGTGTGTGTGTGTGTGTGTGTGTGTGTGTGTGTGTGTGTGTGTGTGTGTGTGTGTGTGTGTGTGTGTGTGTGTGTGTGTGTGTGTGTGTGTGTGTGTGGCCCAAGGTCATGGTAAACATTGTACATCACTACCTTCAGGCAACAGTGATAATCCTTGGATAAATAATAGATGGAATATATAAATCTATTAGCCCGAACAAGCCTGATAAAGACATTTATCCCTCTGAAAGGGGGATTACCAAACTACGACCGTGTTTGTGTCTGTGTGTGAGTGAGAGAGTGCATGAGTGCCTGTCTTTCGCTATAAAGGTAACAGCAGAGATAAACCAGACACTATGAGTCCAGGAAATCAACGCATGTTTATTAACACATTTCTCTCACCCAGAACATGCCTTCCAATCTTCCACCTTTAATATCAAACATTACGTGCTAATTATTCCCCAAAAAATAAGAAAATGTGATTGTGATTAAAAGGCTCTTTTCACTGAAACATTTCCAGTTTAAACGGTGCTCAATGAAGTGTTTTGTGCCAACTGTTCCTTTCTGAACTAAAACTAAACAAAGTTCCCAGCAACTGAAAAACAAAGAGTGCCACAACAATTAGATGGTAACAATTAAATATCATTATGTTGTAATTAATCCGCACACAATTCATTAAATACTAATTCCATATGAAATTCGGGCAGAGAGGAATGCCATCAATATGCTGCTTTAATTAGCATGTGATTGACAGCGTGCTGAAATGGAGAGTTTTTGTATAGGACGACACGGCATGTGTGTGTTTCTGTCAGTGTGTGCAAAGTGGATCATCTTAAGTGTGTAAAGATAAACTCCCCTCTGTCTGTTGATGGTAATTACATTTGCTCCCTGTGGGGTTGCTGGTATGGCCAGGTTGGAGGAGGCGGGTGGGGGGGGCATGATCTGTGCTAATTGTTGTACATGAGAGCCTGTTTTGGCTCCTGATAAGCACTGCGGGGCCTCTGTGTGTGTGTGTGTGTCTGTGTGTCTGTATGTGTGTGTGTGTGTGTTCAAGAGGTGTGAAACTGAATGGAGCCATATGACTACAGGTCACACCCAGAGTGCCGTTGCCAGGATACAGCATCTGAAGCATCATGGAGGGGTGGTACCAGGGTACTCCATCTTCAGCCCCCCCACCACCCTGATCCTGCTTCCTCCCCTCTGTCCCCCCTCTGCCACTTCCCCCTGGGGTTTGGCTGAATGGGCTGGGCTGACAGGGGCTGAATGGTTTGGGGTGACAGGGGGGTGGTGTCCTATTTGTCCCTAAATGCTTCTCTATAGACCCCTGATAATAGACTGGCTGCCCGTTCCCCTTCCCCACCCGCCCCACCAAACCTCCGCCACCTTCTCCCACTCTGTCTCTGTCTCCTTGTCTCATTGTCTCCCCCTCATCCCCTCTGTCTCGCTTTCCTCCCTATCATGTCTCCTTCTCTTCCTATCTCTTTCTCTGTCTCTCTTTTTCTTTTCTCTTTCTGCTGCGGCACTTCTTCAGGTATAGCAGCGTTAGGTTCAGTCCTCTGATGTGTAAGCATTCTTTGCTGCTTGTTATAATGTGCATGTGCTGTGTTCAAGTGTCTGTGGTGTGCATGTAAAAGCAGAAGGTCACTGCTTATTACTTGCCCCTCCAACTCCTCAGCATTGTCCAGCAGCACCGGCTCTGCCAGTGTTAATAGGAGCTGCTTTTGATGTTGGTCTTTCATGCTTTATTTGAAGACATAGCTGAAGATACCTTTGATGACTGCAGGCCTGTTAGTCAGGCTGTGTGATAAATGAGAGGAAGTAAGGAAAAGTCTTTTTAATGACAGTTCTGTGATCAAATAAAAAATAATAAAGCCATGAAACCACTTCGAGCAAAATCCTTGAAAAGAATACAAAGATGGAGGCTCTCTCTGTATTCACCACACACTCAAAAGGAAGGCACACAGAGAGGTCACCCACCTGCATCTGGATCACCATCTGCTTAGTGGATTCACAGCATCAGATGTTTATGTGTGCTTTCACAGTGTAAAAAAAAAAAAATCTGTTTACTAACTTGAATGTGCATGCTTGATTTTCTGTACGTCTGTGTCTATGTGTGAGCACGCACGCCTGTGTTAGGGGTCAGGAGTGAAGATGTTACCCTCTGGTCATTCATCACAAGCGTGACACGCTCTCCCCTGCGCTCCGGTACGCAGAGGCAATGTTTTATAAAAGAATAACACGTCAGCGGGCACCCACCGGCCATCCATTACCACCCTGTGCAACCTGCAAAGATTGTACAATAGACTCACAGATTTCATGCACTCACTGTGCCATACTTGTCGTCTGCATATAAAATAGCACTCATTGTCCTGCCCATTTTTTGTTTTGGGGGAAAGACCTTTTAAAATCCTGCCTCCTCTTGCACTGTGTGTGGTTTGTGTTGTCCTGCAGAGGTAGAATGAGGCAGAGGATGGAGGGAATGCGTAGATTTTAGACACAGGAGGCCCAGGATCTGGAGTTGGCTTATGGGAGCTGAGCAGACCTTTTTAAAGTGTTCAGTGCTGGAGGGAAAATGTCTTTATCTTCTTTCTCTTACTACACACACAGTTAATGCTGCCCTCACATGACTCATCACTCTTCTAGATGACAGCAGCTGACACTACTACGACTGCTACACACCCATTTTTGAAGTTGTCACAGATGCAGATGTACAATATGCCTGCACATTATGGTGAAATATAAAAATATAATAT
This sequence comes from Enoplosus armatus, assembly GCF_043641665.1. Lineage (NCBI taxonomy): Eukaryota > Metazoa > Chordata > Actinopteri > Centrarchiformes > Enoplosidae > Enoplosus > Enoplosus armatus. Next base: position 8,904,872 of record NC_092183.1, on the reverse strand, counting down.
AGTCTAATATTTAGATAAAATATAGTAATGCCACAGAGCCTGACTCTGTTCAAGTAAAAGTAAGTATCCACCTACCAGCACCTCTAAATGATATCTTGGTTGTTTTAATCTGTACAAAAACCAAAGTGTAAAAACAATAATTTGCAGTTTCTTATGGGCATTGTATGCCCATAGACTATTTCTTGTCTGGAAGCAGTTGCTAGGTAATCAGCAGATGCTGCCAGCCAAGAAATAGCCTGGCACATAACCCCACAGAATGAAGAATTGTCGCTTTTACATACTTCAAATGTGCTGGTAGGCAGATTTTGTTTTCTTTGGACAGAGCCAGACTAACTGTTTCCCATCTGTATACTAAGCTAACTGGCTGCTGGCTTCAGCTTCATATTTAATGGACAGACATGAGAGCAGTATTGATCTTCTCATCTAACTCCACCAGAAAGCGAATAAGGGTATTTCCCAAAATGTCAAAGTATTCCCTCAAAGGTTTGAGACAGTGCCTGAATTGGACCAAAAAAGGTGCCAGTACCCTAATTCAGCAGTTGCATGACATGATCATCGTATGTGTCTGGGATATATTTATAGTTATATGCATATCTTGGTAATATATCCCACCTCAAATGTATTTTTGTATGCATTTCATTATATTCAATATACATCTCCAGTTATATTGCATATATGCTAGATTAAAACCAACGGAAAATATATCTGTTGGTCTACAGGTTAAATTGGATAATGAGAAGGAATACCAAAGGCAAGTCCATAATGTATGGGCAAGACTGCATGATGCAGTCACATCAAATGTCACCTTGAAGTAGAGTGTGTCAAATCAACATGAATTATAACTGATAAACTTCCTTTATCTTCTGGTAAATTAACATTTCCCCCTTGCAATACTGGTGTATACATAGCATTACAGAACAAAGAGGGTGGAAGGAGAAAGCTTGAGAATAGTATTTCACTTACTTATATTGTTGTTACTTTGTTGTCATACTTTTTTTTTGACATTCAGAATTGGGTAAAAGAAGATGAATGCCATAAAATACCTATATTATTTCTGTAGGAACCCTCATCAGTTGCTAAGGTTTCTTCCTGGTCCTCTGTTTTTTTCTTTTGCCGTTATTAATCATTTTAACAAGGACATTTTCAGCGCTGTTTTCTCAGCGTTATGTTAGCTATACGTTTCCACAGATGCAGTAACATCTCACTCCCTATGCCTAAACCTAACGAACCAAGCCAAAGAACTCTAGCCAATCAGAGGCAGAGTAGGGCGGATCTTCGCGGAATGCCGGTGGGGAAAACATAAGCGTTGCGTGAGTGTTTAGGGTGCACACATAGACTCACCAGGAGGTGGCGGTACGCAATAAGAAGTATGGGTACTCGTGGACAAAAAACAGAAGTGCCCGTACTCAGTACCGGTGAGTACCGGCCCATTTCAGGCACTGGTTGGAATTTTATAAATAGAAAATGTTTGTGTTTCTCAAATTGACAATCATGCAAAATATAGGCCTGTTTTACCTCTGATGTAATGAACACTTACCATCATCACAACTGTTAAAGACTTAGATTTTGTTGTTGTCTAGTGTTGGTTTGTGTATTTAAATACCAGTCAATAGATTTGGGAGTGATTCCAGGTTCCAGTCTTGTGTTTTTTTTCTCATTTGTTGAAGTATGATTTCCCTTTTGTTTGCATTTGCATTGCAGTTTGTGCCTTCGGGCCATCAGTATTTTGGATGCGACAGCTTGTGCTGTGTAAGACGGAACAAGTTGAGGACGTTGTGAGTTATAGAGCTCTTAGACCAGTTTACGAGGACTATTATCTCTCAGTTAGTCTCAGTTTTATGTGCATTTTCTCTGGGCTGGTCTGGAACCATCAATTTAATGCATTCATAAAGCAAGGTTAGATAGCACTGAATCAAACAGAACACTCGCTGACACTCTCCTCTGCTTTAGAGCTAAAGTCACAAAGAGGAGATGGAAGAAGAAGACGAGGAGAGGCGATGAAAGATGGAGAGACAGTTTTATGATGTCTTTTTAAAGCCAATTTAGAGCAAAAGTTTTGTTTCTAGCTGCAATAACAATTGGAAATGTAGTCACACAGTGAAACCCAAACAAATATATTTCCCCCTGTCCATTCGAGTGTCTGTTGCATGGACACTTTATTGTCTGACATGACTCTGTGTTCATGTATCAAGCAGACTTATGTGTTTTGTGAGGCACACATTTTCGTGGTGCTTATTGCCAGTTTTATAGCAGGCCATTCCTTTCATGATGTTGCTCTGTCACCTGCTGTTTCCTGTCAGCAGTCCGAGAGACAAAGACGTTGTCGTTAGTCCAAACATGTGCGTACTATTCACTTCAAAACAAATAACAGGCAGAGATCGATATGGGTTGAAACGGAGTGTAGTGCTTATGGACAACACACAGTTTTTCCAGCAGGCATTCAATAAGAGTCTGATTCCATTTCACCTCATTTGAGGTGTGTGTTTGTGTGTCTGTGTGTGTGTGTGTGTGTGTGTGTGTGTGTGTGTGTGTGTGTGTTGTGTGTAATCTATCTGCTCTTGTGTGACACCTTCATTTTGAATGCTGGTGGAGACACAGCAGGCTAAGAGAACAAATGGATGAGAAAGTGAGAGAAGAAGGAAAGGAGAAATGAGGAAAGAGTAAAGAAAGAAACGCTGAAGTGACTCGAGTAGAGATCTTGTTGCTTTGTTTGTGTGAGTTGTGTGTCTGAGGATGCAGTGCCAGCACTCTCTGACAAGGAAGAGGAGATTTATCACCTCTCAGTGGTACCTTACACCCTGACAGAGCGACAATATGAGAATCCCCCTGACACACACACACACACACACACACACACACACACACACACACATAAACACAGATGTACCCTGATGTGTTGGCAGTGTGTGTGTTGTGACAGGCATGGTGGAGCAGGCTGCAGGTTCTTCTGTCTGGCTTTGACGAGCATGTCATTTGCAGAGACAGAGGGCCTCATCAGTACTTAAATAGTCTGACATCTCTGCCACTACATTTCTGCAGGGGTTTCCTGCTCTCCATTCCCTTTTTTCCACCTTGTCTCCTATCTGTCCTATTCTTTTTATCCCTCTGTCCTCCTACCTTCTGTCCATCCTTCTTCTTCTTCCACCAGGCCACTCTTGTGCAATTCCTTTTTCTGGTCTTTATATCAGTGACTGTGAAATGTATTCCCTCTCTTTTGTTTTCTCTGTGTGTGTTGGAATTTGAGTGTTACCTGCTGTGCCTGACTACCTGGTGTAAAGCATTAGATTCTCTTTACTTTGGCTGCGCTGAGTGAGTTTTTGGCTCTAGTGAAATTCAGCATGGCAACAGACCAAAGGCTAAATCTGAGTTCAAAATTATCCTGAATCTTTCTGGCAATATTCCACAGAAATGATGAAAGCTATGCAGCTGTATCTTTGTATGCTTTGCCAGAAGCAGCTCTTGTTGTAGCAACTGAATGCGCCCGACAGTAGTCTCTTGCTCATGCATAAGCTACTCATCGTAGCAGTGAGTCACTTTGTGCAAAGAAGTACTCAAATCTACAGGACAGCAGAGAAGAAAAAAAACACAAGTCAGGACAGGCTTAATTGTGATTCTGATTTGAATGAGAAAGCACCTTAATAAAAGGGCCATTGGAGGCAGAGAGGTAAAAGGTTTTACCTTTAACAAGCGCTGCGCTAAAACAACTCTGAACCTGAAGAGGTTCGCTCTGAAAGGCATGTATAAAGCTCTTTGTAAGTGTCTGCTTATGAGTGTGTGTGTGTGTGTGTGTGTGTGTGTGTGTGTGTGTGTGTGTGTTTATGTGTTAGCAGTTGTACATGTGTTTGTATGTGTGCATGCCACACACACACACACACACACACACACACACACACACACACACACACACACACACACACGGGTGATTTATTCCAAGCACAGGGCAGGTAAATTGAAGCAGGCCTTTCAGGTTGGTTTTCAGCTCCAGGTCTAATGAGAGCAGCGTTTCCCGTCCCTCCAAACAATGCGCTCCTGTCTCTTAAGAGCCCTTCCACCCGCCTGCAGCCTAGCCACTCTACATTAGATCTGTGGCCTGCAGCAGCCACTACAGTGAAAGGCCTCAGGCCCTGAAATGGCTGTTTGATTCTTTCCCTGCTTTGCCTCTAAATGAATGATTTATTGGCTGTCAATGAGGAGGCCAAGCGTAATGGACAAAAGCAGCACTGCAGAGCCCCAGTCAAGAGGATGTTGTTGTGGATGTTCTCTTTGAGGATCTCCCTGCCTCTGTCTGAAACTGTAATGAAGAGTAAACAACCTCGCTAGTGCCAGACCAAAGATAGTTGGGCTGCATTAGGAATCGAATGACTTCTAGTTGAATGTTGACATCTTGCACCTTCAGCCCCTAATAGAAACATATTTTTGAAATCTAATTCACAGTTTGAGAAATTGTTGAAGAATTCATACTAATTCTCACATCATTGAGGTAATGTTGCTTTTAAATTAGCACCAGTCATGTAAATAAACATTTTGACAATGAGCTGGATTTCTGAGCCACAGATGCAGGACGATGTAGGCTATCAGACACACCAATTCCTTCTGCTAGCACAAGACTTCAATCAATTAACACCGCTGAGTAACCTACCCCGCGCACACTGTGACTGGAGTGGACGCAGGCGGCAATAGAGACGTGTTATTTAAAATCCCCACTGCTTTTGTTCCTGTAAAAGGGGACATTAACACCCGCTCGTCCTTTGGCCTCTGCTTGTCATCCAAACGGCTAATTTCTCCAGATCCCTCTAATCCCCCAGGAGAGACAGCAGGGCTCGGGGCCAGCAGGGACGAGGGCCTCAGAGGCCGGCCTCTAGAATGGAGAGTCAATGGGTGCTTTTAGAATTGACGTTCTAAAATGTGCCTTTGTTTGCATCATGCTCCCTGGCGTCCCGCCTTTCAGCAGTTCTAATGATAAGTGACAGGCCATTAATTGAAGCTCTTTAGGAAGCCATCATCAGACACACGTCTGATGCTTCTCCACTGAGACCAGTGGAACAGTATTGCAGGGTGGTAGTTGAGAAAATTGTGGGGTTAGGTTGCTTAATCTGTTTGATTTTATTGGTGCTTGTAAATCACTCGTTTGAAGGATGAGAATATTATTGGCTGGAAAATATTTTTATTTCTCTTTAGCCCAATAACCAACAGCTTCTCATGCATCTTTTGAGTGGACACAAATGGGTCAATAAAAATTTTAAAAAAATGTGACACTTAATACAGGCATGTATAATGGTCTATCTTAAAAAAATGTATTGATGTCACAAGAGAATTTCTGTGCTTTTGTGATTACTTCTTTGTTCTTGTTATTTGTTAACAAAAGGAAATACAGTGCAAATAGTAAAAAGTCTTGCAGAGTCATGTCTTTAATGTATTTTACAAACCATACAAGAAACAAAAAGGAAATAGAAATAGTAAAGTAAAGATGTAAATAAAATGTAAAAACGATCTCTTGTGTCATAGTCTTTACCACAAACATAATATACTGCATTCATAAAGCAGTGTGGCGCCATCAACTGTTTTGTTTACAATGTGCACTTCCAATATGGACTTTCAGCCTTCCACTTCTCAACATGATATTCTCCAGAACAAATAAACACCAGGAGTGTTTCACGCAGCAGCGGTGGACGACCATAATTTGAAAATTGCTTCCACTACTGATGTACAGATGATAAAAAAAATTCATCATATGGGCTTACTGAGCTCTTGATAAGAAAATAAGTAGAGGAATATTACAATGCAATTGTCCATATATCATGATAAAAACATAAATTTAAAAGTAGAACAGGCATAGGAACAGGAATAGGAAGCAACACAAACAAGCAGTTCACATGAATCATGTGTTTCTTATGCACTCTTGTCACCGGTAGGTCTGTTAGATGTAAAAGGTGAGCAAACTCAACTATGCAATTGAATAGTTGATTATTTAATTTATTTCAATTTGTGCCTCGATGAGTAGAGGACAAAGATAATCAAATATGTGTATAAGTTAAAAGTACTGAAATTACCCATTAAAGATGTTTTCACAATAATACACTTGAATAATGTTTGTGTTAGGTCCAGTTGTTTATCTGTAGGTTTTCTCTAGAAATAAGGAGGAGGAATTGTCTTTGCTCTCTGATTTAAAACCAAACAAACATTTCACATCAAGGCACATTGTGAGATGTAAACAATACATGGATTTGTTTAAGTACAAAATAAACTACAAAAAACAAGATTAGGAAATGTTTGATTCAGCTGATATTTGTCATTCAGCTTATTTACATCCATAATCACCTTTTTAAAAGATTGTCGACCTTTTATGAGCAACAAAATGCTTCATAAAGGAGACTATCATCTCCCCAGTGACATGTCATAATCTACAAGGTCAAAACCATCACTGGCCACAACAAATAGGCCAAATAATCTCAACATCCAGAACTGAAACCTGCATTGAATTTATTCTACATCCCCAAGTCCAGTCATCCAGCTACAGTTCATTCCCCTCCAACCAATTTACCATCTGTGCATCTCTCCATCTTCTCCCTAAAACAGGGAAGGAAACAGTTGTCGCTGTTTGGGTTTTAGGGGCTAAATGATGTCGCTAATCACCAGCTTTTAGTGGGGCTGATTTATGGAAGGGACATGAATTGTTATAGGCTGACTTATATATGTGTGTGTGTGTGTGTTTGGGTAGGTGTCAGAGAGGCAGCCTGTGGGATAGGCTAAATAGTCCTATTATTTATCGTCTCAGAGCGGCCTCTCTGAACGGAAGAGCGGCTCTCCAAATTGAAATATAGCTGAGTTTACCCTTCTGATTACCGCAGTAGTTTACTCCCAGAGCCCAAGGAGATCATTAAACAATGGCCGCCACTAGCAACTCAGCACCCCATTATGGCCCAGGATAAATGCTCAGACAGAGACATAGCTAACCCTGCTGACGGACAATAAGTGTGCCTCACAGGCATCATTTTTTTTACCCCCCCAAAACTACATCAGTTGTTTCCTCAACCCAGGCTGGCATCAAAACAGCAATTGTGTCTTGACTGATATGGATTTCTATGGGAAAGATTCATTGTTTTCTAGATGAGGAAAGGCACTCAAAATCCCAGCTAATGGGTAAAGCCATTTTGAGAGTAAACTGGCCTGCTAATGTTGTGACAAGCACTGTAATTGGTTCAAAATTCTAACAAGATGATTAAAAAGTGGTAATGGATTATGAGCAAACATTGAGCAAACATTGAGCACACATGAGTGCCTTACTGTCCTTATTATTGTCCAACTGAATTAGCTTAATTGCTGATATTGCACTGAGCCAACAAGACATGATACTTAATATTAGTAAAGTTCTTAACACGAATACAGGTCATTTTATTTGGTTATTGTAAAGCTTTTGAATTAAATAATTTTTGTGTGTGTTTAAGTTTGTCAGGGAGAAATATGAGCATCTAAAGAGTTAAGAGAGCCTCTGATGGAGGTGGCGTCGATGTGAGAAAAATGGGTTATCTCAGTGGAACCATGTCTCATTCTATCCCAGCCATCACCATCACCCAGCACTTCCACAATGACCTTTGCAGGCGTGATGTTGGTCAGGGTTGCAGGCTGAGTCCTTCACACGCTGCTGCTCTGATTACTGCAACATCTGTAACATAAACAGTAGAGCAGGACATCAGCACAGCAGACCTAACAGCCATGACAATGAAGTGACAGTGTCAGCTCAAGACAAGATGACAATGATGTTTCTGTCTCAGTGTGTTGATTATGCACTGTCCAGTGTGTCTCATAGAGCCAGAGGCTGTTGTGGATAAATGGGGGATGATGCTCCGACGTACATCATGGCAGCTTTTTATGTCACAAAATTAAACCTTGACCTTTGATTACTTCTATGATTAATGCGAACTGCACAAAAACATTTCTGATAGGACCGTGGCACAGTCTGGCTTGTGCTGCATGTTACCCCCAGAGATGTCTGAGGCTTTATTAGAAATTAGTATGTATGTCCGTACACAAGTCAGCCAGGACTGGCTGGAGAATCATCACCACTAATAATCAACCTTATTCGATAATAGCAGAATAAGAGAAAAATAGGCTTGCATACTGCTGAAACTGGAGGTAATATGATGAGTTGGCTCTGGAGAGGCATTTTATTGAACTGCTGAATGGAAGGCTGAAGCTTTGTAAAATTAGCAAAGCAGTCTTTAAGCTAGTGTAAAGACTCTGCTCGTGAAGTTTATAGTCATCACCTGCTTGTGAAACTTTATTTGACTGTTCACAAGAAGAGCCAAATGATTCATAATGAAAATCATGTTGTTGTTTAACATGCACAGACGTCTGTAAAGAAAAGGAGCAGGTTTCTGCTGTTGAGTTGGACTACATCTCTCCCATGTAGCGGGCTGTTTTTGTGGCTGTTGTTGCTGTCTGTCCTAACACATTTACCTTAAGCCATCAGCACTCATTAAATGCCTGCTGGTGCAGGGAAACAAAAGGCTGCCTGGCGAGCCAATATGCGCCTCTGACACGTCAGCCAATCCCCAGACGGTCCGCAGAGCCTGGCTGCGCCACGGAATTCTCAAACATATTTTTCTAATTTATGGATGGATAATAAATCAACATTAAGGCTTGGACAACGAGTTATACATCAGAGGGAGATGGCTGCAAACTGGGCCACAATGCAGCAGAGGAGACCAGGCGCACATCTGCACTAAAGTCACACTGTGTATTTGTGTGTGTGTGTGTGTGTGTTGCGTGTCTGCATCTGTGTGTGTATGTTATGTGTAAATATGTATGTGTCTTCACTGCCAAACTCAGTTTAATTTCAACCTCTAAGTTGGTGGAGATGCAAACATTTTTAATGTCACTGCTTAGAGGTGGCGAGTATGAATATTATGAATAGGAAATAAGACCATTAGGATTTACTACTGGAGGGATGGTGCTTTAAATGCTTCATAAAATTTAACACTTTGAAATATGCGCGCGTTTGCATTTTAATGCCCATGAATTGGCCTTTCACTGATGTGGTAGGTCACTGGTTCTATACTGGGCCTATGTGCTAGACTCCTGCATTTAGTAGCCGGAGCTTAGGAGGGAAATATCCTAGTGCTGTCTGATTGACTGTTGCCTCCTTATCTTCATTCCTCAGAGTGTAAAGAGTACACATTTCAGCAAACCATCAATATTCCAAAACAAATGGAGTTATTGGTCATTTAAAAATGCCTCTGTTACACCATGGCTTGTATTGAAGAAATAGCCCCAGTATGTTTTGGTGTCAAATCTATCGTTTTCATAGTCAAAAAGTATTCATATTCCCAATGACAACATGAAGCCTGCAGTTGTTAATTTTGTTTATCTTGTATGGTCATTTTGTCAGACATGTTTTAACTTGGTCACATTTATTTCTCTAAATTTGACTTTGACTTTTTAAATGTGTGAATTGGAAATCAATAGGAGGTGACAATAGGAGACTGAATAATAAATGACAGAATTTGTTTATTTTATCCAAGGAAAGACAAAATGTGTAACGCTTTTGAAAAGCTTTAGGCTTTCTCCCCTTGACAGCCTGATTCCCTGTTTGTGCCTTTTGTTTCAACCTGATATATTAGTTTAGTCAAACAGAGAACAGAGAATGTAGGCAGAAAAACAGTTTGAATACCTAAAATATTACCTAATTTATTTTACCAGCAGAATATTTTCACTTTAACTTGCAACTCAAGCATTTCAGCACCACGGACAGCACAAGCCGTGATCAGGACATAAACTCTAAAGTGACATATCTAAATTTAAAGATAATGTTTTACTACCATTTTAGACGCTTTCTCCTTTTGCTGTCATGTCACTATCACAACACTAATGGTGAATTTGTTTCTTGTTGCTCACACTCTCACTCTGTTAAGAGTTTGATGCATCGTGTGGCTAAGCTAGAGCTCCACTCTAAAATTATTAGACCTAATCATTCATTAACCTCCATTAGACTGATAGGAGGGTAAACCTAACGCCTGATTACATTCTCTGTGTGTGTGTGTATATGAGTTTGTGTGTCTATGTCTGTGTGCGTATACACACTGTGTGCATGGTGAATGAATGTGGGAGTGAAAGTTGCACCCTATACATTTCTCCACACACTGCACATGTCTTTATTCTATTGATACACAGTTTAACAGTTTCCGTGTTTGTGTTTGTGTGTGTGTGCATGCATGTGCAGTGGAGAAGGTTTGTCATTCATTAGAGTGGAGAACAATCAGAGCTAAACTAGCCATGGCGGCCTGACTCATTATAAGCTGAAGGTTTATTTAAAATCTCACACTGCCTCATTCCCAATCCACTCACCGCCATATGCATACAGTAATTACACAAGTGAGGAGGAGGAGAAGGTTAGTGAGCTGCTGCTGCTGCTGCTGCTGGTGTGTGTGTGTGTGTGTGTGTGTGTGTGTGTGTGTGTGTGTGTGTGTGTGTGTGTGTGTGTGTGTGTGTGTGTGTGTGTGTGTGTGTGTGTGTGTGAGAAAGAGAGAGCGAGGGAGAGTGAGCATGCAAGCCTGTGTGTATGATTATTTTTCATTCCATGTTTCGCCTGAGTTCTGCCCCTATAACTGAGGATCTAATCAATCTGCCGGCTATTAAGTTTGTTAATTGATAATGCATACTAATTAGGCCTGGCTCCGTTACCACAGCGACGACGAGAAGGTGATTGTAGGCAGGAGTCCAAATGGACTTTTAAAGCAGGGAGCGTGAGGTGGAAGCCATCAAGCCCGCACATGTACACGCACATGCTCATGGTGCACACACACACACACACACACACACACACACACAGAGCAAAAATAGCGTCAGCATAAAAATAAAAACTGACCTCACCAAGCTGTGTTGACCTATCTTCATGTGCTGTTTACATACATCTAGAAAATATTTGTGGAACGTTGCAATACAAGAAACATACTTTAACCCCCTATGTAGCATTAATAATCACTCTTTTAATTAAACATTTAATAAATGGCTTGTACTACAATGTAGTTGTACACAGAAGGACATTTTTAAGTCTTTATTAAAGTACAGTATTTGTCAACACTTGCATATACATTACTATATTGTCATTCATTATTTGTTCATACACCGGCCTCTACTTATGAGTGGCCCCAGGGGTGGTTGTAGTTGTTGACAAATACAATGATAAACAATTATATTTCCTTACAGTTACATTATGGAGTGTTAAAAAACATTTATGAAATGTCTATACACTATTTATGAACACTAAATGGTTGTGGTGGGGAAGAGGGTGGAAAACAGGTTACCGAAGAAGTTTATTTCTTATACGACACCCTTTTTATAGAGGTTCATAAGTTGTAACTAATGGCTTTATTAGTGGTTAATAAATATTTACTAACGCATTGTAGATTTTTTTATCAGTTTGTAAAGAAAAGTTTTGCTGTTTGCTGTTTATCCTCCAGCAGCTTTGTCTTTTTAGACTTTTTAATAAATATGTTAGTGGTGGAATGTAATCAAGTACATGTACTCGATTTAAGTACAAATTTACTCCATTTCATACATCCGGTCCACTATAAATCAGAGGAAATATTGTACTTTTTGCATATGATGCAACGTTATAGATTAAACCACCCAACAGCAAAATAGTTCAAATTAGCTCCACCACCACCAGCAGTAAAATGCTGCTCACACATTAAAACATCAGCAATAATATTTCTAGTAATATAATATATAATAGTATACCACCGACAGGAGCCATTTTATACATTATGAGTACATTTTACCTTTCATACTTATTTTACTTAAGTGACATTTTCTTTGCAGGATGCTTAAGTAACTGTCTGAATACTCTTAATATATGAAAATATTACTGAAAATCATGGGTGTTTTAATGTTTTACCAACATTTATAATTAAATTATTACCAAAAAGAAAAGACAAAAATCTGCTAAAGAGATTTTCCACAACCTGGCAACCCAAAACTTATTAATTGCTTATTAATGGCTTCTGATCTATAAAGCATTAGTAAATTATTACTTAACCATTAGTAAAGCCTTTAGTTAGTTATTTATGTATATATATATATATACCCTTTATAAAAGGTGTCTTATAAGAAAGTGGTACCAATACCGAAAACAAAACAATCAATGTAGTAAACCACCATATTTAACCACAGTTAGATCCTAATAATGGAAAGCAACATAATGCAAATATTGAATGAGGCCACAGAGCAAAAAAAGATTCTATTATTCTGCAGCCTAGTGGAACAAAGTTGATCTTAATTGAAAAACAGCAATTTCTGTTACAATCTAGTGCTTTACACAGCACAGATTAGTGGTAGCAGGTGTGTTTTTTATCGTGTGTGTGCTTTGCCTCTGTTTGTCTAGCTCACTGCCTCTCCATTTGTTTTCACTTTTATGAATTAGATATGGACACACACACGGACACATGCACATGCACACATGCACACAAACCATTTATCACCTGCCCAGGACCCTGAATTATTATCTCTGTGGTTCAAGGTCAAGGAGATGCAGCAGGTAAATTGAAGGTCTGAGAGGTCAGAGCAGTTTGATCACTCTGTTTCTTCGTACTCCTTTTTTGAGATGAAGCCAGAAAAACATTGGTGTTTTCTTTTGTCAGTGAGGATAGAGACATTTCCTTGACTAGTCTGACCGGTGTCACTTCCTGCTGCCCAACAGGAAGTAGTCCTTTTGGCTCACCTCTTCACATGCTGTCACACAGAGTACGACTGTCACCGCTACTCAAACATCACTCCATCTCGTCGACGGTATGGTTATGTTTGAGCGAGTGTTTTCAGTGTGTGAATTGTGAAATATGTGCAGCAGAGACGGTAAAGGTAGTCAGGACTCGTCTGTTTGTCTATTTGAAACCTGCTTGGATGTTACTGAGCAGAGGAGGATATTACCCTCATTACCTCATGATGAAGAGCTCAGTAGATGGTCATATCACTGATTTATCCTGCCCGCTTTGTCTGTGTGACTGATGGCGTTGTACACACAGGCCAATCCCTCATCAAACTATTCAGTCTTTGACAGCTTGGAATTTATAAATGAACCAAGCATTTTCAGGAAGATTGAAACACCTTCACAAAATACTTTAATTGAGTCATCTGTATGTGTTGATTTCTTTTAGATTTTTTGGGTTTTGTACGTCATCCTCTTGATGTAGATTTCCATCTGAGCCAACCGTCTTATGGCTTTGTTAAATCATAAGTATGAAAACACAGTTCTCTTTTGCTCTCTTCACCCTTCCTCTTAACCTCTTATTACTTTTTCTTTGCCTCTTTTTCTTGCTGCCTCTCATCACCTTCCCTTGCTCTGTGTATCTCCAAATGTGTTGCATGTTTTGTGTGTGTATTCACTGAGCACAAGGCTGCATGCACGTGTGTATTTGTTTCTCTGCGAGCAATGCATGCGCGTGTGTGTGTGTGTGTGTGTGTGTGTGTGTGTGTGTGTGTGTGCTCGTGTATGTGTGTGTAAGGGGGGGGGGAGCAGAGCAGCCAGCTGGGTTGGAGGGGTAATAAAGAAGGAGAATCAATAGGCCATGCAGTAGAGCCAAGGTGCTGCCATTTATCACACCGCCTCCATGACTTCCATCATTCATCATGCCCAATGAGGCAGCAAATAGGAAAATGACTATTTGTATCAAACACATCTGCACTCATCCACTGAGGTATTTTATTCCCATTAACTCAAAGAGTAGAATACGCCAGTTTCAGCTGCTGCTGCTGCTGTTGTTGCCGCTGTGTTTGTGTGTGTGTGTGATTCTATTTGTTCAGGCTTGTAGTTGTAGATTCATTGGGAACACATTCATGGCTGCTGTTGTTTTTTCCCTGGAAAAAACCCCCAGAATGTGTGCTGTGAGCCCTCCAATCCCTGTGTTGATGTGTTTAGTCTCTATATCCCCCTCTCTCTCTCTCTCTTGACCTGCTCTCTTCTTTAATCCACAATCCTCCTTCTTTCCAAATCTTCGTCTTTCTGAACCCATGGAGTGATGGTGTGAATAATATCTCCTGGCTGTAAGGAGCCATTACATTAAACTTGCCTTTCATTTTCTCCTATAAATTAGCCCCGACACTGGTCTGCCCAGGGGTTGAGGTGTATATCTGTATGTGTGTGTAGCCTGTAGGGCTGTGGGGTGTAGAGGGGTGGACTGTGGTCATTATGGTCTAATATCCCATGAAATGGTGAAATTATTATGCAGCCTGTTTTATGAGCTGCCTGTGAATATTAAAGAAGGATATTTTGTGTGATATCCCTCCCATAAATCAATGTGATTGTGTTTGTTTTTGGCTTTCTTTCTTCCCTCTTAATAAAACCACGCTCGCAGTAATTCAGGGTCTCCAATGACAGACTCGATCCAAATTTTTCTCTCCATGAGCAAAATGTTCAAATAGCGACTGTTTGCTAAAAACCTTTTATATGGCTTTAATGTCACCTAATTTTAAGAGATTTTTTCCATATTATCCTGCAATTAAGATTAAATAAAATTAACATTAAAATAGAGCAACAAATAGTCGATTGGGCAGAAAATTAATAAGAAAGTATTTTGGTAATTAATTAGATGTTACAGTCATTTATGAAGCCAAATTACCAAACTTTCTCTGGTTGTAGCTTCTCAAATGTGAGATTTGCTGCTTTATTTCTGTTTTATATCATTTTACATCAGATTGAATATATTTGGCTTCTGGACTGTTGGTTGGATAAAATGAGACATATGAAGATGCCACCATGGTGAAATTGTTTTTCACCATTTTGTTTTTTTACATTTTGTAGACCAAGCAATTAATTGAGTAATTGGGAAAATAATCTATAGAAATCACTGTTGGTTATATTAAAAGGCCAAATGTTGGCTCTCAGTTGACAACAGTTAAGCACTCACTTTCAGTGTCAATTTTTTTCAAGAATAAAACACATTTCTGTACATTTGCATACAATGCACGTGTGCATGTAGGGGAAGAAAAAGTTGAAAAGCGCAATACCTGTCGACACATTTATATTCAAGTGTTATCATTCCTGTAAAAAGTCTATAGACATTTTAAAAATAAAGTGGCGAAGATGTCCTATAGACTACAAACACACACACTCACACACTTGGCATGGCAAGATAAGACTACACTAATCTTCATTGCTTCGGCTTTGAAGGAGAGTGTAATGTACCAAGGTCACTTAACACATCTATCTCTCAGACATTCATCAGTGCTCTTAGCGTCTCTCTTTTACTGCTTTCTGATATACGGCTCTCAGTGGGCTAAAGCCCTTACATGAGGAGGACACACACTCCACCACGGCTATTACCAAGTGGAGCTCTCATGTAATATTGAATCCAAGAAACACCTCAAAGGTGAAGTGTCTTACTGTACCTGAGGTCTGGCTTCTTGAGCTCCTTTTTCTAAATTGTCTTTAGAAACTAGAAATATTTCTAATCATATTAATGTGTGTGAACAGGGTATTTCCTCTTTTTGTAGAGCTTATTATATTTAATATTTGATATGCTAGAGGTGGACTGTGTAAGAGGCAACTAGGGTTAACATCATTACCTACTCACAGCCTCATAATCATTACTGATTGGACAAATTTCTAAAATTACCTTCTTTATTACCAATTACATAGAACACTTAGCTTTCTCAATATCAATCAGCACACTGTGATAATGCATAATTAAGTCTCACAGACCAATCTGGATGAATTATCTAATATAAACCTAATGACAAAATCAAAGACTTCTTAATAAAACCCATACAGCCATATTGTTTGTTAACTGATGGAAAAAGAAAAGGATAGCCATGGACCTCTTCCTAATCCTTCATAAATCAGTGAACACAGACATAAAGCAAATTCCGCTACACAGCTTTCATCACAAATGTATATTCTTCTACATCCCACTGCAGAAATGTTGTGCTTTTATGGGTTGGACTGAATATCAATCAATATAATTTTATGATATTTGTTTTACTATTTAGAGCACATGGATCTGTGCAATATTTCCTGCAGAGAGTACTGTAAAGCTCCAGCGTTCACCCTGAGTGCGTCTGGAGCCACATGGAGACGTGACCGTGCCCAGCGCGCCCCCGCCCCGCTTCCTCTGGGAGCCGAGGCAAAGTCACCGACCGCAAGGGGATGGCTTT
Source organism: Enoplosus armatus (assembly GCF_043641665.1). Classification (NCBI taxonomy): domain Eukaryota; kingdom Metazoa; phylum Chordata; class Actinopteri; order Centrarchiformes; family Enoplosidae; genus Enoplosus; species Enoplosus armatus. Next base: position 8,888,726 of record NC_092183.1, on the reverse strand, counting down.
CAGATTCATAAAATTCATAGAATTTTTCACAAATGGATGAACACAATTTCCTCCCAATTTCCTCATTATGCAAATATGCAAAATATCAAATCTAGACCAATTAGGGACAGCCACTGCTTCAAATTTACCGGTTTAAGCCGTAATTGCAGAAACTCTCAAATAATTACGCAGCTAATTGGGAATATTTGTGACAGATACAACAAATTCTCCTCACAAATTACATTTCATCGGAGGGACCACCGCGCCCCAGTGAAACCCTATCGAGGTCTAATTTCTCTTACATAATGAAAGGAACTGAAAACTTGTTATCACATTTGAGCACTACGCTGCTTTGTAATGTGGAATGATCAAATAAATTAAGCTGAAATTCATACATATTTCTCTAATCTCTTTCAAAGGCACTTTATTTGTATAGGAAATAACTCCGGGTCGTTCCAATATGGGCCATAATAGGCAGTTAGAGCGCAGGGGAGCCCTGGAGAGGCAGAGTGCATACAGGACTGTTTCCAGATGCATGAGGGAAAATCAAGCAGTCACCTTCAAAACTTCAGCAGCTTCTCAGGTAGGAGGGTTTGCTGGAGCTGTCTGCGTCCACAAAGCTCTGGTTTGTCTTATGTCTCTCCGGGATGTATCACCTCCTCACAGGTGACCCTCTCCAAGGTCATCAGGCCATCTGTGGACTACACACACACACACGCACGCACACACAGGCATACGCACACACTCACGCACGTCAATACACACGCATACATACATGGTCCATAAACGCCTGGCGCTGAAATGGAGCTGGTCTATGTAAACAGGCAGTGCGCCGGCGGAGCGTAACTGCGCCTATTTGTCAGAAAGCCTCATAAATACGATCGCTCCTGATATCTCCATTTCTCCGTCCCGCCGGACATTTTACAAATGGGGAACACAGATACAGAGAGGAGGGAAAATAAAGGTAAATGGGCTATAGCTTATTTAAACATGCATAACTTATTTCTAAAAGCCTACAGGTGATGATTAACTAGAATAACAATTGAATAATCTTTTAAAATAAACGTACTGGTTTAATTAAGTAGATTCAGTTTACAGTATGTGGTTTTAACCAATAACCCACAATTTCCCATTTTACAACGTCTAGTTTCCCAGTCGTCACTGGGACATTTGCCTTTAAATAAGACTAAGACTAAAACACAATATGTTTATAGCAACAACAGCAACCGAGGTTCATCAGTCATATCTCTTAAATTTACAGGATCCACTTTGTGCAAGTGTAATCATTTTGTCAGCCAATGATTGCAGGTGCCTCCTAACCTTTAAAAAGTGCCATGATTTCTTTGCAGTTTGTGCTATCAATCAATTTGTTAGAGAAGTTGTCACTTTTGTGGACTGATGGATATCTCACGTTGTTGGGAGGGTAAACCCCTCTTCACTTATGTGATAATAAAAACCACCTATCTGTTTGAAATACAGGCTATATTCTTAGACATCAGCAGCGTTATTTATACAAGAGGAAAACAAGATGGTGTAGCCTGAGCGTGCGTGTCTGAGCGTGCACATTGTTCTTATATAGTGTGTATAAATTCATGCAGGTGTGATTGATGAAAGGACAAAGTGTTAGCACTGGGGACAGGAAGTGGACCAGGCCGGGGAAGACTGAGGTGTGCTCTGTTTCTGTCACATGGAAACCCAGTTCATCCCTCCACCCCTCTCCCCGCACATTCCCACAGCACCGCAGTCTATTTCAGTCTGTTTGTATGAGTAATCAGTTGACCCCCCCCCCCCTCTCTCTCTCTCTCTCTCTCTCTCTCTCTCCCTCTCTCTCCCACCTCAGTCAGACCCGTTTATGCTGTGATTTTCTGGACACGACCGTCACTGACACCGGATAGATGAGGCTAATCTCAGCCGCAGGCAGACTGTCAGACAGCTTTGCTGAGGCTCTGGGTGTAAAATGGCGCTCGGCTGCCCTGTTTTTCTCCCTCTCTGTCAGTCATACACGGAGTGACCAGAAAAATAGGAACACCTGTAAGATGGCATGCAATGAAAGGCACGCAGTACAAGTGACTCACTCAATGGTACTGTTGATGACTATTCTACTATTAACTTAATTTTAGCTTTTTTAATCACATTTGTTTTAGATGTTATTTTCTTTATGGTGGTATAATGTTAAAATGTTTTCTTGTGTTTTATTCGGGCCTACAGTGGAGCAAAGGCATTACAAACTTGCATAACACAATCCAATACAACAGCTGAGTCAACAACAATTAAAAATAATGCGTTTCCCAAATGTTGGATTTATTACACGGCACTTTCAATGTATGTGCATGTATGTTCAATGTGTGTGTGTGTGTGTGTGTGTGTGTGTGTGTGTGTGTGTGTGTGTGTGTGTGTGTGTGTGTGTGTGCATGTGAGTGTGTGTGTGTGTCATCTCTAATGCCCTGTTAATTGCCTGACAGTGTTCCCACACACTCCTCTACTAATGTTCCGCTTGCTATTCAGTCTGCGGCCTGCCATCCTCCTGCCTCCCCTCCTCCCTCTCCCATCGGTACGGATTGTTCCGTTACAATAGCAGCCTCGTTCACTAATTAGCTTACCTCACCAGAATTGCGATCAGGTCCTCGTAAGATATAGGCACAATAACTTGCAAGAATCCAGATTTGAGAGAGAGAAACGACATTTCACTATAGTGGTCCGTAGTGGCAGGTATGGGGCCCGTGTTTCAGTGACCTACACTTCAGCACCTTGGACAGCGCCTGAGGGCGCAGCTCAGCAGACTCCCCCACACCTTCTTCTCCTTCTTCTGAAAAAAAGCCCTAAGTCTTCTAGTTTACTTTAATCACGACAATTAGACCCAATATTTTCCCCCGGACCCTGACAGACGTTGCTTGTAAGTCTCTTTTCTCTCCGAGCGTGCCGCCACTCTCATTACACACGCTGATTAAAGCATAGATTAGCCAGCAGTGGCCCTGTGCGCTCCTCACCAGCAGCTCGCTCAATATCAATTAGAGGCTGCGCCAAAAGCAGCATGTCCACCGGTGGCCCTCCGTCTCCTGCTTCCAGCCTTCTCACAGCACTGGCAAACCGCTGCGTTAAAAAAAAATAGTAGCATAATAATAATAAAAAATAAAAAAAAAGAGAGAGAGGGAAAATAGAGCAGAGTGGAGGCTTGGGATTGGGGGTTACAATCATCAACCGTGAGGGAGAAATGAGAAAGGACAGTTAAGGCAGTGTTCATCAGATGGTGCCTCAGCTACTCCAAACAACATGTAGGCCAATTTTAAACGTATGCAGCCACAGATCTGAGTGATATTTTTAACCGTGCCCAGGCTCGCGCACATTCAGAGGTTCAAATCAAGAGGCGAAATAAGGGAAAAGTCACTTAGGCATATTAGTCAAGGCAGTGTAGCCTACCTCTGCGGAGTTCATTTTGGAAATAATGAATAGTATGTGGATACGGAATTAAAAGCCTTTCAACCCAGCATCAGTAGGTCGTTCCGGCTTAGAGAGAATTAATTCACATTTTTTCCCTCTTCTCTGACCTCCTTGCCTCGGTAGAAATTAGGCTAATAGCGGCTGATTTCATTCATTGACTACATAAGTGAAGATATTTCTGTGTAACTTTATTGATTGGATATCTTAAACACCAATCCACCTATATTTTTAGAGGAGTGAAAATGAGTTGTGTTTGGATATAATATGTGCACTCAGTTCAATTAGGCTTAAATGACATTTGTGTAATGGTGGTTTCTTCATTTTTGTAGCACTGGAAACAATTATATAGTCTGTAAGATAATTAACTGTTGAATTGTCTTTGTTGTTCACAGAGGTAACATAATGTCATTGCTTGTGCCATAATTTATAAATGATGAAACGTATTAAACTTATTGTAAGCACAGTTGCTCAATACTACAGATAATGGTTATTCAGTTCGGGTCATTAAGAATAAAAATACTAAGTGCATTTTTAAAAAATCTCTCATTGCATTAAATAAACGTATAAGTATTTCAATCTATAGCGTTTCCTGCTTATTACAGCATTTATGACTGGAATATTTGACTTGTTGAGGGTCACTGTGTGAAATTTCCAAATATAATTGACTGTCATGCAACAGCAGAAGCGTTGATTGGCCTTTTAAAGGGAAAACCTCCGACGTCCCCAACCTATTTATCCACGATAACCATGTGGTAAATACAGTGTTGCTCCCCTTGCACATCCTTCGGCTGTCCACTAACAGACAGCCTGTCCAATTAAAAGTGGCCATCGATTATAGATAGCTGCCTGCTGGCATATGAGGGAGACAATGTTGGATGCTATGCCACTGCCAATACAGGCCACAGTTAGCCATGAACTAACCAGAGCTGACACCAGCATATTAGATCTGGACTGGGTTAATTCACCTGCAGTTGGCCCCTGTGTTAGCTCTATAGCGCGGTGGTTTACCTGCCCAGTCTAAATGCTGATCATTAAGTTGCTTCCAGCAGCCATGATTGGTGCAGAGGGGCTCATACCATTGATTAAAAAGGAAGGCTGATATCGCAGTTATTTCAGCTCCTTCTCTTTTCTCCCAGCGGTCAGGCTGCAGAGGGCAAATGCAAGACACATCTAAGATCAAATCAGTTTGGTTCACTGTGGAACAATATTTCATGCTGCCATTTCAACGTGGTTTATATTTAATGGCATTTTGTCATTTTAGTTTTTAAAAACAGTAAGATTTCAGAGCGAACAATCGTGTCACACCTTTCTAATAAAATTATAAATAAAAAAAACAGAAGATCACTTTCGGTTATTAGCGTGAGGCTGTGAGAAAATGACGGCACTAATTTGTATGTCTGTGTGGAAATAGGCTCATATAGTTATCCCATGTTATTGTGTGTGAAAGCCTCTGAACCTAATTCCAATTTTTCCCTCTCCTATTTTCCAGCAAGCTGCTTTTCCATTAACTTTGGGAAAACACGGTGGCAGGTCCATTTAAAAAAAAAAAAAAAAACTGCGCCCCACCCTTTCCATAAACGCCTCAGCTCAAGAAAATAAGAAATTAAGAGCAGGGCCCGTTTCATCATCAGGTCCTGCCCCCCCCCCCCCCCCCACACACACACACACACAAACACGGAGACGGCATCCTCCAATGGAGCTCCCGGAGGGCGGGACAGGGGAGCTTTACCTTATGTTAACTATTACAAGATGTCTTGATGGAACACAACGGAATGACTGGTAATTGACATAAAATATGACAAAGTGTTTGAGTCTTTCTGAGGAAAGCGTCGCGTATTACGGCATATCAGCTCCGTAATGTGACTGATTAATGAAAGATCGGCCTCGCACTCACTCAGCTGATTCTGTGAAAAATGAGTTTTGTGTTGTCATTCCGACAAGCCGGCAACCGCGGCCGGAAAAGACTATTAGCCAGAATCATTATCAATAGCCATATTTTCAAACTCTATTATGGCAATCAGGCTAGAATTTATTCAATAGATTTAGTTCATTTGGTTGTAATTGATAAATAATCAAAATTTATCAATGTACTTGCACACATTTCACTAACAATCAGGGAAAACTGCCCCATTTACCAGCTGACTTGGTCCAAATTAGAGCTAAATTGATGATCAATTAATCTTGGGAGGGGTAGTGCGCCGTGTTTAGCAGAGAAGCAGCAGAAATGTGGCGGAGTGGATGGAGAGGAGGAGGAAGGAGAGAGAGGAGGAGGAGGAGACAAGGAGAGGAGGATAAAGAGAATGGATGGATGAGGAAAGTGTTGGGATTTGTGAAGTGAGAGAGGAGCTGAACTGGCTGGGTGAGTAACGCACTGGAAACACAAGGAAGCGGCGAAAAACAACAAGTGTGTGTGTTTTTATTTTCCAGGTTTTACTGCTTTCACATTCTTCCTATCACCACACAACAAACTAGAGCTCATCTTTAGGGTGTGTATCTCTTCCTTCCTCTCTCTCTACAGTATATATTGGATATTTGTGTGTGTGTGTGTGTGTACCTATACATGTCTCAGAGTGAGTGAGTCACACACTTGATGTATCAGGTAGATCAAGTTCGGCAAGTGAGAGTGAGCAAGGTCAAAGAGACTGATCCCATTTATTCTTTAATTTGCTGAGGCATTAAATTGCATGATGTGGCTTTGCTGCAGTTTGATAATTACCAGCACATGTTTCTAATTTCAAGCTACTCAGAGACACTACTGACCCAAGTCCTCCCTTTTATCTGGTATTTTAGGAGCACAAGTGTGTGTAGGAGGGTATGAGTGTGAGCATATATGTATGTGTGTGTCTGTCTGAGTTGTTTCTCACCATCCACAACTATTAAATCATAAATAATCAGATGTTTTACTCAATCATCTTCATTCTCACAAAGCACCTCAGATATTGTTATATGAATAAAAGCTTCCATAACACATTAAACATTACATCAGATCACTGGCCAGCCTTTGTTATGCCACCATCACCTCACTCTCTGACAGTTTTGTGATTAAAAATGAGTAAAACCAGAGTTGTTTTCAGGCTGCAGAGTAGAAAAGGGTCTCGTTCGTGTGTCTAAAGCTCGCTGGCACCTGTAATGTAAGGCACTCATTACCTTCAATGATGCATTACAGCTTCCTAATGATGGAGCCACAGTAATGGACCCAACTAATGACCGGACTTAAGAAAGAACATATTCTAATAGCTGGAGCAGAACTGGAGAGAAAGTCAAGGTGTCAGGGAGGAGAAGGGATTAGATCTGTGGACGGCAGGAGAAGCCTAAATGACTGAGGTCAGACTGCAGATACAATAGATTACAGGCTTTATCCTCTAACCTTGTTACTTAAATGTTTTGCTTCTGTTTTAAATGTGATTAATTAAATAAGTGAGGGTATTTATGCATAGAAATTAAATTAACTTACAGAAGAAAAGCACACTCACTGCCAGTAGTAAGAAATAATGAAAACATATGGGGCTCGCGATCAAGTGGAATCACGCTTTTATCAGTATCGTCGGTAGATGCTCCCAGCCAATATGCTGTCAAAACAGATTTCAGAGAAGATTTGTTTTGCTGTTTGCCTTAAACCCCGAATTTCCAAAATGTCCAGTTTTCAGAAAGAGAGGAAAGCAGCTTTGAGTTTTTTCCCCCATGGATTTTCAGCATTTTATTCATTTTAACAGGCACAGAAATGTTTCAGCCCTTTAAATTAAAACACAATTGGGAAATTACCAAAATTGCTGAAACAGCTCCTTTTGAGTTTCAGTGGATATAGGATAACTGAATATATGTATCTATGATTTGGATATATATCCTGATTGCACATTGATTGTTGTGATTCTACGCCACCAACAACAACAGTCCCACTAGCCTGTTGTTGTTGTTGTTGTTGTTGGGACTTTCAATGACTGTGTGTGATGTTTAGGGCTGCCGCCTTTTTGTCAATTAGGTGACTAATCAGACGTTAAACTCCTTTGGTCGACTAAGAGAATTTTAGCTGATTAGTCAATGTTTATGGTCTCTGTGTGGAGAACAAGCTAGTCATTAAATCATCACAAATATGGAACACTTTTATTAAGCACTAGGTTTTAAGAGGCCCTTCTGCATTCACCTGCAGAGGGACAATAATACTGGAGACACAATTTGACAGGTTTTTCAATTAAATGTCCTAATTGAAATAAGCAGAACGACATGACCAACAGGATTGTTCTGGTTATGTTGAGGGCTTAAGTGTATTTCTGATCTGTGATGCTGTGTCAGTGATGAACTCACAGTTGAGCCCTTTGGAGGCATTGTTTGCTTAACGGCACACAAACCTCCTGAGTTTGCCTCCAAAGTCCACCCATTATAACATACTTGGGAAAGGGATGCTGTGTATTCATGAATTCACTTTTCCTTGGGGATATTGGACCAATAAACATGTTGAAACATTTCACCTTCATGTTTGACTGGCATGAGGTGCTGAACTTACTGTTGATGAACCACATATGGCTGTAACTCCAACCTGAGCTCGTTCACACTGTCTGTTTCTCTTAATTACAAATGAAAGGAGCATCCTAAACATAGAGCACCTCAGCATGGGGTCAACTATTAACAGCAGAAGTAATGAGACATCTTTAAAGCTGCCGAGACTCTGAACACCACTGTGTTAATGGAACCTATTGTGACTTTCATTGCTATTTTAATAACCTCCCAACCACCACCAAGCACGCACACGCGCACGCAGTCACGCCGCCAATACACCACACTCTCCGTGACACACGCCTCTTCTTCCTCATTAAGGAAATCGCTCTTCTTTGCTGATTATTTTATTTGAAGCCGTGATTACCGCTCTGTGCACCAGATCACGCAGTAACGGAGACCAGGCGGAGGGCAGCGGGTCTAATTGGGCCATGAGATGCGCGGGGTGGTGCAGCAAGGCTGGGTGGCCGAAGAGGGGAGCCTCTAATGGGTTTGCCTGTCTGTGGCTCTCCGCTCTCGCCTCCCTCTGCATCTCTCGGGCTCGGATGTAACTCACTTATTGGTCTGCTTCTTACCCCTCATACTGTCATCAAATCACCTGCACAAAACTACTGTGTGATTTGTTAGAGAGCCGTTGCTGCCGATGGGATAATCGATTTTCCTTTTAGATTTCTATAACTGAGTGAATGCAGATGCCTACGAGGCGATGCAATAGGCCTGAACATCAGAAACAACCAGTTCGCCCACTGGTCCATGTTACAGTTTGGTTGTGGTGTGAAGGATCGTATCCCTGCATATGCCTTTTGTTTCTTATATTGTTTTAACCTGTTCTGCAAAGGCCCATATGAGCAATGGATTTAACGCAGTTTGATTGCTAAAAAACCGCGGAGAGGGTGGACACGGAATTCTTGATCTTTGAAATTGCTCTACAAAATTGCATTTGTTTTTGGTGCGCTTCCATTAAAAGTGTCTCCTCGCGTGTAAACAGCCGTTCCGCACTCAGATGCGCCGCATTAACCCGGGAGGATTGTATGTGAGTGTGTTTTTACTGGGGAAGATTGATGCGGTCCAGTTAGGGAGGCTGAGTGAGACATAGACCCATTTCAAGTGGGTTCCTCTTATTACAGCAATAAGTTACAGCCTGAGGATCGGACAGCTGAGGGGATGTGTGTTATACCCGGGCTGTTTTCACTGCAACAAACCACAATATCAATATTTATCATGTAGGTCTTCAGATAAACAGCAACTACAACCTTTTGATTTTTATGCGGGCCTTTATCTTATGGAAACAAGACGGCATACTAATAGAAGAAAAAAGAATAATAAAACACATTTATTTACTTTTATTTATTGTTATTGTTATTGACAATAGTGTTATTGTTGTTAAATGCATATCTGTATACTTATTTATCTTGTCTAGCCAGTTTATTTGTCTATAAACAGGAAATTAAGAAAGATTACTACTTACTCAACACTATTTATATAACAAAATAGCAATAATCATATTTATAATAATGATAATAATAATTGCATTAGTATTAATAGTGGTAATAGTGCAGTATGTTTATTTTCCAAAACAATACATTTCATGAAATTACATTCAGATAATACGTTGAATGATAGCCTTGAAATAATCCTGAATTAGAATTAAGTTCATGTAATTTATTATTTACTTAAGTCGTAATTTACTAGGCTATCATAAATAGTTCATTATTTATATATTTGCTAATGCACGTTTTGTGTAACAAGAGCTAGCAGAAATTAAAATGATCTCTGACCTTCATGGGCTGAGTTAATTTCAACAATTCCGTTTTTATTTATTTATTTTATGTTACATCAGTTGCCTTCATGCTTACGCTAATTGGAAATCAAACAACTTCCAAAGCATACAGACCGTCTCTCCGGGCTCAAGCCCTTCACAAACGCAGGGTTGGCCTTACAACTCCCAACACAGAGTCCCTCTCCTCCCTCCTGGTCTACACGTCTGAATCAAGCGAGTCCAGGCTCTGCTGCTGCTGATTGCTTCTTCTGAACCTCCGGGAGCTGGTCACAGCTTTCTTCATCTCAGTGGACCATGCACCAGTCCATTTCCTTAAGTTTTCACGCTGTGCTTCATATAGGCTACTTCCCTGCGTCCCGACAGATTGCGGTTGAAGAGCATAAAAGATGAGCTGCCTATGTGGTGCAGGAGGAGAGAGAGAGAGGAGTCCTCGCTCGGACGCCTCCTTTGTGCGGCTGCAAAGAAACCTATTTAGTCCCAGGCGGTGGTCTATTCACCAGGCTCACCCTGACATCTGCCAAAAGCCCTCTCTAACCAGCACTGTCTGGAGAAGTAAGAGTGGAGCGCAGATCAATGGCTGTCCAGTTAATTGTATAATAAACCTACTTATGGACCTCTACTAAAGGGGCACAATCGTTTAGGGTCTAGCACGTCTGATTTTGTTTGAAGCAAACAGGCCTAAATACCTTTTAATTGCGCCCGTGTTGATGAAAAGTCGATGGGAGTTAAAGCGGCCGATCACTAACAGAGCTTAAATCCATCTGTACTCGTTTATTTATTTATTTCCTCGATTTGTCTCCACAAATCACCTGCCATGGGGGAATGGGAGCGATATTCGTTTTGTTTGTGATCCAAGGACGGGAGGGAAGTGGCTCTGGGGTGCTGAAAGGAGGCCTGGCGTTATAAGGCTTCTCATCTCCTACATATGTTTTCTTTTATAACCAAAGTCCACGCTGTGATCTGTACAGAATACACTCCATCTGCTATGCCTCTCATTAGCAAAAAAAAACAAACGAAAGTATTTTCTGTGAATAAACAATCCGCTTGAAAATTGTTTTAATTTATAGATTTCTTTTCTTTCATTTGGTAAATGAATCATCCCTTTCTGAAGCAGGGTTACTGTTTGTTAACAGGCTAATTGACACAGTCCAGTGATTTGAAAATTGAGATTTTGATACGGCTAATTATTTAATGGCAATTTCATTTTCTGGCTCAAATAACTGCAAGCTCCTATCTCCTTCAGCAAAATACAAGCATGAGCTCACCGCCAGTATTTTACATGTATATCTACAAACAGGAGTCCTGTCATGGTACAGGCTATATGAGATTAAACAAACACATTAAGACGTTTAACGTGGAATAATTTAAGCATGAAAAGCTAATAAATCAGAGGACGGAATGGCAGAGGATTGAATTGAATTGTAGGGTTTCGTGCGCGTTGTGGGTGCGCGCGCATGCTTGCGTGCGTGCGTATTTGTGTTTAAAAAAAAAGAGGGGGGAGTCACGTCGCTGACATTTCCAAGCTCCCGCTCTGATTGGCTCTTGTTTGAGGAAGCTCACGGGTTCTTTCAACTAATAAGCGCCTCCCCATCGCTCTAAAGGACATTATAATGCAAGGGACCTCCTTTTTTAACCACAAACCGAATTTTCGTTCATTTAGACGATATATACTTTTTAAATTGCCCAAAGTTGTGGGATTTTTTTGGAGCGCATTTCGCCCTGGAGCGGTACGCCATGCTCTCTCACGCCGACCTCCTGGATGCTCGGCTCGGTGAGTTATCATCACTAAACTCCGGCCCTAAACTCCAGTGTAAGATTTCAACTTCTTGTTCAACCTTGTGAAGTGATAGATAGACTGTGTAGTTAATTGTGTTAACAGCTAAGTGGCTTATTGTTGGTCGAAGCAATTCTTTATAGTAATTTATCTGGAATGAGCTGACAGCTAAAATTACGCTATAAAATTACGACCCAAGCTATATTCAGTTTATTTGTTGTATTCTCTGAATGAATGTACCTCTTGTCGTAGAGAAGCAAAGCTATTTCATGTTACTCTCATTTAAAATGCTGCGCTTAAAGATTTGCCATGCATTTACTCAAAGCCTCTCTCCTCCTCATCATCTCAGGGATGAAGGATGCTGCCGAGTTACTCGGACACCGAGAGGCTCTCAAGTGTCGGCTGGGTGGTGGGGTGCCTGACCAGGGGCATCCGGGAGACATGGCCCCTGGTTCAGACTCTGTAGAGGGAACCACTCTCCTGCCGGGAGAAGACATCGCCACTGTGGGATCCAACTCTGCCGTCATGCCGGTGAACGGGAAGGAGCAGGAGAAGCAGCAGCAGCAACCGCAGCAGAGCTCCGGTCAGACCTCCAGCCAGCAGAAACAGAAGCGGCACAGGACGCGCTTCACCCCGGCGCAGCTCAACGAGCTGGAGCGCAGCTTCGCCAAGACCCACTACCCTGACATCTTCATGAGGGAGGAACTGGCGCTGAGGATCGGACTCACTGAATCCAGAGTTCAGGTAAACACTTGTGCAATGTGGATGATTTTACAGATGCAGACAGTGGCGTGATCAAGCAGGGTGTGGCTTTGGGTCCAGATTTGATCTTGTAGGGGTTTTCCAGCTTGAAAAAATGTCCAAAAATCATCCTTTAAATCCATCTGGAAGGCAGTGAGCACAATAGTCTAGATACACATCAGGCGAGGATTCAGGACCAATGTCCCCCCTGTGCGTTTGTAAAAGATAGTTTTATCCCTTCTAATAAGTTATCATTCACCATAATGTATTTTCAGTCGGTGTCAGTTGTCACTCGTCCTCTTGTCCCCAGAAATGTTGTGGTCTTCAGGTGTTAAGTTTCGGGTGCAAATTCTTAGAATCAATCGAAGCGAATGGGCGGATTGACGCCACTGGTGCAGTCAAAGTGGCACCAAACCAGAACGTAAAGTGTACTAACGTGTAGATTGTCATTGAAGTGATAGGATCATTTTAAAATGTTGTATTTAGGTTTGTATTCAGCATTATATCCTGCGTCAGTCTACTCACCAGCGTAAAAATAAAATAAAGGATAGAGTCGTTGAATTCTGATAATGTTGTTCTAGAAAATAAACCGACTCAAGTCTATTATAATTGAATTATGTTATTAAAATATTCCATCATTTGTTCAAGTCTAGTCTGATAGTGGGCGATATTTAATTTTAAGACGCCGTGCCCCATCTAATATAGAAAGTACTCTGTCCAAGGTGCTGAGACATTTCTCACCTGTGGATAACGAGCAGTAATCCGGTTTTCAAAGAGTCAAAAATATTCAGGTGGCTTTTACAATTGTCAGAAAAGAATAATATATAACGCCACCTGTGGTGACTGCCGCCAGAAATAAGGAAACTGGGGGTGTGAAAGTTTCGTCTTTCTTTACAGTTGCCTAATTTTCATTTCGGTTTGTTTCTGTGCAAATTTTAAATTTGGACCTGCAACAACTGCATACAATTACATAGATTTAATTAAGGCCTTTAATAATTATTTTTCTATATTTTTTTTACAATAACAAATATAGGGAGTTACTACTAAGTAGTGCCCAAGATATTTGAGAGTACATTTTTAAGAATTTAAAACACGACTCCCCTTTTTACAGAAATATTAGGAAGGGGAAGGGGATATTTTGTTTTACTTACAGTGGGGACATGTTATTAAATAATTTATATTTTGGGAAATTGCACATATGAACCACTTTTAAACAATGTAAACTGGAGACACTCTGTGCTTATTTCTGAACAAGCATGCAGGAACACACCAGGCTCTAATAAACCAAACACATTATCAACCAATTTCAGTCTTATTTATAACAGTGAACGGGTTATTAACCAGTGATGTGAAATTCATGCAAATTATCCCACTGAAAGCAATAAAACCAGTATAATCATTAGTCACCTTAATAATCAATTCTTTATTCTATCTAGTGCGGGATCCCAGCCGCGCGGTGCAGGTCGGCTCCCGCTCGCTGTCGGTAAACATCAGTGCAGGCCGAGCAGGTGCAGCCTTCAGGGGGCGGGCGTGTTGGCCCGCGTGCGTGCCTCCACAGCCTCTCCTTTAAAATGCTCTATCAGCGACGTCTTAATAGGACTCAAGAATATATTGTACTTTTTTAATGGAATGAGAAATTGCATTTTCTTTTCCCCCGAGTGTAATGGGTTTGGGCGACGTTTCACGGATGGCTGAGCGGAATGAGAGCGAGATTTCACTTTTAATACGGAGGCATCGACTCACGGCCTCGCGCGCGCATTAATCACGCCCGAAGATGATGAAATCTCTATAAAGCCCAACTGGGACGCGCGTGCGGTTTTTTAAGCTGTGTTGGCTTTGTTGCTCGGTGTGTTGTGTGGCGCGTGCGTGCGTGTGGATGGGTAGCTTTTATTTTCACTTGGATTGTGTACAGTAATGCGGGCCATTTGTATTTAAGTCCACACAATATTTAGAGCAATTTTCAGTTAATCTGCTTGTAAATAAGATGTTAGAAAGATACATTTTTCGGCCCACTGCTGCGGAACAGCAGTAATAAAACCCCCTCTGACGGCTGCGTTTTTATACTGAGCACCTTCTGCATATTGTATTTACAATTAAGTTCCTAACCCTGGCCTTTTGACTGTTTCAGTTCCACCCATAGCGTCTTAGAAATACGGCATTATATAGACAGTAGCGAATGGCTGGTATTTACAAAATCCTCCTTTTTAAAGTGGATCCTCTTAGTTATACATGGCTATACTATACTGTACTCATTTAGAATAATTGTACCTGCTACAGACGGTACTCCCTCAAAGTTCTGCTTGTTAGGCTTGTGGTAGTTTGCAGAAGGTCTATTTATGTCTTGTTAGTTCTGCAGTGGTGAGACAGTACAGGGTCAGATTCAGACCAGGGCCCATAGCCGGTACAGAATGTGTTGCTCAAGGACACTGTAGCAGGGTGAATCAGTTTTGTTGTAGGCCTGTTAATATTCTATAAATGCTAATGTACTATTAGAGCTCGAGTTTGTCTGGGTGTGGTCAGATTGTAGTGAGATTATCGTGCTTAATAGTATTTTGCTGCCGTGTTTACACTAACACATACTGTGGGGGCATGCTCCCACATTCACCCTGCTGCCCTCACCACAGTGTCATGTAAACAAATGCTGCTCCACACATGCCTGCCTCGGTCTATCATCTGTCGGCTCACAGTCCTGTCTCTCTGCTTGCAGGTTTGGTTTCAGAACAGACGCGCTAAGTGGAAGAAAAGGAAGAAGACTACCAATGTTTTCCGCTCCCCGGGGACGCTGCTCCCCACACCCGGCCTGCCACAGTTCTCTGCCGCGGCCATGGAGAACAGCCTGTGCTCCTTCCACGCCAACGACTCTCGCTGGGCCACGGGGATGCCGGGGGTCTCCCAGCTGCAGCTCCCGCCGGCCCTGGGTCGCCAGCCGGGCATGCCACAGTCCCTGTCACAGTGTAGCCTGGGTCCAGGCCCGCCACCAAACTCGATGGGTCTCTCCAACGGCCTGTCCTCCAACGGCTCCGGTCTGCAGTCCCACCTCTACCAGTCGCATTTCCCCGGAATGTCGGCCTCTCTCTCCGGCCCCACGAACGTATCGGGCTCCCCGCAGCTGTGTAGTTCCCCGGACAGTGACATGTGGAGAGGGACAAGCATCGCGTCACTGCGGCGCAAAGCGCTGGAGCACACAGTGTCCATGAGTTTCACTTAGTGACTTTTCAAAAACACCCCACCCCACCCCTCTCCTCCCAACTCCCTCTCCCAGCTCCACCCTGCGGCTCCTCTTCTGTTTTTATTCCCGCTATTTAGATCAAAACGAGCAAAACGAGCGAGCTAATCAGGCCTGAAATGTGAGAAAATGGAGACTGTATGTGACTTCATCTAGACATAATGACAAAAACAAAAGGCAAACACTGATGGACAAATGGAAGACAGAAAACTTGGGTTTGGGGTTTATTTATCTTGTTAATTCAAAAGGATTTTATCAACTATTGATGATAAATAATATTATTGTAATGATCTCTAGACTATAGGCCCTAATTACTGAGAGCCAAACAATCGTCGTATTTACGTTTTCACTGAGTGTGTCTTTACGCACACGTGTTACTGTGTTCAGGTGAAGTTGTGTTATGTCAAACGGTTATTTATAAGATTGGGTATACATTTTGGTAACAGCCTACCACACACGCTCCATACTGTAGGTGGGCCCATTGAGCTGGGTCTCAGGCATGCACTGTGCATGTGGATTTAAACGCTTGGATAATTTAAGGAGAAAATGGTGCCCACTCGGATTGAAGCGGTACTTTTGTTAGGCGACCTCAGTCTCGTCTGCATGAGGCGGGAGCAGAAATCTAAAGAGGAAAAAAAAATACAATGATCTCTCAGTAGGCCTACTCTGTTTTAGGATGTTTTGTGTAGATAAAACATTCTTGCTATGTACCCGCTGGTCTTTTTTGTGACATGTTTTAACTTATTGTATGTGCTATTACTTGACACATTTCTTAAATGTTTGATCTTACATCGAAATGCACCACATTGACGGGTTTGTACCAATTTAAAATGAAAGAAACAAATAAAAGTAATTTTCAAGAATGTCAAAACAAGAATGATTCATGTCTCCATTAGATGTGATGAGATGTCATTTTGTACAAATTCCTATAGACACAAAATATGTGACCCTCAGTACTGACCTACCCTTGTTGTAAGTTGTTGATGGTACTTATATTATTATACTAATATTAATTGTTTAGGGTTTTATAGTTTATTTGGACTTAATATATGTAATATATATTATAATGTATGATAGACTTGACTGCTAATATATTCTAAAATGTAATTTAACTTATAATGTTGCTTAGTGACACACACACACACACACACACACACACACACACATATATATATATATATATATATACACACACACACACACACACTTCTTTTTTTTTTTTACAGTGTTTGAGGTGACAGGGTTAAAGGGTTTATGAAGGGTGACTGGTCCCATGGTGGCAGACAGCAGCGGTAAAGATGTCAGTGCTGTGATGTGACGGTCATTGCTTTTAACCATGACGGTCATCCTACTGAGCGGACTGGATGGACTGTAACTAAACAGGAAGAATCACAGGCCTGCGTGTGTCTATGGTGTATCCCAGCCTATAGTTTCTATAGCTTTTTATTTTAAGGCTAAAGCTGGCTGCTACGAATACCTGTTCTGTCTACTTACCTGGCCAAGTAGAAAATAGTTGCAGCAACTGGGGTTATTATAGAAATGCCAGAAGAGATTAAAAGGCTGCCCAGCTCTCACATGAATGTTACAGAAATATAACTACTAAATATAACTATACTTATCAGGCTGTAGACTATAGATTATACCTATCAACCTGTGTCTGGGTCACATTTTAGTCTGATATCTGCAGGTTACTCCTGTATACTTTGCATTAGGAGCTGAGGGCAACCATTTGCTATTAGGTAGTTGCCAAATGGCTATTTGCACATACAGTATTTAGGCCAAACAGCTAAACTGCAGTGTCATTAAAGTGGTTTAAAAAGGCTATCTTCAATTTTAAGGCACAGATGGACCAGTGAAGAATCAGAGTATAGTTTCACATTACACAATTGTAATTTAAGGAATCAGTGGCACCAGTTGTGGATGTTTCTGTGGTACATTGTTAGACTTTTAGTCCTTTTGCTTCGTTATCTGCTCGTTCTGGTGTAGTGTACTTCTGTGAGGTGACTATAGTGTAGAGGCTTTTACATGGACTCACACACAGACTTCATATTTCATTAATCATTAGAAAATCGAATTACAGGAATAAACTTTAGACAAACCTATAAGAGAGAGACATACTGTACCTAGTGCTCAAAAGTGCATAGACCACTGTTTGTCCTTCAACTCATTGAATCATCAGACTTCAGTCTTCTTATGCAAACAGCTGTTTATTGAGGGATCTCTGTGGTACCTATCAATCAGTACCCTAACAATGGCGATGAGCATGAAATATTTTTTAGATAAATAAATAAATAATAAAACATGTTGATCTGGGCATTTCCTAATTATAGGAAAAAAGTGAAAAGAAATGCGTAAGATATTTCTCATTTTTGTATGTATTATTATTCCTGTGTTAGCAACTGAATTGGCTACAATATCCATAACATTAAATATAGTCCAAATATCAATTATATCTTTTTAAAGCAATGGACAAACACAACCCTTTGAGATATTTATGAATCTAAACTGACATTTTGTCACCCTGAAGTTGGTCAGCTGACGTCTTTTCATTATTTCTGATATATTAGGCCTAACTTGTATAATGTTTACTACATGCATGTCATGACAAAAATGAAAATACAGATAATCAGTATTAAGCAGTTTAGCCTTTACACCTTTTGATCATTTGACATTCATTTAAAATTCATCATTACTTGCCCATCAGTTCTGTAATAAGCAAAACTCTCACCTTGTTTGCGTTTCTTTAATTTCAAATTATCCTGATGTGAGATGTAATGTCTCTAAACTCAGGCGCAGCTCTGAAAGAAGTAAATAAATTTTTTCCATTATGAAAGTGAGCGGACCTCACTGTCTGTGTCAAAGATTATAAGTGTCAACTTGAGCCTGAAATCACAGCGGCTCAAATTAATCAGCGTGTTAACCTCATCTCGTTGTCAGCGCTGAGGCCAATTTACGGTCACGGGATGGTAATTGATGAGATATGGCATTACCATAAGCAGTCCCACTGCCTGTAAACTTATAATTGGAGTTTCTGTAACAATGCAGGGGGGTTAAACAAAGGATTAATCATAATTAACAAAAGTATATTACTTTTCCCATATTAAACAGTTGGTTCCCACCTTTTCTATTAACATAAATTTGTTTTCAGTAATTTACTGAATTATTGAAAATACCAACCCAAGTCAAGACCCTGAAAAAATAATTTATTCCTCTCTGTGCTTTCATGTGTGTGTGTGTGTGTGTCAAACCCTATATTTAAGTTATACACAATTAGCTTGAATGAAATAGCCTAAAGTTTTCCAACATACAATAAAAAACAGTTTTCACATTATTTTCCAAACTGTTTACAAGTGTGCCACGCAGCAGCTAACACACAGGATCACACTGTGATTACATTTACAGGTTGATATATGTCCAGGCTACATTGTGTTATTTTGCAGACTGGAAGAAAGCCTGATTACAGGAGGAACACTTATAAATAATCTTTGTCTTGGTCTAGTCACCATGAATGTAAAAATCTCAGGTTATCAATTGTTTATACTTATTGAACATTACAGTCAGTGTAAACCAGGGTCAGTGTAAATCTAGGATGTAAATGGATGTTAAACCCATTTATTTGTGGAAAAGAGTTGGCCAACATCAATCTGCCATTTTTCTTACTTTAATGACTGTTTGCTTCATGATGGTCACTAACTCGATTGCTTATTTTGTCTTAATACTCTATGTTTGCCTCTACACTACCCATCCCAGTGCTGGCCCAGGAGCAGTCTATCATATTTTTTAGAATGAATGCAGGTGGCCCACCTACCCTGCAGAGGCATGTAATTACAAGATACTGCATGACAACAGTTGATCAAACGTTATAACCGCAGCCAAGCTGACTGCTGCTCCACCCATCCAGGCTGAAGTGTGTGTTGTTCTGGTAAATCTAGCTCTATGTGTGGCTCAGCCCACCAGATCCAGCCCTGTGCTGACTACTGTGTCCTGGGCTGCAGTAACAGATGTGAAATCACATTACCCAAACGCTGCAATTAGTCTCACTCGCTCGCGGGTTAATGAGTTTGTGGAAATGTGCGACCCATTCCTCATTAGGTAATTTCTCATGCACTGATGAGAGGGAGAGAGATGTGGGTATAGCAACTCAGTGGAAATGGCACATAGTCTGCTGCAACACATACTGTAAAGCAGAATGCAGCGGGAGGGGGGGGGGGTGTCTGCAGCTGGACATTATGGGGGGAAATTTATCACCTCATCATTAATCATGGATGAGACTTGCATGCATGTTGTTCTGTCTGAGAAAATCCACCGTTTACACCATCAAGTCTTCTGTATTTGCATCCAAGAGTTCAATAACAGAGGCCTTGTAGAGCAGCTTCTATCGCTCGCTGGGGTTACATCAGTCTGTCTCATTATGGACTGTGGCTATGCTTATTTCCGTGCTGTGAGGCCAGAGAGTCTGTGGGTGAATAGACAGCCCGGGGCAAAGCTCTGTCAGGACACAATGGACGACAACAAAAGAACTAATTAGCAATCAATTACCGACGTGTTTCTGTCCTGCACCTTTTATCTGGTTAGAGTGGAGAGCAGGTTACCACTCAACATGTCCCATTCACACACACACCACCTGCTGCCTATGTATGTGTGTGTGCAGCAAATGTGTGTGACTTTTTGGCGAATTTGGATTATTGCAGGGATGTATGTGGTAACCCAGTGATACCCGGTTTGCTGCAAAGAAAATGTAACCTCTCTCCTGAGTGAGATAAAGGTGAAAAATCTTCAAATGAATCCAATTTAGGCCTTTAGAGGAAGCTGCTTTTCGTCGTGTCTGCACCTAAGAGTGTAAAAGATAGTTGTTCATTAGCCTCATCTGTGCCAATCAGTCTCTAAACTCTCCTTTTGTTGTGTCTCATTGCTTCTGTTCATTGTTGTGATTACTTGTAGTTGATCTAAGTTGCGACTGAGGAGGAAATTTCTTGCATTAAAGAATTTTCAATCTACAACTTCATAAAAACCATCATAGATAAAGTAGATTTAGTGTTAACCTAATTTGGGCATGTGGCTTGCTCATTTCGGCATCTCCCTCTCCACTTGCTCCACACACACACACACACACACACACACACACACATACATACGCATACACAGTGACATCTGGGGGGAAAGTGTGCTGTGAGGAGGCTGCGACTGCCTCTCATGATAACAACTCTGCATCTCAACAACCTGCATCCATCATCATCAACACTAACATCTGCTCTGAGCCTCAGCCTTAAATCTCTTTCTACCCCCACAACCCTTTACCTCTCTCTACTTTTCCCCCTCTCTCCCCCTTTCTTACTCCCTCTTTTTCTTCCTCCGCCTCTGTTCTGTCCATCTTTTTCACACGACAAGCCACTGTAGCTGCCTTTTTTTTTAACCACTCCGCTCAATCTGCTTTGACTCTCATCCAAATCCCCTCATCTGCAGAATATGTGCGGATGTGTTTTCGTTTCAACCATCCTTAAAATCAATATTTAATGATGATGTTATCAGTGCTTTTATGTGTAATTTAGCCAGAGTGTCAGTATGAATGAGACACTGTCAGCTTCATGGCGTCAAGCATTTATTTTCTGTTAATGGGCGCTCCTGGTGGTATACAAACCAAAACCCAGTGGACTTCTGATGGATTTGTCTATTTCATTTCTGTTCACGCATGCATTCACAACCATGCGTGCATGCATACAGTACATGTCTACCTACACACACACACACACACACACACAAAGTTAAGTTGATTAAATAAAAATTTGAAGTATAAAGTGTTGCAAATAAAAGCAATGAATGCTGTTTGATGTGACACTTCTTGCTTTACAGCACCAGAATAAGACAATGAATGAGGCTTAAAACATAATCAATCAAAGCAACTGTTTGCTTCAAAACAGACTGCATCGCCCGATTCTGACATTTTCCAAAGCCATGACAATTACTTCACCTCTTCAGCTCTGGGAGCCAACATTGTTGAGAGGCAATAATCATGATAGTTTTCTCAGTCATTTTTCTCCCAATAACAAGCCATTTTTAATCCAATTAGGAGTGCTAACGTGAGAGGCATAATACCACGGCCCCTGGGACAGATGAGAGAATATGCAGGACATTTATCCCGACAGTCAATATTGGATTTCTCACTAAGCAGCTGTGCCTGCTCTCTCTGACATTCTCCACCTCTGCACAGCGATCCGTCCTGATTAAATGGGCTTTTCTTCTTTATCAACATTCATTACATGACCTGGTCATGCATCGCCACCGAAACCAGGAGTAGCAAAGTTACATGCTTCACGTTGGGGTTTTCCTACTTGACTTTCTCTTTGAATTCAACTGTTTAATGAAAGATGATATATCACATGTCTTTCTTTTGGATCTTAGGTGGTGTTTTATATAAGCAGGTGTGTTATGGTATTCCCCAAAAACTTTCCTCACCTAGACTGACAGGCTGGATGTGTTTTTACATGTTGGACCTGAAATCAGGTGGCTAAACTAGTTTTGTATTACAATATAGGTCTGAGGTTACAATATCCAACAGTTGTTCTACTTAATTTCCTGATTTGAATCCCCTGATTATAACAGAATTTTAAGCTTGGAAAAGTCAGAAATCTGCTCATATTTCATGTTTTATTCAGTTTGCTCAGCTCTGCTAAGATACAGAAAGTATAATTTAGTGTGCAACACTGATGATAAGAAAGCAACAAAGAGCTGTCAGTACTTTGATGCCAACAGCAGCTAAACATTGCCACCTACTGGTGGCTGTCAAGAGGATCACAGTGCTGTGCAAAAAAAGAATTTTATTCATTCATACAATTATTTATTTATTTTTAAAAAATTTAGACAGATGGTCAATAGATTTTATCTCATCTAGGTATCACTTAATGAAATATGTCTGTTAACTCTACAGAGAGTCGTACAATTATTGTTCCATCAAAACACAGCTAATAAAACGCAGAAAATGCATGAAAAAGAGGGTTGCTGTTTATAGCTGATTGCAGTCGATACATTTATGCAGTGCACTGAATCATTGTCATTGAGTGCATTGATTATGTGGACTAATCAATGTTTATTAGGCTGGAGAAGACTAGCTGGACCACAGTGGAGGCTGAATGATGAAGGAACACATTTACTGGGTGTCAAAGGCCCACCCACCTGCCCTGAGCAGACATGTTTCAGAGTTTGAGGGAACTTCAAACTGTATGTTTAGGGGACTACATACAGTTTCATATAGTCCAAAATGGATGTACAAGATCAGAACTGAGTTTAAGGAAGCAGATTTTGCATATTCAGCAGGACAGTAATATACTACTATCCATGCCTCAGCCCAACACAGTATTAGCACTTGGCCAACATTGAGATAGTTTGTGCTAAAATAAGGAAGAGTTTGGTTTAAAAAAAATCAATACTGAAAAATCCATTGCATTAGTCCTATCCTTGTCTTTTGTGGTGCCTCTGACGAGAGAGAATGAAAAGGACCATTGGACTCTTTACAGCGTTTCTCTTTCTTTTGGCACAGGTGCACCCATCCTTCCTTATGCTAACAGCTCCAGTGGCCTCCCGGCTCCTCCTGTACCAAAACCTGGTGTGGACTGTGGCACTGGGTACCATAGTCCACACTGACCAAAAGGTGCTGCATGAAAACACTGACACTGACACACATGGATAAAAGCATCAAACTGGAGCCTCCAGACGCAAAGAGGCCGTTGATGCTCAGTTGTTTTTATACCAGTAATTGGAGATGGTCGACTGAAAGAATGATTTCCAAGACACGAGCCGAAACAAGAGACCTGAGACGAGGGTGGCCTGCAGTATGAAATGTGCTCCATGAAGGTAAGAAGTGGTCCTCAAATCATTAACCCAGCAGGTGCCCAGTATACAGTATACTGAAGCAGGTTTGTTCTCATTGAAACCATCTTTCTTTTTTTTTCTTCAGACGCCTCTGACTAACCCGTGCAAGACAAAAAAAACAAACAAACACGTCACTCTGATATGAATCGTTTGTTTGAAAGAACAAGTTGTCTTACAAGAGAGGGTGTTCAATAGTGTCCCTTCATAGTTTCAATGAATTGTTTGTCTTGTGTTTTTCCACCAGGCCAGGCTTGGAGATCGGGGTCACATCAATCAGGGTCGAGGATCAGGCTTGAGTGAGTTACTAATGAGTGAGTTATGAGCACAAGACACATCATGATAGACTCTAGTTGTATCAATTAAACAAAGAGTATACAAATATAAATGTAATGTAATGATGTTTGACTTTGCACCAAGTATTTCCTCGCTAATCAGCCAAAAAAAGATTGGAGTTTATTTTTGAAGCAATGATTTTGCTCCCCAAGCCCTTTAGTTACATTTTGGGCCACTGCACTCGGATTGTGTCACTCTGTCTGATTGTGTTTCCTTGGGAAAAGAGGTCCCTTGCTGCTCCAGAACAATTATTCCACAGTGCACTCTGTAATTATACTATTATGTGGAATTACTCTCATCATCTGCATGCACCATCAATCATCACTGCGCAATTTGTAAATGTGTTAATTGCTTCACCAGGCCAAAGACAACAAAAAGCTCTTCACATGATGTTTCAGTGGCTCTTTCCGGTATGTACAGTACCTCAGCATAGTCAATATACATTGTCATTGTCAATAACTAGACTTACCGGGAGGTGTGTGACATTAAACAAGAGAATAAGTGAGTCAAAGCCAAACCAAGCCAATTTTTGTGAAGGTTTATTTTGTATTTTCTGTCATTTGTCACATTAATATACAGTATCTCTATGACTGACTCATAGATGCTTCATTCTGATTTATCCTGACAACAAAATGTTTTAGATAAAAGACTTAAACTGGTCAAAGCAAACAAACAGGCCAGCATCAGATGGGAGTCACCATGCCTCCCATGAAGAACTCCGTTGGAAGGTAATTAAAATAGGAGTGTGTTATCCATTGCTCCTCATTAATGCACTTTGAATTAACCACTTTCAGGGGAGAGGAATGGGGAGGAGGGGACAAGGGAGAAAATCCATGCAGGCTTTAAAGTAATCTCTCTCTGTCAGGTCGGTCCAAACGGGGAGGGTCGGCTCATTACGGCCTCTACAGGAGATGAATGGGTCAGTCAGGCAGTAAGGGGAGCCGGGCTGGACCGCTGTGTTGACAGACAGATCCACACAAGAAGTGTGTGTGTGTAAGGAAGTCAACACACACTGAACAACAAAGCCAAACACTGAGCTATATGTGCTATCTTTGCCAGGGAGCAGGTGTGCAGAAGGAGGCCGCATGCTGGGATCCCAAGGCAAGGTTAAGACACTAATGTCTGGAGTCAACAATCATTGTGATTTAACTTTGACCACATGGAGGGGTGACTGTCACATCTGGCCAGCTGAGGCAATCATCACAGACACAGAGGGCACTCCTGAACATTTTCAGAACTGCTTCTATATTTAAGAAAATTGCAGTGAATTGTAATTCATGCATATCTTGCATCGTAATAAACCTCAAAGGCCCGAAATAATCAAGCCTGTTCCTATATCTGCCACCAGATGGCGTTGTAGTCCTTTGTCTTGTTGAGACAGAGTCAGCGGACACTTCCGCTTGGATTTATTCTAATAATGAGGACATGGAGCTTTCTTAATTAATTTCATTTTAAACATATCTGAATGTCCTGTTACATTTTCACCAACATCAGAGCATTAACCAACAGCTGATTTAATATATTTAATGTGTGTTTTTATGTCACATATTAGTGGGCTATGTTTGTATGCTGTTATGCTTACTTAACACAATTGTTTGTTGATATAATCTGGCCACTATTGCATTTTTACCCTGATTTCTGTGCACATTGTAGAGTGCAAAGTGCACAGACAGTTCATCTCTGGGCTGCACAGGATGTTAATTAATTTATTCAGGATTGTCAGTGTTAGGATGGGGGGGGTGGGGGGGCGCCATATGGGAAGAGAGGTTAGATATGATTATTTTAGATTAGATTAGAAGATGAACTCTGTGAATAGACCAGCATAATGTGAATTGATATATCTGTTCATCATTTGGAGCTGTATAATGAGACTTTGGGGTTACTTGTTCATTAAAATCTATCGATTCATTTAATAAATTGGATCCAAACAATTACAGTATGTATCACAGCACCACATCACACACATCGCAGCGCTTGTGTGAAATCGCCCCGGGACAAGCACTTGTAGCACATGGCGGCGCATAAAATACACACACTATCTAGCATTTTGCTAACATTTTCCTTTTTCCTCTGCTGTCATTCACATTAGCAAAACACTCTTTAGCAGCGAGACCCTGACTAATAGGTTCAGACATCTTCTCAACACAAGAACTTTGTAAGACAACTAGTTATTATCACTGACCACTGGCTTTTAAATGAAAGTAATACACCTTGAATAGGTCATCAGCATTGTAGGACAACGGGCTGAGAGGCTTTTAGACCAAATGTTATTCATTAAGCTCATCATTTTTTTGGTTTGTAGTCCTGTGTGTTGCGTCACAGACCTTCATCACTGAGAAAATGTCAGCTATCATTAGCTTAATTTAACTGTGGGCCAGAGTTTCACACTCAGCCTCTCATCTTTTTTTCAGATGAATGAGAGAAAGTGTGGGCTGTTCTATTAGAAGTGTGTACGAACGCCGACAGGATGATCATCATCTCTTACACTCAGCTACGTCTGAGTTTGACCTTTCAAAACGGCAGCATGGACACTCACAATTAGTCTCATCTAAATGAATTTGCTGTGTGTCACCACAAACCAAATTACATCACAGCTTCTTTCTCTCTGACTCTTTCTCGCTCTCTCCTTTCTTATATCTACATAATTTTTGTTCTTTTGTTGTGCCATTAATTCTGTGCTTTTAGCTGAACATTTTAATGCTTTGGCTGTCTGGTCACAGACACTCAGGTGAAGCATCACTGGTCAAGTATTAACTGAACATGTGGCCATATTGTGAATACCTCTCCACACAGACATGCAAGGAACAATGCGACCATACCACTTAACGACCAGTCTCTGGCGAATTCTGGTGGTGCTCTACTGCAGTGGTAGTGTGAGTCAAAGTGAAATCAAAGTGTAGCACACTGGAATGGTGGGAATGAAACATGTGCCTGCCAAAATAATGGAAACATCAGTATTTCATCAAATGAAAAAGAACTGCCATGTTATTTAAGCACAATTATCCTCTGGTCTGATTATGTGGTTATCGTTGTGTGTTAACTAGTGTTACCAACAAATTAATATTACAGAATGTATATTAAAGATAGAAATACTGCAAGAGGTTGCTGATTGAATTTGATTTGCTGCCATAGCATCAATCTATCTGCTCTCAACTCTTGTTTAGAAAGACAAATCACAAAAGCTTTTTCATGATTTCTCTATTAACGAAAGGGATGTGGAGAGGGTTCTTTAAAAGTGAATATACCTAATTCCCTTGGATGTCTCTCCTGCCCATGCCAGTAAGCAGTACAGCGAATCAGAAGTCAACAATTAAACTGGTCAAGTCTATGTAGAGGCCACAGGTCATATAGGCAAAATATGGTACAGCTGGCAACTCCATGTGTATCAATGGAGACAGATGATAGTCTACACCATTTCCAGGCAATCCCTGTCTCCCAGAAATTACGTTTATAACTGCAGGATTGAGAAAAAACAAGAATGATGATACACATTGGGAATTAACAATGATGTAATCAGGTGATTTACTGGCACTATACTGCCATCAGACAACTTTTCCTCCCCAGTCAGCATTTGCTCTGAGGCGAAGGTCTACAGACGTTAGACCTGTACCTCACAGGGGACTGAAGTGGCAACCTTCCAGTCTCAAGCCTGCTTCTCTAACCTTTAGGCCGCCACTGCCCATCATCCCGCACTGGCTTCCCACTCACAAGCCAGTGCAAGTTGTTTTGTTTTGAATAGCTGGTCCTGCTGTTGGGAACTGAAGCCAGGTCATTGCAGGGTCTAAGTCCATGTTTGTACGTTTGTGTTTAAAGTAATTCTTCCATCCTTTACAAAATAAGCACATATGAAATTCATTTTTTTAGCTTGTGAAAGATTAGATGCATTTATATTTATGTGTTTATTCAATTCTGTTCAAAGGCACTTATATATAACATGTTGCACATCTGATAAATTCACATGCTCTTTTTTGTTCTTAGGGATGCTCTATATATTTGTTTTATTTCAGTTGTCATGTTAGCTTAATTTCCCATGAATTAAAGTGCCACCATGATGTTATAACCACAATGTAATGGCCTAACCAAGCAATATTATGTTCTGCAACTATTTTAAGAAACGCGGCATGTTTACGTTATGACCTTTAATTTGATTTCTTTTAAACAATGTAAACGCAGCTATTAAGTTCCTACACAGCCATGCGTATTTAAGTGACCTAATACTGGTATGAATGGCAGATTTTCACACATGATTAGAATGCTTGTAAATCCGCACGACTCAGTGTTGTTCAGTGACCCTCTGATGTAGGCCTGCCTGTCTGTCTGTGCTGCTATAAAAGCTGCCACCTCTCGCACTGCGCCGCTATTTTCGCCTCTGCTTCAGGAAACACTTCGCCGAGAGACGCACTTCAGGATGTCGGTGGCTCTGCGCGCACAGCTGTTCCTCTTTCTGGTCTCCCTCTCATCGAGGATGGGGCTCAGTCGCTACATTGAGGTAAGAGTTTTAATTGTTAATCAATAATTCCACTTCGCTTCAGTTTAAGTCAGGCAAGTTAGACTGGTGTCTGTAAAGTTTCTGCGAGGACATCTGGAAGCTTCAATTTGACGTCTGTTTCCATCATGTTTTTATTCAGGACAACGAAGCTTCAGATGGATTATATTCTCTGCTCAGTTTGGACCAGAAAAGAGAATCAGAGGATTTTATTTTCCGCCGACCTCTCAGTAAGTGCAGCAGTAAACAATGGCTTTATTCAGCAGCTGATTATGCGTATCACTGTTTAGCGACTTGGCAAACAACAAGTAAACCTCTTTATATAATTAAAAGTGAGTTAAATGAGGAATTTAAAACATTCAGTGGGGAGATGTTCATTGGTCTAGTGTTCAGGCAGGTATATTCATCAATCAGTCAATTATTCAGTCAATCAATCCTACATATATATCAGAATCAGCTTTACTGGCAGAGTATGTGTTCACATGCAAGGAATTTGACTCCGGTTTTAAGTTGCTCTCAATGTTACACACAGTCAGACAGATAAAAATGAAGCTGAACAAAGATAAGAGAAAAATAATAGAAGGTGAAAAGTATAGATGTAGATAAAAGCAACAATGAACAACAACATACCTGCACCTGCAGTAGCTATAGGACATCCATTTAGTATTTCCCAAAAAGACACATAGAAAAATGTTATACATGTCAGAAATGAACAGTGTCATTGTTTTATTTAAGTCCACTTCTATCAGAATTAATTAAAACCTTCAGATCATTTTGTCACAAACCTCCCAGAGCCACACCAGCTCTACTGTATGTACAGAAACAACAACTCTCCGGTCAGCATTCAAGACTTATGAACACTGGAAGACTTGTTGTGTTTGCCAGTAAAGCTGATTACCATCACACTTTGAGTTCATGACCTAAATCCTCAATGTTTGCTTGTGGACAAAAGCAGAGTGGAAGTGTTTTGTGAATGTGTTGTCCTCTGTCATTATGAATAAGTAATGTGTGTGTGTGTGTGTGTGTGTGTGTGTGGTTTGCAGGATGTTTGGACATGCTGGCCACTGATGGCTACTTCACCTTCGTGGCTTCTCAGCCACAGCTGGCCTGTGCCGCTTTCATCATCGCCGAGCCCAATGAGGTCATCAGTCTGGAGCTGTCTGACGTCAGTATCGACTGCAGCGCCGGAGACTTCATCAAGGTTGGCTCCACTCACCGAAAATAATGCCCACGCGCCCCCAACCCCTCCGCAAGCGGAAGACAGGAAGTTCAGGGCTTTGCAGTTTAAACTCTGAATTCTATTTCATCTTCTTCTGTTTGATTAAAATGATGCCAAACAGGGTTAAGGCGGCGTTTACGGGCCAAACACCACACTGGATCCTCTCTGCATTGGTCACATTACCCAGAGCAAGTGTGGGAAGAGAAGGCTTTAGTTCTGAAGCCAAGCCTGCCAGTTACATTGCAGTTTCCGTCCATGTGGGCCAAAGTGGTAAAAGGCATGGCGGAGAGAAAGACTGGTTAACCTTATAATACTGACTGGGTTTACAGGCTGGGTCGAGGTGTTATCTGGAAACCAGTAGCAGTTGCCTGTTAGCAGAAGAAGACGCTCAACATAACCAAATAGCACGCCTCTTTATTTTTGAACACATTATCTGTATAAATGAGATTTACAGAATATTTATAGAACAAAATTCATGGTTGAAATTAAATATGATTCACAGCACAGCAGTGTAGATGGTGCTGTAAATCATATTGGACTAATAGCCTTAGAGAAGACACCTAAAGTAAAGTTAAGTGATGTTGCCTTATCTTAACATTATCTTAATTACCTAACATATTCTTCTGTTATTCAAAGACTGTGCACTGTTAAATCAAGTTTAATAGAAAAGAGACTGGCATATTGATCAACTCATTCATCATACAGTATAACTGATGTATGTTTTTATATTTAAAGTCAGCAACCACATATTCATACAATGTAAACATTTCCACTAATGGTATTTTTGTGTCTGCTTTCAGGTACATTTTACCAGTCTTCCTACATAAGATTGAGAAATTGCTTTTATTTTACAAGCCACAAGTTCCTATTCTATGTAACTTTTACGATAATGTCAATGTTGATCATTGTCAATGATTATTGTGTAAGTGAAGGTGCAGAGGAGTGGCACTGGAGAGAGACAGTGAAATCATCAATTAATGAAATGAGGAAACTATGATTTAGTTTATATTGAGTATTTGTATGATAAAAACCTGGCATAGTTTACATTTACTCCATATGATGTTTATTCCTCCCGCAGATGTTTGACGGCTGGGTTCTGAAGGGAGAGAAGTTCCCCAGCAGGCAGGACCACCAGCTCCCTCTACACCAGCGCTACACAGACTACTGCTCCTCCACAGCACCAGGAGCCACCAGCCGCTCCTCTCAGAACGTCGCCATGATCTTCTTCCGCATTCACAGCCCTGACAGCGGCTTCACTCTCGCTGTCAAAAAGCTACACAACCCCTTCCGTGAGTCCTGCTACACGTCCTTGAAGTCACTGGAGGGCTAAAAAGTCTAAAAGCAGAATAAACAGAAACATCATCCATACAAATAAAACTATAATTCATGAGAAAACAATGTAAACAAGGACCAAGGCCTTGCATCTAAATCAGATTATTCTCAAATGTGTGTTGTCTAGACAGGTGGTACTTTCTTGTGTGCACGCATGTGTGTTCTTCCTGGTCATTTGCACTTGGTCGAGCATTAATCAAGGCCGAGAGCGACAGGAAGAGATTGAATGAGGGGGGATGCACCTGTTTTCCAGCTGCTTGACAAACACGGTGTTAACACTGTGTCAAGCAACATAACAATCACAGTCTGGCTGTAAGACAAGGACAGACAAAGAAAGAGCACTGACACAAAAAAGGGAGTTTGAATGGATTATCTATAGAGAAACAGCATACATCTCAGGCCACTGTGTGACATTGCATTCATATATTGACAATTAGCTGCAGCTGTACATGCAATAATGTGATATACAGATAATACACATATTAGCAACAGTAAACATGTTATGTTCTTCAACATGTGTAGACATTTCTTGGCCAATAAATAATAAATGTTTCACCTGATTTTGACAAGTAGAAGACAGTCAATTCTGAAAAAGCTGTAATGCTGTGATGAGGGGCACTAATATGTTTTACCAAAAGTAAAGGCAGATTTTATTTATATTCATTCTGTTCCTTTGTAAATTTGAGTGATAGTCACCAACATAAAAAGGGAAAAATGATACACATACAGCACAGTTAAAAGTCATTAATCTAGCCTTCATATGTTGCGCTTGCAGAACAAATAACACTCGGTAATATTTATTCTAACATTCTCTCCTTAGCTTTGATTGGCACGGCTCCTTCACCACGAAAATGTCTCTAAATGAACAA
Organism: Enoplosus armatus; assembly: GCF_043641665.1. Lineage (NCBI taxonomy): Eukaryota > Metazoa > Chordata > Actinopteri > Centrarchiformes > Enoplosidae > Enoplosus > Enoplosus armatus. The sequence goes on along the minus strand of NC_092183.1, from coordinate 8,857,192 downwards.
CATGCCCGCAGGAGTAAAGTGTTCCGACTCCTGTTGGTGCCTGTTTAGTCTACCATACTGTTATCAATTCAAATTTCATTATTTTCTTATCTTTGTCATCAGAACTGGAATTGGATTTCCATGCTCAGCCCTAATTGTGTCCCCTCCCCGCCGTCAGCCTTGATTATGTCCAATTTGTGACATGAGGTGTCAGTAATGAGTTTCTCTGGTGATAGGGAACTGTTAATTCGAAACCTCTCCTCCTGTGTGTGTGTGTGTGTGTGTGTGTGTGTGTGTGTGTGTGTGTGTGCGTCTGTGCGTCTGTGTGTTTGTGTGTACAGCCTGTAACATCATGTCTCAGAGTCCAGAGGGCAGCTTCACCATGGTGATGCCACACCAGCGCAGGAACTGCAGCTTCTCCATCATCTACCCCGTGGAGATCCGACTGACAGAACTCAGCCTGGGGCAGGCCAAGAGCAATGAGCTCAGCCCACAGGTGAAACACACACACACACACACACATACACACAAAGACAGACAAACATCCCCCTTCCTCTGTGAAAGAAATATCTTTACTTAAATTATTCTATAAATTAACACAATTATAATGCACTGAGACAGAATTATGGTACTACTAAGATGTCTAAGAGCCAGTGGCCTCTAGTTTGACCGTGCTAGTGCCAAATGTCATCGCAAACACTTGTTGCTCTAATATTCATATAAAATGTTATTACAGCTTGACAATCTTATTTTTCCATAATTTTGTTTCAGTTCACCGTTAACATCCATCATAAGCATCAACCCTAATATTTGCCTGGTTAGCCCACATCTCAAATTTGTTCAGTAATTCACATAGGTCTGGTGCTGTGCTCATTGATAGGTGTTTCCCCCAGTTAGAGAATCAATTGACCAATCAGAGCTCAGTAGGTGTGATTAAAAGTACGATGTCATCTTTCTACATATCTAGCTACATAACGGTAACTCTTGAAAATAGCAACAGGAAAACTAGCGTGTAAGAGATTGATGCAGCTGTACGTGTCGACTGAAGTGAAGCAAAATGGCAACTTAGTCTGATTATCAGGCTATAGTTCCAGTATCATCTGGATCATTGTCATCATCATCATCATCATCATCATCATCATATCATCATTAGTTTGTGTAGAGTCCTTATTTTTAAATAAGGAAGCTACATTTAACAAAAGCTTTTACAACTGATTAAGTTGTGTGAGGTGAGCTTTATGCAGAAACATTATTTACAAGTCTTTTTACAAGTTTCTTTCCGGAATTAACATAATTAATCATTTTAAATATTTTCATAAAAACTTAGAAATTAGGGTTAAATTCATTTATAGTAACCATTTAAAATATTTTTGGTTTTATCTATTGCTGTAAGATTTTTCTATATCTTCCTAATCTTAAAAGAATAGTTCAACATTTTTGGAAATATGCTTTTTCGCTTTCTTGCCGAGAATTAGAGATTGATACCATTCTCAGCTAGCCTGGCTCTGTCCAAATGTGACTAAATCCACCTTCCAGCACCTCTAAAGATGCACCTCTAATTATCATACAGCTATATCTTGTTTGTTTAATCCAACAACAGTACAAATAGTTAAGTGTAAAAAAAATTACAATCTTTACTTTGGACAGAGCCATGCTAGCTGTTTCCCCTCTTTATGCTGAGCTAAGCTAACCACCTTCTGGCTCTAGCTATATATTTAATGTCACTGTGCAGACGCCAGAGTTGTATCAATCTTCTTGTCTCTTGGCAAGAAAGCAAATACGCGTATTTCCTAAAATGTCAAACCATTCCTTTATAAAAATGTGTTTTATTTGCTCTATTTTGACCTTTTCCATATTGGATTTGCACTGCATGGATGTCGTAGCAACTGAAAAACATTGGCAGTGAGCTTCTAAGAATATTGTCATTGAAAGTAATCCAGGGTTTTGGAGTCTTGTCCAAAATCAATGTTCTATTTGGCAAATAGTTTGCAGACCCATCTCATAACGTCATCTTCAGCCGCAGCAGGCAGCTATTTTCAGCGGAAAAAACTCTAAAAACCTGCTGTTCACTACCTGCTCAGAACCAAACAGCAGACAGACACAGGTAGCGACTAGCTGATGAGCATTTAGCAGCTAAAATGCCAGACATAGAGACCAAAAACAGAACTGAAAGAGAGTGAATATTGGACTTTTACATTCAATAGCTGTGCAGGAACATGACTCTAAATAGATGTGTTATAGATAATAGATAATGTTGCTCTGTAACTGCTGGATGTGTAAATAAGCAATCACTGTATTAACTTAAAAAATGATATGTTAATGTTGTGTTCACAACATGTTTGCACTGCCCCCAAGTTTACCAATCTAAACACATTCCCAAATACCATACAAGAATTCAAAAAGTTACAGCAACAAGGGGAAATTAAACCTATTTACAGTCTTGATTACTGCAACTGCTACTATGACAACTACAACCACACAAGTACTTAGTAGTTAAAGTTGAATTAATTGAAGAGAACCTGATTAATCATGTTGATAAAAGACTGAACAAAACAAAATGACTCCTGAAGATGTTGTTGGCTGCCAGACTGCTGACATTATGACAAACTGTAAGTACTGTATTTGCTGGGCCGAGTACAACTGCCCGACACTTCTACTCAAATGTTGAGGACAGCTTGTAAGTGTGCCAAAGTCAAGTGTTACAATTTCAAAGACAGGAAAATACAGCTGGCATTACAGCCACCAACTATAGCGTGAAATCCAGGAACATCATATGTTGCCCCTTCCATGTGTTTTATGGCTTGCATGCACAACACTTGGGCATTACCGACGTGTCCAGCTAGGAGGAATATGTATGTGCATGTGCATGTGCTAGTAGACACAAGATACAAACAAAAGGGGGACCTGCTCCTCAACATACTGCTCCATAGCGCCACCAGTTGTCAGAAACTCCACAGGGTACCTTTCATATGGCACTTTCATATGTAGACTTCATAAGTTACCTGCTTGCTTTAGCTGCACTTCAGCACCAGAATATTTTTTATTGTTCTATTTTTTTTTTTACAGAGGCAGGTGTGGTCGGGCTGTTCGGGGTCAGGTGACTATGTGGAGCTGCTAGGAGGGAATGGGGTCGACACCTCTAAGATGTTCCCTGTAGCTGACCTCTGTTTCTCCCTCAGTGGGCTCGGTGAGTCTGAGCCCCTCCAGTTTACCTCCAGTAAATTGTGATTTTTGTGATCTGTGATTTTCATTGTAACAGCAGGTTTCCATCAGATCAGTGACAAGTTGGAAATCTGACTTCTTGTACTGGATAATGACTATACTATACTTTACTATGCTATGCTACGTTATGTTATGCTATGCTATGCTATCCTTAAAGCCTAGGCTCACCATTTTCAATTTTTACTGAATTCCACTGAAAAGTACCCTGATTTTTGAAAACACAGTTTGACACCTTTCACCATGTGTGTTGACAAAATCAATGAAATTAAATTCGAGCTGCATATTATGATCCCACACATCAAGCCACAGAGTCATCTCATGGTGATCCCACTTCCCACATGGTGAAATCACCAAATATTTGCAATGCAAATTGTATTTTATAACCTGATTTTTATATTACAAAAAAACCCACCTATACACTCCCATATTTTCTGAAGAAATAATCCAAAGGGAATGTGTGTAGTAGTGTGGGTAGTGGCCGCACACACATAAAAGTGTATGATAAAAAATCTTATATTAACATTGGAGTGAGCAAATTCTATATTTTGAATTGCAATATGCCATGCAATACATTTTTACTCTACTATCTTTATTGATTTACCACGATTTGGGTGGATTAGTGCTACGTAAAACACTTCACACACAGAACAAAGACACATACACTTGCCGTCAGGCTAAGAAGGTCTGGCCGGAGAACAAGAATGCTCTGTATGTGCTCCAGTGTGAAATATCTGTTTTTCTCTTTGGCCCTTCAGCCCAGATGAAGATTGGTTGTGATAACTCGGTAGTGAGGCTGGTGTCCAGTGGGAACTATATCAACCGTGTTTCCTTCCAGTACCGACTACTGGAACAACGTGAGCTCCCCAAGACCCGAGAGAACAGTCTGGATAACTTCTGCGCTGTGGAATGAGATCACACACACACACACACACACACACACACTTGTGAACATGCACACACACAATCACACTGTCATCCATCTCTCTGTAAATACACCAGTTTGACGAATGCCGTTAATGAATATTTTGTATTGTTTTTTCCAAATATTTTATTTAGTGTCCTGATTATGTTAGCTTTGATTATAGTGTATTTATTTTAGAAAGGATTTTAGTTCATCTCAAATTGTGTGGATGATGGTGGATTTAATTGTTTTCTTTTTAGTCATTTGTCAAGAAAATCTGCCACACATTATATTTCTTGGCAGGAGCATTGATTTCAAAGCTTCCCTCTGTTGTTCTCAGTTTCAGTATTCTTTGGGAGGTTTCACATCTCTGCTGTCTGTTCTGTTTATATTGCCTTGACAATTTGAAAATAAATATGACTTGCATGATAAAGCACATTTTTAATGTTCTGCTTTTGTGAGTTTTTATAAGCCTTATTCCATTTAATTATTTTCATCTGGTGTTTGTTTTATTAGTATGCTTCTGCAGGATCCATCCATTTTACCCACACCCAGATTACTATTATGTTCTTTAGATCTGAAAACATGGGAATGTTCTTCAGTCTAGACCAGCACTAAATACAATACAGAAGATTTCACATTTTCAGACCTATGAGTGGCCTTGAGCAACCACTGTTGCTTTTGATCAGGGCAGTTGATGAGGGAGCTCAGATTTGTAAATTGGTTAGGAGATTCAAATCATGCTTATCTAGCCAGACATTCATGATCCCCAGAGGTTGAATCAAAATGGCATTGGTGGTTCCCTGACTTTTCCTCTAGCGCCACCATGAAGTTGACATTTGTAGTTTTAAGTGAATTATCTCTACAACTACTGGAGGCATTGGCATGAAATCTGCTACAGACATTCATTTTCCCCTTTGGATGAATTGTAATAACTGTGGTACTTCCTTAACTTTTCCTCTAAAACAGGTCCAAACAATACTGTGGTTTATGACCAAAACTAAGATGTCGAACATGGTAAACATTATATCTGCTGAAAATCAACATGATAGCATTGTCATGGTGAGCGTGCTAGCATGTTAACTTTTGCATTTAGTCTCACACAGCCGCTAGCTCGGCAGTAGACACTTAGTTTAAATTAATTAATGTTTAAATTGCAGGCATTTGCTGCCCTACATCAATGGTGCATGGTTTTGTTAAACAACACTATGGTATGGTAAAATCACTAATGTCATACCGCTGTTTGGACATTGAATTTCTGTAGCAGATGCTTCCACAGTGTTAGCACAGAAATGTTAATATTCACATACACACATACACCTTAAACCAAGACTCTAGAGGAATAAAGTCTAATTTTAGATCAAATGCTCACAGTGTAGTCAGAGACAACGTTATTGATATACTCATGTACAACATGTACGTGTGTGTATATGTAGAATGTAAATGTGTATGTGTAATCCAATGTAGCCTATTAAAATATGTCCTTGGCAATCAGTATTAAGCAATGACGCATGCATTTCTTTTCTTTTGCATGCATTTTTTGTAATCCAATCTGTTCCAGAGACAAACTCTGAAATAGCTTCCATAGTGGCTGATCATTGCTCAGAATCATAATTAAAAAAGGCTTAATACAGAATAATACACCACAATGTTCTGTGAGAGTACAGGTTTGCTTGTGACCCCTCTCCATCAATGACTGTTTAGCCCTAATCTTTTTCATACTGTACAGTTGTGGATCCTCAGTCTGAATGAATGTGCAGCTCTTAATGGGATTATCCCACAAGCCTCAGTGCTCTTATTCCCCTCGACATCCTTCTAACTGGCTCGCTTTTGATCTTCTCCTTACGTGGAATTAATCTCAAACCTGCTCAACCGTGATGATTCAATTAACCAGCGGATGTCTTTTTTCGCTCGATGTGTTGCAATTTTCAGTCTTCATTAGAGAATGAAACGCACTTTGGATGCCATCGAAAGGGATAAAGTCTGATTATTTGTTTCTAGCACTGGGCACAGCAGTCTTGAATACTCTGCAGTGTATTTATAGTGGCCTGTGATGGTGGACTGGAAATTAGTTTGTCAATTGTCAGCCAAAAGGGGTCACAAGTCCTTGTGGGTGAGATGTGACCCAGTACAGAAAGAGACATGCTTGCATTGTTAATAACACTGAAGTAACAGAAAGAGGAAATTATGTTTATTTAGTATATTATTCACACTGGACTGGTTAGTGAGTACACCACAGAGAGAAGAATATGTAGTGCTATTCTACTTCATTATTCTCTTTCCCTTCCCAAAGAGCTGTTCTCCATCAGTATATCTTCTATGATTTTGGGCTATTATTAAATGACTTCAGGTTTCACTTTGGTCGCATTAAAGTGACACACAGCACAACATGCTTCATAGGGGAATCATTCAGTTTTTGTTCTTACTGGAACATCTTCAACAACTCACCCCTGTACAATGACAGTGTCACACAGTAAGGTTGGAGACATTGATCCATTTGTTGAACGTACTCAGACCCTCCTTAAGTAGAATTACGACAGTATAAAAACTACAAGTAAACTTTAAGAATTACCAGCAGAATGGCCCCTGACAGCATTTTGTTATTATATTATATCATTGGATTATTATTACTGATGCAGTCACAAGTACAGGGGCTTCAGGGTTGGTAAATTCAGAACAGTACAACTCCAGATGTTGTTATCAAAAATTCAGGCTTTTCACAGCCCACACCATATTTTCATAGTTTTGCTGTCGTTTTTCTTGGTTATGACAACATTTTACACACCAACTTAATTGATGTTCACCTGTAATGAATGCTAACTAAAATATTTGGATACTGTGCACGTTACTAAACAAAACTGTTTAATATATAAATAGTTTGACTATTTGAAATTCCTGCAAATTAAAGTGTATTTGTCACTACTAATTACTTTTAACACTTTATTCACTTATTTGCTTGTGTGTTTGGTGGCATCAATTTAATTCAGTCCAGTGATGTTTTTGACTGTTTAGGGTCCTTGCTATATACATTAGATGACTGAGTGTAACGCCAAACCAAACTGAACCTTTAAGAGTAGTCATTTGCTTTTAAAATAACATTACTTGTGACTCATCAAGTAATTGTAATGGTGGAAGGAAAATATACTCTATCCCCACATTTGGTGATCTACAGCATCTGGGGTTTGCAAACATGCAACAACAGGTCAAATTTAATTATCTCTATATATATAATCCAGCAAAGCAAATATAACATGATCTCAAGGGTTGACATGTAGAAGCAGCCAGAACAAGCAACCATCTTGATCCTTTTACCTGACAGCTTGGCTCTTGTTGGAAGTTGGAGTGACTTGAAGCAAATAAACCCCCACTGATGTGTAAATGTATATGTTTTACATGCCTGATGGAAAAAGCTTAAATCTACCTTATTTTACAGCAAGACAAATAAAGATAGTAAGCATTTGCATCCATAAAAACACACACACACACATACATGTGTCCATTGCTCAACATATCACTTACCAGTGTATATGTGACCTCAGCTCTGTGGCTCTCTATGCCTCTTTAGAGAGCATTATATCAATCTACTTCACACGTTAGCATCAGCAACTGACCCCAAAGCAAACATATCACAACAAATTATATACAGTACATTATTCACACACTGCTTATATGTGATGTACTGTAATGGATCAGAGTCTGTTATGACTTACAATCTCACAAAATGTTGTTGTACTGTACAGCATGAGTCCAGAGTCATTTAGGAATTTGCAGCTGTTATATATAAACAATAACAATATTAAACAAATTATCAAACAGGCATAGAGGAGTTATGTTCTGAAACTGGAGTGATGGCATAATGATTAAGTTTTGTCCTGCCTTTTATTTTGCAGACCACATTAACTCAAGAGTGAATGTTTATTTATATGCAGTCACTGTGTAAAAAAACACTTTGAATAGAGATCAGAGCTGATAATCAGCTGGGCGTGGTCTTGACCTGCTCTTTCAGAAGTGCACACCAGGTCAATTGGTAATTTCTTGGCTATGACTTCACTTTGAACAGTGTACATTAATTATACAATTGCAACATAATTACCCCAGTAAACCAAACTGTGACCCCTTGGCTGCCATTGGGTGGTAAACACATGGTGGCTTGTAGCATGTAGCATTTTGTTATCAGTCATAGCTGTTATTTTGTACTCTGATTATGATTAAATCACACTTACCTGCTTTTACAGGGAAACTTACCAAACTTGCATTAAAACAGTTCTTAGGGAGATTCTTCAGAATTAGTACTTTCACTTATTCTAACATAGTTTGTGTAACACATTTCCAAAAATAAGCGGTTAAAGTATATCCGTTGCTTTAATCATTTAAATTTTTGAGAGGTACATGCTCTGAACTTATATTATACATAAAAACTGATGCACACACACATATCTATGGACTTATATATATTTTTACTGATTATCTCTGATTATCTCAGTTTGTGTGCAACTTTTTGATTTCTCCTATACTGCCCTCTACTGCCTGGTTTCTTTAACTGCACACAGGATGATACTCGGTACCATACAAGTTGAAGTGTTTTCCAAACAAGTTGTTCTTTCCTCTAAAATATAGCTTATATAAATAAGCTTTCTACAGTTTTCCTGCATGAATGTAGTTATGCTTTAGGTTTTGGATGACTTTAGATTCAGATTTTTTTTAAAGGAGCAAAAGGATTCATACTTCAAAGGTGCAGCAGAGATGTTGTTTAAATTTGAGAAAATGTGAAAAAGTCAGCAAATTAATATTTATTTTTTAACACCAGTTTATATTTGGTACAAGCTATATATACAAATATTTCAAAATATACAATATCTGTTAAATGTGTAAGTGAGTAAAAAAATAAGACAAAATTATACTATACAAGTACCCATCAGAATAATTACAGATATACAAAATACTGTGGAAAATAGCCTCTTTACAGCAATGTTTATTAATGTGCACTGTGCGTGTTGAAAAAACCCCCAAAGCAAATTCTAAATAGTCCACAAGGATTTTAGATTTCAAAGGCTCCAAGTATATTTCAACGATCACCACAGCCTCAAAAGTTCTTTGATTTCCAGTATGCTTCCTCCACTTTCAACACTCAAGGCACCACATGAAAATGTAAAAATGAGGGCGTTAAGTTTCAAATGAAGAGTGTAATGATGGCTAAGGGTGCCAGAAGGAGAGGGACAAAGACTCCAGTGGGTTTTGCTCCATTACACAGGTCTCCAGAACAGCAACTGACACCCATGGAATAAACTCTATCGCACATATCCCTTCTCATGCATTCTTTGGTGATCAGGTTTTCAGCAACTGCACCAGGGAAAGAAAAAATGGAAAAGTTCCATTAAATAAGTTAAAATATGTGATTTGAGTCACAGAATTGGAGGTCAGACTATGTTGTTCTTAAGGCTTGCCGTGGCTGTACTAAATGTTACTGATGCAACAGTAAACATCACGACACCATATAAAGCCACATGTAGTAGTAAATTCAACTTACCAATGCTGGTGGAACAGCGGTCGTAATGGTGAGGACAGCTCCATACTTGAGTGCAGGAGCCGGGGTTTTGACTCCAGCAGGTGAAACACTTTAGCCCATACACTGCAGGCAAAAGAGAATGCAAAATTTTCACAAAGACAGACAAAAACTCAATTTTAATTTCTGTGCTGATTGCTCATCACTACCGCTCTGACCTGCTGACAGCATCATACAGCTGAAAGCCAAAAATACACACAGCCTCATTTTGAGTCCTTGATCAAACAGGAAAGTGCAGAGAATCGAAAATGTGCCAGACCTCTGATGTCAAATGAACATTATACACTTCCTTGTGTGTTTTATAGCCTCAACAAACCTCTCCACATTGGCGTAGCTACAACAACTAATAATGTTTGGGCAGTTCACATTTGGGGAGTGTCTACCAGCCAGCCATGTTGATCATTTATTCCCACCAATTCATCATCAATCCATTTTTCAAAGGAACTCCAGTGTTAATAAGAGTTTACTTGCTGTAACTTGAGTTGAAACTTTATATTTGTTCAAGGCATTTACCCAAAACACGTCAGCCGTCTGTGATGAAGCTGAGACTGAAGCTGCCACACCTGGAGATGTCAATGTGTAACTTATTAATGTTTATACAGCCATAAAGATCTGCAATGACCATGGCATAATATTCACATCATAGCTATAAAAATGGCCTCTTGAAGGCTTCCTAGAAGTGTTGCTTGTATGCTGATGATACACTTTAAGTTGTTGTAAATCCCAGTAAACCACTACTATTTTTATGTTCTGTGTGAAATATTATCTGGCTGCTCAGAAAATCCAAATTTAGCATCCATCAAATAAATCCTAGCGTCATTCAGATTGTAATAATTGCGGCATTAATTCTTTGCAAACACACACTCATACACACACAGTTTCTGAGCTCTTTAGTGTAGATCTCTAATAGCATTAATAGATCTACGTCATTAATCTGCTGCCAGAAAAGGCAGCTACTAAGCAAAGACTCTCTGAGCAGAAGGATTCATTCACCCAAATAATTAAAACACTATTTTTTCATGGCAGGATGCCTTTATTTATGAAGTATAATCCCCACCTCTTCTCGCCTAAGCATGTGAAATAAAATGAAACTGGATATGTTATAGTATAAACCAGCCACCTCTGTTTGGCCTGTCTGTCAGTCAGTAATGAGCTTGGCCTTTTACCCCTGGATTAAAGGCCTTGTATAGGAGGCGGGTGAGGTCTGAATGCCAGGTTAACCACCAGCTGCTGAGGAGTAGTCCTTCATTTTTTATTCCTTTCTTTTATTTCTGATGGTGCTTTTTTTCTTTTTCATGGTTATTAGACAGAAAATCAGAAGAATATGAACCTTCTTGCTGCAGTAACAGTGGGTATAGTCTTCTTTGTGAGTCATAGTGCAGGACAAGCAGGGGTTCAGCACTTCATTATAGAGTTTCAAAGGTCGTGACATTATTGTCCAATATAGCTCTATCTTATTAAGTCTGGCAGTCGGCCATGGCCTGACAACAACATCTCTGTCTGAGCAAGAGAGGGAACTAGCAGAGCGGTGGGAGGTCAAGTCTGAGTGTGAGGTTGTCCTGTACTTTGTGTGCACTTGAGTTGTGCTTTCTTTCCTGTTTGACCTACATGTAGCTCTGTTTTATTATCTTGTTTTGTATTCATTTACCAGTATTGTGGTTTTATGGTAGCTAATCTAATTTAATCTTTTCTTTGTCACATTTCTGTGTGCGTTTAAGGTAAAAATACCAATACAATAATGTAAAAAGAAGTACAGAAGTGTTATCAGCAAAATGTACTAAAGTATAAAAAGTAAAAGTATTGTTTCTGCAGAAAAATGGCCCCTTTGACGATATTATATTATTGATACTGACACATCAATGTGGAAGCAGCATTTTATTGTTGTAGCAGGTCGAGGTGGAGCTAGTTTTTTCTACTTCACAGTTTGGTTGTTTAGTCCCTTAGCAAAGTGGTTCTCAACCTAGTGGCCAAGCCTCCTCCAAAAGATCAGGGTAAATGTCACTTTGATGGAAGTCATAGACATCTGAGATGCGGCAAGGGGTCCCAACTAGACACAGCTTTTTTGTAAGAGGCCAAAAAGATTGAGAACTTCTGGTTTAATATTCAACAATCACCAACATTGTAAAACACCTGCCAGTAATACAACTCAATTCATCAAGAGAGTTTATTGTGTTTAGTAGAATTCATGTACATGCAATGAATTTATTGTGCTATACATGCCATGAATATCTTGTAAGACCAACAGTTTAACGACCAGCGGTTGGAGCGCCTGCTCTACTCCAGGATTCCCAGCAGAGGTGATGTTCACTTCCTGAACTGAGGGATGGGGGAGGGGATCTTGATGTCCTGCCCCTTCTCCAGCCTCTTCTCACATTCAATTAGGTAGTTCACGCCGTCAATCACTACTTGTACCAGCTCGACCTGTGGATACATGGATACAACTAGTGTCAAAAGTCACATTGTTACACAAGTTCAGGTTACATTTGAGTTAATATCCAAATGATTTCATTTGATTTCATAAGAACTCCAGCTGAGTCCAGTGATTAGTTCCTCTCTCAGGTCGAAGGAATGCAAATAAGTGAAAGTTGTTAAACCATTCACAGTGTATAGTCAGTCATTTTCCTAATCTATTGCAAATTTTAGCTTGAACTTTGTGCACTCTAAAATTTGGTATTTGAGAACCAGTGATCTTTGTCTGTTTATAAACTGTCTTTAATTTTAAATTCTCCATGATTCTGTGATACTGTGTGTTGTCTTCTAAGTACAATACATAATTCCCCTGCAGCCCTCCATAACGATGGTGACTTTGGCTCCCTGAGTTTAGCATTTCAGGCAGGACTTTCTCTGCTTGGGTGTGATTGGTAGAGTCTAACCACAACCATAACCCTGATCTTTAACAGCCTTTGATTGGAAGCGCCTGTTGGAGGCCTTCATCACAGCCTTTGAGGAAGTGCTGCATGAAAGGCTCAGCTCAGGAGGCAGAAGTCTTTTAACCTCAACTGGCACATCCCTGCCTGGATTATAGATTAAAGACCAGCAGGGGGTACGGTTATTCACAGCCCACACCTGTTGGCATGTCTGCTCTGCTCTGTCTGACTCTGTCACTCTTTGCCTGCTGCTCATTTCTACTTTTACTTCAGCTTCCTCCTCAAGTGTTTACCTCTGACTTGCCCAGACGGTCGAGGTTAGAGATGTCAACGGTGTCTCCAGTAGCAGCCGTGTCAACACCTCCTGTGCCTCTCTTCTGTAGCCTCAGGTTGTCCAGGATCTTTTTGAAGCGAGGGTCCTAGATCATAACCATCACACACAATAAATCATTTTCAGACACAGGGGGGCAGGGGTATGTGTCCCTGTGTGTGCTGTCATTTACTGGCAGTGTGTTCCTTGCATTACCCTGCTGAGGAGGGGCAGGCGAATATGCACGCCAGCCCTGAGCCCAGTGCCAAGGTTAGAGGGGCAGGTGAGGACGTAGCCCAGACGCTCATTCCACATGAACTCCCAACCTCTCTCCTGAATTAGATGCTCCACCTAAAAGTTACATATTTTTACTTTTTGGAACACACATGTTAAAGATATTTTCAACAGACTCAATTAATCCATTTATTTGTCACGTGCGATCATACAAGGTAAAATTACAGCGAAATAATTAAATATCTGGAGATTAAAAAGGACAAAAACTACAATTGTAGCAGATAAGGCCCAGTTTCTTGATTTCTGATGTGTTATTCCACTGTATATTTTGTTTTATGGCCTAGTTTTAATACAATCTTGTAGACAATTAGCACTAAGATAAACTGCATAAACTAAATTATTTCAATTAGGGAGGAATCCACACTGGACCATGGTGGTGCAAGTAGACATAGAGACATGCATACTTGCTTAAGACCTCTGCAGAACCTTTCAAACACCCTCTTCATGTTTCCTCCTTTCTCCATGGATATGATCCTGGTGTGGTCCTCCTCGTTGATCCAGATTAAGAAGTTCTTCTCGTTGTTGTGCCTGAGACAATCAGGAAGGCAGAATTAAACTCTGATTCAAAGCTGGGTTTTTATGTCCATGAATCATTAGAGAAGAAAATCTATTTTTCAATCACATTCGGCAAAGTAAAGCCTCCAGTGTCAAGCCAATCATGGGCTATGAAGGCACAGGTGGGGAGGTGGGGGACGTAGCAACACTACTTTATCAAAAAGGAAATGATCCTGAGGTATGGAGGTAAAGGAAGAAGAGAGGCATGAGAAAAGACATTTTGAATCTGCAGAGGAGAGTGAAATTTGATCGATGCAGAACAGCTGTTTGAAAAGAATAATTACAGCATTCAAACAGGAGATAAAGTAACCTATTAGTTTGGGTCTGGAGGAGCTGCAAGTGTAAGTTTCATGATACTACCAGTGATGTGTTAAGTACTAAATGTATAGGAGAATGTTTTGTAAAACTACTGAAAAGACACTAACACGCTGTATTCTACCAGTGAGTGAGTCTGAATCTGCTTGTTTTTTGGTGATTTTAAGCCTTACAGGAATGTGGGCACAGTGTTTTCTACATAATCTGTCTTTACATAATTTTACAGAAAAACAGTGTAATCTAATTCTACAGTATAATCTACTTCTTTCCAGTCATATTGGTCCAACTATATGGTGTTTGTGCACAATAGTGTCTGATGTCTGATTCCTAAATAACACTTTGTGTGTAACAAATTGGTAAATGTCAACAAATAAGACTACTTTGCTAAAAAAAATAAGTTATGTAATGAAGATGGTCCCAAATTAGCTGTTTCCTTATTTGTGTTTCTATTAGTGTCTCTCGAAACAAAACATCCAGTTGTCCCCAGCACAAACCCATCACTAGTGAACAAAAGCATGCACACTATTCTTCAGCAAACCTCTGAGGCATATCTTTCAACAACTATGTTTCTGGGCACTCTAGGCAAACAGGGGTGCAGGGACTACAGCTTTTGCAGGTTCTCTAAGCTACAAAAACATCTGTATTTCTTCTAGACTCTTTTCTCCTAGTCTTACCAGATCCCACGAGCATCAGGCCAATCTCTGGCCATCCCAGCTGCCGTGAGCAGGGGTGACACAGGTTTATCAAACAGGAAGTGCTCCTGATTGGCCAGTAAAGGAACAGAGGAATCGGAGGGGGGGAGGGCATTAGATGGCAAAGGTCATCAAAAGAAAAAACTACAGAAACCAACCTTGTTTCTCAGTGTGTGTTGGAGTGTGAGTGATTTTGCACTAACATCAATAAGCTGCTGCTGCTCTCTGTCAGACATCTCTCCCAGGCTGTAGTAGCGGCCAGCCAGGTCTCCCTTCAGGCCAGACAGAGCTGTCACAACCACGCGCTCCACTTCACGACGCTCAGAGCGCGTGCACGCAGGGGGAAGACTCAGTCCACGGATGCTACGGCCGGTACGGACACGAGATGACAACACGTAGCGCTCATCAAACATTCCTGAGGTGACCTGAAGGGGAGAAAGTATCAGGTCACTGTGTGAAGGAGTGGATACAGGAAATGATGGATGGACAAGATCATGTGATGCACAGGAGTGAAGAGAAAATGCAGGTGTAACCTTGGAAGCATCCAGGTCAGTGTGGTGCTTCATAGTGTTAGGGTCAAAGCCATTGTGTCTATCCTTGATCACAGGATTAAAGAGCTCACCAAACACCTGATGGGAAAAATCACACACTCAGTTTTTCCCATTTTAGTATTGAAGACAAACAACAACTCACTGCAAACATTAACTCTAACCTCGTAGCTCTCCTCATCTCCAGCTACCATGCCCACGGTCTTGATGAAGGGGTGTCCAGGGTTGTCCACCCCGGTCTGGATGCATTGGTCCAGGGTCCAGTTGTTGGGGGTTTCCTTGTCCCTCAGGTGGGCATAAATGGTTGGGGTCAGGGCTGCTGCCATGCAGTTGTTGTGCTTCCTCAGGTCAGGGAAATCAGCACTGTAGAAAGTTATCAACAACTAACTTAATGTTTGGACAAACTAGTTTCACTACTAGTAGAGATGTTTTCATAGTCTAGTCATCATCATTGAATCATTTTTCAAACAAAACATTTAGTTTGCTTGAATGGCTTCAGTAGCGTGGGTAGATACGCATGAACATATGCAGTTTTCTAAATATAAATATATCTAGTACCTTTTTATTTTGTTCATAAATTATTCAATATTTCAGATGTGCTAACATGCGTATTATAGTATATAGTAGTATATTTGAGGGAGGCGTTGACAGATGCAGTCTGCAGAAATAACACGTTGAAATGTATTAAAGTTTTTTTTCCAGTTTGCAATTGTAACTTATTGATCATCTGTCTTAATATCTTCTTTGATGGAAACAGTAATGTCAGGCAACTTGGCTTGGCTCGACAAAATTATTGAATCACCTCAAATACACACACACACGCACACACACGCACACACACGTACCTGGGTGGATAGAGCCTCTTCCTCTCAGCTGCAGCAGTGCTGTCACTGAGGAGGAAACCAGATGCCAGAGTGCCAGCTCCTATGCTGGCCAACACCACTGCCGTGTTACGGCCAGACATCATACGGGTGAAAGAGTTCGCCATGGTTACGTGGTCTGGGTTATTACCTGGGAAAAGGTGACTTTGCATCAACTTCAAATGTGTGTTATTTATTTACCATTAAAAGCAGTCTGCCAGTGTAAGGCGCTATTTGTGTCCCTTTTGGACAACATGTCAGGTTACTGCTGACTGTTATATTTAAATCTGGTTACATCTTGTGGGGAAGTAACTGAATTTATCACTGGCCAACGTGTAAATATCCATACTGATTGTGGTAATAGTTGGTTCCAGTCTCATTAAGGACTTATAAATGTCAGGTTATGTGTTTAAGTGTATTTGTGATACTTTGCAGCATACTGATCTACTGGTTTAACCAGGCCTGAACTTTACCGCAGCCTCCTGCCTGAATGTCACAGACATTTAGATCATTGGAAATCAGATTGCTAAACCAGACTGCCCACAGGGACAGAGGAGAGCAGAACAACCTGTGACCTATAAGTATCTGAGCAGAGTATTTGTTGTACAACTTTATAGCATGACTGTGTATTTCTCTTTAGAAATCTCACAGTGGTGAGACTATAGCATTGTGTAAGTATATGAATGTGATAACAGAGCGATTATAGTAACCCAAGCCTTTATAATGCACCTTAAATACATATTTGGAGGTAGCTGTCATTGTGGCTTTTGTGTTGTTGTTTGTCATATAGTTCAACAATTATCTTAATTTACATTGAAATGTATTAGCACACCTCTTCTCAGGTACATACTCAGACTAAACTACTAATTGCATTAAACTATCAAATGCTTAAGTAACAGATACGCCTGCAGTCTGTGTGATGAGATTATTCTAGAAGCAGACAGAAGCCTTCTGATTGGCCACCCTGGGAGAGCCACCAGCTCAGGTGATCAGATGATTTGTGATTGGATACTGAGAGAGATACCGCCATATTAATATAATATGTCATCTCACCTTCTCTTCTCTTCTCTCAGTGAGACTCTCTACGTATCATTATAAACAGCACTCCTATGCGGTGCTGACATATCTTTGCACATTACCCATAATACAAATACAAATTCTATATCTGTTATAAGCTATTGGTCAAGTCACCTTTCACACACACACACACACACACACACACACACAAACACACACACACACACACACACACACACACACACAGTATTGATAGTAGCAGTCTGTGAGGTTAAGCCAAAGTGCCAGTTTTAGAGTTGGCATCAGCCGTCTGCCTCTGACATCCTGGGCTGGTCAGCTGAGCTCACACAGGACAAGCAGGAAGAGGCAGAGGGTGGGGAGGTGGTGGGGAGGTGGATGAGAGAGAAAAGAATACAGTTTGAAAGGAGCCGTTAAATAAATACAGACAAGGTGGATATATAGGAAGACTTGCAAAGGGAAAACAAGGGAGAAACTCAAGATTCTCGCTGAAAAAAATCAGAAATACGTGGAAAGGAAAAGGAGCAAGAGAGGGGATGAAAGTGAATGAGGTGTGGAGGAGTGAGGGACAGTACAGGATGTATTAAGGGCCACATTAAGATCAGGCGGAGGGGTTAAAAGGTAAGAGGACACTTAAAGAAGGAGCGTGGAAAAGGTAGGATTAGAGGCATTCCCATCAGAGACTAGAAGATTAAATGAAGAGGGAAAGTAATGAGGAGAGGCGTCTGTACCCTCTGACCTTTCCTGAAATGGAGAAAGACATACCACACAGCAGAGGTGGAAGAAGTAGTAGCATCATTTTTTAAAGTAAAAGTAGCAATACCACAGGAGCAATACCACAGTGTAGAAATACTCTGCCAAGTCTGGCATTAAAAATTTTAGTTAAATAAAAGTACAAAAGTATTAGCATCAACATAAACTCAAAGTACCAAAAGTAGAAGTACTCATCATTATATTATTGGATTATAATATCACTTTAATGTTGCAGCTGGTAAAGGTGAGGTTAAAAACTGCTGTGTAGCTTAATCTACAACATTAAATCTGATTTTATTTGTTGATGATAGTTATCATTAGTAATCTGAATCTGTAAAGTAACTAGTAACAAAGTTTCTAAAATACATTTACTAAATAGATTTAGTGGAGTAAAAAGTAAAATGTTTCCCTCTGAATTGTAGTGGAGTAGTGTTGAGCAATCCACCTATAGGGACACCCTACGCTTGCAGTGAAAAACCACAAACACACGGTTGTTTCGGTGCCTGCAGGCGCCTCGTTAAACACGGAAGTTGAAGCGTGCTTTGTTAAAGTATGGAAAATGTATTTTGTGATCTCATGTATTGTTACCCAATAGCTAAGAACGGGGGGCAAAGGTTATAAAAGGAAGAGCAGAACAAAGGCTCAGGGCTCTTCTCTTCGGTTGCCTCTTTGGTCCCTTGGGGTTCTTGGTAGTTTGTGAGACTTTGTTACTTGGTTTTTGCTTAATTGCTTTTATTCCTTTAATTTTTATATTTTCTTTTTTTTGAACATTTTGTATCCATTTACTCTTTTTGATAAAACTCCAATAAAACTGGGATTGTATTTTGTACATTCCAACCAAATTCCTGTGTTGCTCCTCTCTGAGATCATCTAAGTAGCCTCCCTCAGGTAAGAAGACTCCTCTCCTTGAGATATGCCGACAGTAGATAATAATTTGACTTTGATTGGTGAATTTTAATGAAAGCTGCTGTGTTTATATTGCAATGTATAACATGGAAGGACATGTTGAATAGGTTCAGCTCAGTTGTCTGATGTTTTGCTGCTGTTGTGTTAAGTTTGGTGTTAAGGTTAAAGTTCTCTGAATATTTGGGACACAGGGTGGGATTCCCTAAATTTATCTCAAAATTATAAATTAGGGATTAGGGCCTTCGAGGTGGCCCAGTGTAAAACCAGGCGAGTGTCCTCAAACCATCAGAGTGGACCTCCTGCAGTATTGATCTTTTCCTTTAGGGTCTTACTGGGGTACCACCAATCTCCAAACACCTACCGCACACAGATATTCCTGCTAATCATCGGCACAGAGTCGACTATATAGGCCCTAAAGACGTGGTATTCCGGGAACGTAACTAGACTCCCTAAGCAGACTGAGACGGTCTTGCGTGTAGATTTTGGGAAGTGTTAGGTCGTAGAACAGCCGTCACTCAATGTAATATCTGCGTTGGGTGGGGGTATCGGTTATAACATCTAAGAACCTCTTCAGTAGAATAACATAAAATGCAATTAATCAAGTAAAGTACTAGTACCTCAAAAAGTAAATGTACTTAGTTGCGTACCACCACTGCAACAAAGTGTTTTGTTCATTTAAATGGGTTTGTTTGGAGAGATGTTTGTGATGTATGTATGTTAAATGTAAGATGGACGGCTGGTTGAGGTTAATAGCAGGCAGATTAGGAGGCCCTAATGCAAGAGGCTGCTGTGTAGGCTATACAGAGTGCTGTACAGAGTGCTATACAGAGTGCTGTACAGAGTGCTGTACAGAGTGCTATACAGAGTGCTGTACAGAGTGCTGTACAGAGTGCTATACAGAGTGCTGTACAGAGTGCTGTACAGAGTGCTATACAGTGTGCTAAGTAAAAATCTAAAGGCGGACTCAGCTGATGAAAAGAGTCTCTTGAGGTGTGCATACATGCTTGGAAACAAAGCTTCATTTCTATTATAGGTGATTAAAAACAATCAAAATGTATTAAATTCCAATTAGCTCTTAATGCAAACTCTCACAACAATATAAATGTATCATGCTTCATTCAAAGTATTCCACTTTTTTCAGAGGAAAGCCCACAGTTTGATAAAAAACACAAGTGAAAAATGTTTGAAAGGCAGTCTAAACACCTGCTGTTAGTAGTTAATGTACTACTCTGAGGAAATATACATGCGTAAGGAGGTAAGAAACACAGAGGGGGGAAACCTGCAGAGAGCAAGAGCTGAGAGGTGAGGAGGGAGAGTCCATCACTCACCTGAGGTTTGTCTGAAGAGTGGAGGCAACGAAGGGCCTGAGTGTTTCCTGCAGCTCAGTCCAGAGAGGCTCGATCTGCAGAGTGAGAACAGACTGAAGAACAGAGCTGGGATCAGAGAGAGAGAGAGAGAGAGAGAGTGCTCAGGATTAGCCTCTCACTGGGTAACAGACAGAAAATCCTCTTTCTACTGTCAGTCAGCATGTCTGCCTGCCTCTTCACACATGCACTCACACACCTGCATGCTCACACACATACACACATACATTGGCTTCTATCATGTGCTCAGGAAAGATGATCAATTCTTTGCTCCTTTACACACATTAATAATGTAACTAGAATGATCAGTCAGTCTTAGCTGCAGGACCACTTTCAGTAATTCACAGACACCTGTGATAAATCAACAGACTTAACATTACCTCCCACACTGATCCAGGCAGTGGTGGAGGAAGTATTATTTAAGTGAAAGTGGCATAAAAATACATAACAAGTAAAACTCCTGCATTTAACATTTCATTTCAGTAAAAGTATCTGCAACAAAATGTACTTAAAGTATCAAAAGTAAAAGTACTCATAATGCATAGTGGCTACTGTCAGTGTTATACTATTATATTATTGGATCATTATTATTGATGTATTAATATGTTAGCAGTACTTTAATGTTGTCTTTGGTCAATGTGGAGTTAATTTTAACTACTTCATATAATTTTGGTAGTTCAATCTGTAACAATTGATCTTATTTTATATTGAAAAGTAACTAGTAACCTTAACTCTTAAATAAATGTAGTGAAATGAAAAGATATTATACAATATTGCTCTCTGAAATATAGTGAAGTAGAAGTATTAAGTAGCATGACATGGAAATACTCCAGTATAGTACCTCCAGTAAGTACACGTACCTCAAAATTGTACTTAAGTATGATACTTGAGAAAATATACTTAGTTACATTCCATCATTGGATCCAGCACCTATTAATCACCAAGTGTATCACCTTCACGTTCCTAATTGCATTTTATTTAATAAACATGATTAACACAGCACCTACCTAACTACCTGGGTATTTGGGTATTGGGTTTTACAATCAGAAGAAAAGAAAAACATATTCAAAAGGAAAAAAAAACAACACCTAAAAACATGCATAACTCTGTTTAACTGTTCTTCCATCAGTTGTGTGAATATATTAAAATGTGGGTCCAGGTCACCTTATCTGTCTACAGGAATGTTCACCCTGCTCAGAATATATCCACTTCCTCAAAACGTTCCTGTAATTCACATGTGTTTTTATTGTAGTTTAGTATCACTCAGTGTAAAGTCCAGTGTCAGTACTGACATGGAGGGTGTGGAGAAAAGTTTGCCAAGGAGGAATAATACAACACAAACATGGAGAGTGTAGTCAAATGGTTACACTGTAAAGGACATTTTTATTCAACATTTTAGACTACATATTCATCATAACCTATGCATTGTGTCTCTAAATTCAGATACCTTCTCCTTGTCTTTTTTCCCAGTATTTCAAGTCTAGTATAATTGTCATTAAGCCCATGAGTTGGCTGGATAAGGCCACGATGTCACACCCTCAGTGTTGTGGTAAACTTCAACCAACTGTCATCCATCTGTCCCTCAGAAACAGCAGTCGTGTTGGTTGATCTGCTACAAAACTCCTACTGAGAGACAAATGCTCACAACCTCCAACCGCCACCCCGACAGCAGATCCCACACTAACAACTTGGTTCATCTCCTTGACAACATTTCGAATGTTGAGTGTATCACCTTGCAAACACTTTCCCAACTTGTCTGGGATTCACACTGTACCATTTTTTTCTATCACTCCCTCTGTCTCTGTCTCCCTCTGTCTCACTCCCTTTCTCTAACATTATTTCCTGCAACAGACACAAGTTGTTGCTTGTTCGCAGTTGTTGTTCTACTGTAAATGTAGATACTGAACCCAGATTCAACAGTGTCTTCCTCTCTCTCCTGTCCAACAGCCCTTCAGTGCCGCTCATTTCTATTCAGACTATTAACGGGCAGAACGGAATACCAGCCCATGAAATCGCAATTTCTAGCTAAACATCTCATCCATGATCAAATCAGCAGTAGCTGAGATAGTTTAGTGAGACAAGGAGCAGATTAGACCACAGGTGGTATACAGTTCATGCCATCACTGGGGCCAAAAGAGGCGATGCCATTCATGACCACAGGGTGGCAGGATGGCCGCAGTGCCGGGTCACACTACTTGACAGTAAGTGTTTATGTCACTCAGTCAGAACTTCAAGACAGAGGCTGCCAAAACAGTTCTCAGTGCTTTGTGATTCAGTGAAAAAAGAAACAAGATAATGGCTGAACAAACAGTTGTGGAGGATGTGGAGACTCAGTCTGCAAACCTCCAGTCTTGAACAAGGTTTTATCTTTTTACAGTGCTAACTGTCCTCTGTCAATGCATCCAATATGTTTGCTCTGTGTGTGGCCTGTGAAATATATTGATAAAATGAAAATTCTTTGCTTTGGCACATGGTTCAGCGACACTCTTAGGAAGGAATATATTTTTTTCCCCTGTGCACTTGAATGTGACGTAATCTGTCTGGTTGAGGAAGTGTTTCATGAAGGATACAGTAACAACTGGCTTTATAGGCCAAAGTGGTCTACCGTCTTCTACTGCAGTTTTATTTAAATATGCATGAAGTGTGGTGGTCCTTTCAGAGAACTACCCCTAAAATGGAATAGTCCTCAACAACAGATGCCATGCAGCCTGAAGAAAAGCCTTAATATAATTTGAATGGAGGCTCTTATTTCAGTTGCTTTGCAGTCTTTCACCGTTTTTGAATGTTGTCTCCCTAAACACCAAAACAAGAACACACTTTGAACCTGTAAATAAACAGGTTCTACAGACAGCCTACTTCATAAAATTCAAGTGTGAAACATTGTAAATATCCCAAGTCATTCTCTGTGAAGTATTTCCAGATGTTGTCTGGATAACAATAATAGATCAAGATTTAGTATTCTTTTAAATGTGACTGCGAGAGCACCCAGGGATGCCACTGTATCTGGTACAACATCTGGTTCAAACTGTGAATCGACAATATCTAAAAGTCCTATTATTCATCATTTTAAGAGCAGCGTCAGGTTTGACATATTGAGATTGTATAATTAAAAATGTAGTTCTGGTGTCTGGCTTTGAGTGAGTACAACTGGGTTACTAATTGGACAAAGAGAAGAATATTCATTCTTAAATTTGGTGAATTCTACTTTCAGTCTAGAGTTAGACCAGATAAAACCCGCGGATAATTAAACGGTGCTCTGATCATACAAAAGTACTTCTTACCTTTTAAACATATGCACACTGTTACTGGTGTTGTGTACTGTAGCCTGATGTTTGTGGTTTCATCTGAATTAATAACCAAAACATACAAAGGTAATTCTTCTGTTGTCCCACAGAGTTTTGCAGAGTTTGGTCCCATATCGTAGTTGAAATGTGTTGATGCACCAGAGATTGTCGGAGTACATAGGAGTCAAAATGAAGGGCAGTTGTTACCAGAGGAAGCAGAAGCAACTTAATATCTATGAAATTATTGCACAATCCAAGAAACTGCGCAAACCCATAAGGCATGTTGAATTTATTTCCCCTGCACCTAAAAGTGAGAAATGCCAACAAATACACAAAAACAATACAAACATAGCATCCTGTATTCACAAACCTGTACGTGAAACAGACACTCAGAATTACAGATGCAGTGCAAAGGACAAGTTCTTCCTAAAGCAAAGCCTGAAAACGTTTCCTCTAATCAATCTGGAACAAGATTATTGTTCTCTGTTTTCACTGTTATGCTACTGCATAACAACAGGCTGTTTCACAGATGACATCGCCTAACGATCTTGTGAGGCACACTAAGAGACGAACGTGCCAGATTTGATGGACAAAATAATGTTTCTATGCCTTTTAGCAGAGCCTCCCGACAGCTACAGAGACAATATTAATATAGAGAAGCAGAGGGAGAACGTACATGGAGCGTCCGGTCAGACATGCACAACATGCAGCTGTTGTGTGCATGCAGGACAACTATGTTCATCATATCATCATCATGTCAGCAATACAGAAAACAAATTCTGATTATTCAAATGCTACATTTTTTTAAACCTTCAAAAGACTTCTTTTTTTTTTTTCTTTTTTTTTTTTGAATAAAGTTTAACAGATTTCTTGCAATACAAGAGCCTGGGATGCAAAACTAGAAGTCAACATAAAAGCAAGAGAGACAAAATAATCAAAACAATAAAATCTATATTCACAGCATAACAATTCAAAGTATTTCTTCATCAATCATATGATATGTGTGGAGTCACTATATACAAAAGTAAGATAAAATACAGTATCTGATGAAATAAATAGCATGGTAAATAACGATCATACTGTCACTCAAGCAAAGCTACATCTCAGAGAGTGCAAAAACTGTCCCAGCCTACATCCAAGAGTTACACACTGGGACCTGACTACACACGTCAGTATCTGACAAATAAATCAAACTGCACACAAACGCTGCGGAAGCTTTGGGTCAGTAGAGGTTATAACAATGTTTAAACACTAGAGGGAGATATTAGCTGACGATTAGATGCTGCAATGACTTTACTGTGTTTACACTAACATGCTACTGTTTAGTCTACATCAACTATTTTCTGAAAAAAGAAGTTGAATGAGTGAAACTACAGTCCAATTATTTTAAGGAAATCTTAAAATTTCTAAGTGGAATTTATATATAAAACTTTATGCATGTAAATTGGCAATTGTGGGGAAATTGACCTACACTAGTGGAAGGCACTGATAAAGTTTTTCATTTTGTATCATTCATGTGGACATTTAAAAAAAAAAAAAGAGCTCTTTGCTTTCATGGGAAGGCCGACAATTACAGAATTAATTGTTTCATCTATGGAAAAATAAGCCACTTCATCAAAATATATCAAATTTCGAATGATGTTGTGTTTCATTTTTGTGTCTTTCTACATTGTGTTTGAAGGCTTAAAGGCATTTTTTGCCGTTCCCAGCCCGCTGAGGATGCATAGTGGCTTAGAGGGTCACCCTGGTGAAGAGTGAAGCATGCTAAGCTGATGGTCAGGGGGTCAGGTTGAAGGCCATTTAGACAGTTACATCCCAAGCTGAAATCATGCAGTTTTTATGCAGTGACCATCATGACAGAAAGCGTTTTTGGGGCTCTTGCTCCAGGACATGGCACGGAAATGCACAGGCAACAGAACATAGACAACAGCACAGAGACACGAGCTCAGACATCTCTCTGTCACACTATCTGTATATGCTACATCTCTGTTATGTCCACTGTATTATATCCACTCACTCCATGCTCTCAGCCTTTCCTGCCCTCTCAGGCTGTCTGAGGAAGCGTGATGTGCACCGCACTCTCGACTGAGGAATGATGAGCACACACAGAGACACGTCATTTCCTCAAAACCCTCATGCAATGCAACCAAAACTTTTTCCTCTTATTCTCCTTGAAGACAATCAGTCCAACACCTAAGAAATTCTTAGCCTGTCTCATGCTCCCTCTGTCTCTTGTAAAACTCTCAAGCTTCTTCATCTCTCACTTCAGCCTTTTTCCATTTCCATGCCGTTCTCAAAACTTCCCGATTTCCTCTTGATTGATGAGAATTTGTGGGCGTGTTGCCCTTGGGGGTCCAGGTTCGGCAGGCTCCCACTGGCCACAAACAGCTGTAACTCAGGCGGGAAGCCTGGGCTCGATCTTCAGCGAGAGATCATAGAGTGTGTCTTCATCCATGATCAGAGTCTTATCCAGAAGGTACTGGGTCACCTGGACAGAAGACATTAAAGGGGGGAGAGATACTGTAAGTTTCAGACCAACAACCTATATTTACAGCTATGGCTTCCTTTTCTTATTTTCCATTAAAGGGTGAGATGTTTGACATTTTCTAGCTCAATAGGGTTATGTTTTACAAAGCCCTTTGTAATTATATTGAAGTGCTATATAAATGAAGTTTATTATTTAAATGTACTGTACATTCAGTGATGTTCAGTACTGCTTTGGTGATGCTCTTGAGAAATGAAAGACAGAAAAGTACCTTGGCTTGATGCTCTATTCTGTACGGGGTCTGCTGGAACTGTCGGATCTCTCTGATGATGTGGGATATCTAAAGAAAATGTGGAATTCAAGTTGACAAACAAAGCACAGTGTACATATACAGATGATTTGCATCCCCTTTGTGCATTTTCTTATGCATGTATGTGCCTACCATCCTCATTTTGGAGAAGTTAACAAGACCTTCCTCAGTAAAATTGGGCGTTCCCTCCTCAATAAAGGCCAGGTCTGTGAGATACATTCCCAGGTATGGCACGCATGGAGGATTGCAGCTGGTGGAAGAAAGTATGAAGTGTGAAGGAATAATGTGCATAACAAAGTCAATAATATTTATAATATGTATACAGATATAAATTGAAAGTCTCACTTTTTCAGGGTCTCCCTCAGATTTTTAAACCTTCCCTCAGACGACACGGTCTTCTGCAGTTTGTCCATCAGTGCTTTAGTCTGGATGAGACCACAAATAGACACTTAAAATAATTTTAATTATATTATTATATACAATGTCTGTCCCATTGTATATAATAATCTATACAATGGGACAGACAGACAGTTGCATTAAACCAAGATGCACTTACTCTTATTAAAAGATCATTGTCATAAAATGGCAAAATCAAATTTGCTTCAGTCCTGAATAGGCAGCAGGGCTTGGTGGAGAGACAGTCTGGTGGACATGTCTGGTGATTGGATGATTATGGCTTTAATCGATTTGGTGTTCATCAGGATTAAGTGAAGAGCAAATACTAAACATTACAGGTAAATGCCTCCCTGCACTGTCTTTCTCTGAACTCTTTAATGACATCAATTCATAATAGGGAATATGTTTGACATTACAGAGACAAAATAACTTTCTTCTAAGCTTCTATGCTGAGGTAAACTTTATATACACTTGTTTGCAAGTGCAATACTTACTGTCAACTTGTGTTATGCTTATATATGGATTTTAGGTTTTATATACAGAAAGGATTTATGGAGAATTATTCCACCTGTTTGCTGACTTTAGCCCAGGTCTTCTTCAAACGGAAGATGGCACTGCGATTGAGTGCAGATGTAATCTCCAGTACTCCGTTGTAGTTGTTGAGACAGCGGCAGATGTCAGCCACAGCAACCCATTTCTCTATGGAGTTGGCCCTCGAGCCTACATCGGTGTGGGTCATAATCTGTGATGCCACCAGGTTACTCATCTTCAAACAGGAAAAGAAAAGACAATATAAGAGGACATGTACTGGATATTTACAGTAGGGTAAGGGAAAAAAAGGTGTTTAACGACACTGAAAGAGCTTACATCATTGAAGTGTTGACTAGTTTTCATGATGTATGGTGTCCTTTCTGTCTTATCAACCTTCATCCAGCCCTGGCCCAGAAACTCTCTTAGAGAGAGAGGACAGAGACATGTGATCTCACATAGTGAAATATGGCACAATAATCTCACTGTGACTTAAGGGTATTATCACGTCCCCAGCAGGAGTTGATAAGGACTTGGAAAGAAAGAGGTGTGTCGTGAAGGCTGTCGAGAAATCAAGAACTGAACAACTAAATATAAAGGTTTGAGAAACTATAAAACAGCTTTGCTTATAGCTATTATTATTGGCTGTATTCCCTTATTGTATCAATAGCTTTATAATTTTCTACATTTTAAATTTCACAAACTGAAGAATTGGATAATTTTTTTTCACAGATTTTTGAGAGAAGGCAATACAGCAAAAATACATTAGATATAACCTGTTTTACTCTGCTGTATAATATTTAATGGCATGGATAAATATGTGTCATTATATAGAAGAAATACAAATACATTTACACCTTTAGAATCAAATAATTAAATGACTAAATACACAGTGAAATAATCTCAAATGTAAATGCAGGTGTTACATCTTCACCTTTACATTTACATTTACACCTTCATCATAGTAGCAGTTGACCACATAGTGATGTCAATATATTATAGGTCAATGGAATTTCAATATTAAGTAAAACTCTTTTCCAAAAAAAACATTTGGAGTGGTAAAATAAAAATGCCATCAGTCTTTGTCGTTGTGCATCTAAAAGCATGCTTTTCTATGGAGCTGCCGAGGGACACTGTGATGATGAACTGGCCTCATAATAAGCAGCGTCCATAAAGGTGATTTAGTTTTGTTTGGCCTGATGCAGAACACAGTGTGAGAGTTTTATGCGAGGACTGACTCATAAGGAATGCTCCTGAAGACGATGTGATCCAGCAGAGTTATCTGCTCAGCCAGCTCCATCGCTGACAGAGACTCAAAACACTCTGCCTTCGGACAGTCCGCCTGAACACACACGTGGACACACACATGGACACACACATACAGAGACACACAGAGTCATAAACAAATTCATACTCATACCATAACACAAATACAAACACCAAGGAGATATAAATATGTAATAAAGGGACTAGCTATGATGAATATGTTTTATGACAGTTGGCAGTACCCTGGAGACCGTCACAGTCAGTAGAGGGGGTATTTACCCCTTTCTGCCTGGAGAGTAGAACAGTGTGTTCTGGCCGAGGCTTTTCACATCTTACTAAGGCAATGTGTGTCTGTTTGTAACTCCCAGTCATTATTAAGCCAAGACAATTAACCTGACTGTTTTCATCTCTGGGTACTGGTAACCAAGAAAATTAATACGTATTTGGGGGAAATGTGTATTAAAGCTCAAAGTACTTCAGGGGCGTTAGCTTCGTCAAACAGGGTCATCCCATAGAGAGCCACATAAACATCAAAATTAAAATTAAAAGCTGTATAACTCAGCCAGTCTACAATAAGAAGAGGTTTACGTTATGCAGCAAAAGGTAGAGTTTCTCTTCTCTGCAGGCTACTGCTGATGAATTCATCCAACAGAAAAATAACTAATTAAAAACTGCAGTACATAAAATCATCCTGTTATGATTTTATGTGCTGCAGTTTTCTCACCATCTGTAAGATGTCCTCGATCCTCAGCTGGGCATCGTCCTGCTCGTCTTGAGAAAGGGCACTAAGAGAGAATAATAGAACAGAACTAAATATAACAGAACAGAACAGAACAGAATAAAACAGAATAGAACCCAAGAGAATAAAACAGAAACAAACAGAACAGGATAAAAAAGAACAAAATAGGATAGAATAAGGAGGAGCTTTCATGACAATTTTATAATGAAAGACATTTTGATGGCAGAAACTATGAACTAACTTATCTTCGATTACAGATTATGCGTGCGTTCATATTTTTGTGCATGTGTGTGGTTGTGCTGTACCTTAGTATGTTGGCAGTAGCTTTTCTCTCCTGAGGCAGAAGGTCCGGATCTCTGAGCACCTCCTCCAGGAGACAGATCACCGACATCTTCAGCTCCCCGTTCATTTCAAAGTCCTAAACACAAACACAAATCAACTTCTATACTTGGAAGGACCCTCATAGACGTACGTGATGGGTTCCCCAGCACCCACCACAACACACCCATTACTCAAAGAAGTGAAGGCTTTGGTCCTCACAAAGATAGAAGTTAGGAGTGAACAAAATCCTCCAAATATTTTAGACAGTGATGTTGATATGTCTTGTAATAATTAGAAATGTAGGATGAGATAAATATTTATTCTGAAGATACCTTAGGCACCTTATCATACAGATGTTTATTAGGATATTTTTAATAATTTAATTGATTGTAATTATATATTGTATATGTATATGCATTTTATACTTTAAACTTAAACTAACCACACAACGCTGTGTCTGTAGTTTCAGTAACTGTTCAGTTCAGGACTGACACACCATAAAGACAGCAAAGTGAATGTATTGTTGTTACTTTGTGTTGTCCAACTGTTGTGGTGGTCATTAAAGTAGACCGTGGTGCAAAAGCTGTCCTTTACTTTACCCACATCCCCAAAGTATTTGTAATTCAACTCTAATAGAAGCCAAAGACAAGACAAACACACACATATTCTCTATTCCCTTCTCTTCTTTGATGGCTTTCTCCAGTCTCCCCACCTGACCAATCATCAATCACTGCTGTATAACCCTTCACGTCTTCCAACTGTCCATTCCTCTTCCTGAACCCACTAATTCCTTATGAAACCTCCTCTTTTCCCCCTTTCACTCCCACTCCAACTCGCGTTCAAAGGTCAGTTTTAACAAGCTCTTTGTTCTTTGGCCTTCCAAAGAAAAATGTGAGTGGGTGTACGTGTGTGTGTTTGTGCTTGCCTCTGTGTTAATAAGCCGACTAAAGCTGGCCTGTCATCACAGCATTTTGTATTATTGAAGAAAAATACATAAAATAGGTCGATGCAGTTAGACCTCTACGCAGGGAGTCAGGCAATTACCATGATATTCAATTCATTAGAGGCAACACTGGCTGTTTAGCAGAAGAGTAGGTAGGTGGACTGAGGCGGGCCGAGCTGGTGGTCCAATTGACACAGCAACAATATTCGGTGTGTGTGTGTTTGTGCGCATGTGGCTGTTTACATGCTCAAGTTAGAGCAGTGGAGCAGAGAGAGAAGGCATCAGACATCTGCTTTAATGAGACCACAAAGTTGATCACAACGGCAAAAACAGGACCCCCGACACTCACACACACACTCACACACACACACACACACACACACACACACACACACACTGACAGACAGGCAGACAGCGGTGGGTGCAGACAGACCTGTGAGTGTTTGGAGACCCAGTGCCGTAGCACGTTGAGTACTCTGTTAGTTGCAGCTCGGCGGATGATGAACTCTTTATCACAAGTTCTTTCAGAGTTAGTAAACACTGGAGGAAAAATTCAAACCAAAAAGGAAAAAGACAGACAGAGAGAATATGTTATTATTGCGTGATAATATAAAACTTTCCTTGATGATCTGGGGCTTTACTGTATTTACCAACAAAAACAAAATCCATCAGTGGTTGAAAAGGTATTTGAATTATGTACTTAAATAAAAGTATTTTACATATCAACTTGTTCTTTTACAAAAAGTAATTCCAATAAAAACTGTTCACAGTGTGGTGTACGGATTATCTGAGTAACCAGGACACCGTTTCTGCAAAGAGATGTTGCT
The DNA here is from genome assembly GCF_043641665.1 of Enoplosus armatus. Classification (NCBI taxonomy): domain Eukaryota; kingdom Metazoa; phylum Chordata; class Actinopteri; order Centrarchiformes; family Enoplosidae; genus Enoplosus; species Enoplosus armatus. The sequence continues at coordinate 8,825,929 of NC_092183.1, read as the reverse complement.
GTTTAATTTTTCAAATGTGACCACCACAAAATTCAATTAATCTCTATTGTATTGACGACCAATACAATAGCGGCAGAAATATCAGGGGCCTCTAATGTGGGCAAATAAAAACAAAACTACCAGCTTGGATAGATACAACTAACAATGACTGATGAAATTCAATTTCTTGTAGTTTGGGTGAATCAGCCCTTTAACATTTTTTATGGTTTCAATGTTTTCACTGGTCCAGGCGGTTCTGTTTCTTCTAGTTAACTATATAATGCACTGTAGTTTATAGTAACACAATATATATTATAAGCTGGTCATATGTTTTGCATTTAAAGTCCTGATCTTAACAGTACCTAATAAATACTGCTAACAGACGATGTAACAAAGTAAAGGAATACCATATTTCCTTTTGATACTTCTGTACATTTTGAGGCCTGTAGCCTATAAATATTACTGCTTTAGGTAAAGGTTTTAGGAAATTATATGTTTAATCAGTGTGTGTGTGTACCTGGTGTTGTACCATGTCCTGCTGCTGCTGTGGCAATAGCAAAGGCTGAAGCAGGAGAGACTGAGCAGCGCGAGTTCTCCCCTGACTGAACTGCAGACACACAACACAACAACCCAATTAATAACTACATAAAGTTTGCTTAACTATTAATGTAAATGACCTATAAAATACAGAGGCAGATTATTGAAAACATAATCTGTAACGTATAGGCTATGTGTTAGTAAGAATTAAGCCAAATGTGATGGCTGTGACTATGACCAAATTTTCTAAACAGTAATTTGCATGAAGAAAGTATTTGTTTGTTGACAGAAAGGCCAAATGTATTTATCGTCATCATCATAACTCAAGCTGGATACAGTCCCTATAATGTCATCCGGGCAGTCTATCTATGTGGTCCCGCCTTAAGGAGAACAATCTCAAGACACTTAAAGTCATACACACACACACACACACACACACACACACACACACAGAGGACCATTTATGCCATGGTTTGGCTGTATTTGAGCTTTGTATTGTGCTGCTGTACTAAAGATGTCAGCCTCCAGGGTTAGGGATCTAAGCCTGACTCTGCAGAGTGGCCTGTCAGTGGGCACACACTGCCCACTGCGAGGGCCTCTGACTATGGCATTGTGGCCTGGTTCTGAGTCATAAACCACACACACATCGTTACCTCCAGGCTGTCTGTAGCGGAGGTGTCGAGGTGTGGAAGGGGAGCGACATGGAGACATGTCTCCTGCTTCACTGCTCTGAGGAGACTCCGGGATGATTTTCTCCAGTGACACCGACTCCAGCACAGCTAGACAGAAGGAGAGGAGAAGGACAAGAATAACAATGATGTTCTTGTTGTTGATGATGATGATGATGATGATGATGATGATGATGATAATGGTTATGGTCATGATGGTGGCCGTTACTGTTGCTGCTCCACTGGACTAAACTTAATTATACTTAAGTTCACAGCCATGCAGAGATCAGTGGATAACATCAAGACTTTTGTTTGTTCTCTGCACATTTTGTGTATGTGTGAGCATGTGGGCAAGTAGTAAATGTTAAATTACATACATGTCCTTTGTGTGGCTGCATTCATATATGCAAACATGCATGTGTTTGATATTTGATTCACAAACATCTACTCTGAAGACAAATAGGAAGATAAGCAAATACGTGTGTGTGCGTAGATACATATAACACATAAATACACTGATCTGATTAAGAGCTAAAGAAACTGCGAGACAATATGCAGAGGAGGTGAGAGTGGTACGAGTGCTAATGGCTCTTTGTCTCCTAGTGAGCAGTTAGCAGCTGTCACACATGCACACACTCATGCACGCGCACACACACATACTCATATATTAGTGCGTGTGTGCATGCTAATGAGGGTCTAACTGTTGCTTGCCCTTGCTGTGCTGCTTCAGATGCCCTGACACTATCTTTCTCCAGAATGAGAGGACTGTTTAACACCACTATTAGAAGATCTGAGCATGTGCGGTGAGAAGTCAGCTTAGAGCACACAAATGCAAGGAGATAATGATGTCCCACCAGGCGCCTGTTCTGCTCTTATAGGGAACACTTCACACTGTGTCATCTGATGAGTGACCTCCAGCTCTTCATAAGCATTTCAGTTCGTCAGTAAGGCTCCATATGTCGATGTTCAATTATAGAGAATATATAGTTTATACACTTACAGAACAAACTGTGCATGTTATCAGGTTACATGGTATTAAGCTGAGCACAATGTAGAAGCACAGTATGAGAATTTAAATCATTTACCAATGCTTCACAATTCTCCAAATGGCTGTTACAGCCCACAATAATAATCACAGTCATTCATTTTTGTTTAATTAAGCCCTGTTAACATACCCACAACATTTAGAATTAAGTCTCCATATATCTGTTGATTTCATAATTATTGTATGATTGAAAAGAACAATGATTATCTTTTAACAGAATTTATAGACGCAGATCACCACTACAACCTACAAAATGTATCTGTGGTACTTGTGGAAAACTGTCATGTACCGGACGCTGGCACTGAATTATTTTTAACCTGGTTTAAGAGTAATTTGACAACCCCTAAAAAATGACCTTCAGTCTAACTTCTCACCTTGCTGCAGTGATGTAGAGCTGTACTCCAAGGAGTGTCAGTACACCATGACATCACTGTTGGGTGTGGTTAAAGGTGCAAAAGAGCTCACTTCTGACCATATGTAACCACATATCGGTGATACTGGGTATGGTCAGAGATGAAACAGACTTGAAACTTTCAACCAGAGAGGGCAGTGAAACACTGCTGTTATGTTACTCTTTCATCTCTGATCAGACCGTTCCCGGTTTTAATCCAATTTTTGCTACTTTTAGACTTAAGTTTAAGTTTGCTGCTTGTGTTGAGACATTTAAAATTTGAGGACTTTTTGCCAAGTGAAAAAGCATGCCAATATTTCTCACAGTAAGGTATCAAAGCTTGTTTTGGTATCAGTACCAAAGCTCAGCTATTGCATCTGCATTAATATCAACACATTTCAAACAAATCCCAGCCCTAATGTTCTGTACAATATAAATGTTTTTGCAGTGTATTTGTGTGGAAACTATAACACACCTCTGCGGATGCTCCGTCTCAGTTTGCCACAGAAGGGGTCGATCTTGGGCACCTCCTCCCCCTCTGCAGTCGAGCAGGGGCTCTGGTCCGGGGACGAGGGAATGGGAGGAACTTGGTCCTGCGGTGACTTTGAGTTGTTGGGTGGGGGAGAGGTGGAAGAGGGAGGAGGAGGAGGAGAGGAGGCGGTCGGAGTCGGGGTCTGAGGCGTCGGTGTTTGGGGAGTGTGGGCAGACGTGGGGCTACTGGCAGCAGACTGGGTAGTGTTCTGGTTGACGCTGGAGTTTGACAGAGGACTGGTTAGGTCCAGGCCTCCAACCCTGGCAGTGATGGGGGAGTGGAGGGAGAGCTTTCGTGTTCGAACAGGGGAGGAGGTGCGGGACGGGATGGACAGAGGAGGGGGAGAGGAGAACTTGCGGCAGAGACGAGGAGATTTGTCGTTTACGTGCTCACCACCTCTGTTATTCTGATTGGTGGCAAAGAACAGCTCCAAGGACCTGAAAGGGGGGAAAGCAATATGTTAGCAAAATAAGAGGACTTTTAAGAAGCAATAAAGAGAGAGTTCAGGGAAAAGAACAAAAGAATGAAAAGAAAATGTGTAATTGCAGCAGCTGAAAACAAGAGCTTGTTTGTCTGTAAGCCTTATAGTGTTAACCCCTCAATAGCAAATTAATTTGTCAGATAGTTTTCCTGTATTAGAGACATATGTCTAGTTTAAGGTAAAAATAAAATGGCACACTGTGAATTCAAAATTCATAAAGAAACAAACAAGAGAACAGTGTCTTACGGAAGAATTTCAGATTTCACAGCATACTGGGGACCTCAAAGCATTTACTGTCACATTTGGAGCTATTATCCAGAGTGACTTGTAATGAGTGGGCACATACAGTGCAGTCATAAAGTATTAGAACAGTGACACAATTTCTATTGTGTTGTGTCTGTTCTCCAGCACACTGGGTTGGAAATAAAACGATATCTTTGAGGTTACCGTGCTGACTTTCAGCTGTAGTTTTAGGGGTGTTTACATCCACATCAGATGAACAGTGTAGGAATTTTAGACTTTTTTATACATGGTTCCCTAGTTTTAATTTACAGAAAGTAGTTTGACAAGTTAACATAAACTTAAAGCTGAGGGTTGCTCATAGTGACGAACCCACAGAGAATCATCATCAGACGATGCAGTTCCCCTCAGTTCTATGGGGCTTTAAAGTATCTATCAGCTAACTGTTTTGGTTTTATGGCTCAAAACTTTACTGTTTTAGTTCACTCTCACTGCTCTCATCAGTCTCGGTTCCAGGCAGCTGTTTCCAATGAAAAAACTTGGATTAACCCACTGTACGCTACCTGGCTGGCTTCGAAGATTTAGCAGCTAAAGAGCCAGATATTTCTTTTGGTTGCTGGTGAGATAAAAAAGAGAGTGAATATTAGACTTACATTCGTCAAGTGAAGCGAACAGAACAACTCCAAATGAATGCTAATGTTGCTCAGTATCTACTGGATTTGTAAAGAGGACCTATTTTCCAAATCAATTATACTGCATTTTTTGGTCGTAGTCTGGTCTGTAGCAAGTTAAACATATGCTCAGTTTGATCGAAGTTAGGTAATCGTCATGCGCAGTGGAGAAAAAAAGCTCCCTGGTTGTTTTATCTAATGTTTAGGAATATTGTTCTGCTGCACTGTCCTAAAATTGTGGGTCTATGTATAAAAAGGGTTCAGACTAACCTTAAACCATTCAGCAAATGTAAATGTGAACACCCTCAAGAACCTTTAAATCTGAAGGTTACCGACTATGATTTTAGTACCTGATTATGTGCCTAGTCCACAAAAATGTATCCACTTCATAGATTAGAGTAGAAAAAATTCAAATCTTTATTGCAGATTACATTTGCAACATTTAAACGGCTTATTTACTAGGGAATGAAAGTGCAAAAGCTTTAATCAACAAGAATTTTGGTTATCAATTTTATGATGATATTAACACTGCTCAGAGAGGCATGTACAGAGCTATGTCAAGGGAGGAGTAATCATGCATAGATAAACACAGCCATCATTTATTCACACAAGCCTGTTATTTAGCAGGAAATAAAAGAACAAATTGCATCCCAGATCGAAAGAGGAGGGGGAGAAATGAAAGGAGGATAGAGGAAGGAAAGATACATGAAAAGCCAGAGAGGAGGAATGCTGAAGACCTTTGAAGCAAGCAGCGGAAGATGCTTAAGAGGAGGATATAAAACGAAGAAGAGGAATGACAAAAAGGGATCAATATGGATACCGAGAGATAAAACAGCCTTGAGGAAGTGATGCTCCAGTGACAGAACATGCTACAGACCAGCTGCAGATTGAAGAAATATTTCCCTTCTCCCATTCTTGTCTACGTATCATCAACCTAAAATGTTTCAAACTGGCGAAATTACAACCCCTGTGAGTTGTTGCTGTCCATTCATATAATGAGATAGATAGCAGGTAGATTAAAAAGTCAAAGTAATGAAAGTCATGCATCAGTGAAGTATCAGACCAAGACCAGAGGAGAAGAAGAACAGGCAGGACAAGTTGTAAAGAGCAGTAAGTAAGAAGGAGGACTGAGAGAGAAGAGTTGGTTACTTGGACTGATCCATGGCTATCTTCTTGATCTTCAGACTGTAGTCAGGACAGATGGATGAGATGGACAGACGGTCAAATGAGTGGTACTGCGCCCTGTAGTTGGAGGGGACATGAAGAGACAGGGGGGATGGATGACACAGAAACATGATTAAATGTCTGGGTGTGATGGTTGGATTGAGACATGAAAATGCAAATAGGAGATGTGACGGAGACAGATGATGGTTTGAGGGAAGATGATGGAAGGATGATGAATGAATCTCTTGGTAGAGGAAAGGCGTGTTTGAGGAGGAGGGGAGGCAGCGTGTGAGGGAGAGAACAGCAGCATATGTTCAGTCTTCCAGATAGAGAGAAATATCCAGTGCAAAACAGACGCAGAGAGCTGTGTTAGAGTCTCTAAAAGGGCAGGGGCAAACATGAAATGGAAGGCACCTCTGTGATCTAGAAAAATTGAAAAACCAAGGGGCATTTGAACAAACCAAAGGTTCAATCTAATCATTTGTAAAAGAGTGCCATGAAATATAAATAAACAGGACGGAAACAAGACTACGAATCTACAGCCATGCTAGTGGCTCAGTAAGGTTGTACAGGCCATTTTTTTAACTTTTATTTTTCACTTAAATACTGTAAATGTGTATATTTTTATTTTCTATTTCTTATTTTTATATTTTGTACATACTTTTAGCTCTAAATGTATGCTACTTTCTACTCTTGAATGGGAGCACTGGTACTGTACAATTTCCCCCCGGGGATCAATAAAGTATTTCTGATTCTGATTCTGACTCTGATACTTAGGCACAGCAGTAGCTTTGAGTTAAATGCTCATGTCAGCATGCTAACATGTTGATGTTTAGCAGGTATAATGTTTACCATCTTAGTTTAGGGTGTTAGCATGGTAACATTTGCTAATTAGTACTAAACGCTAAAGGAATATACAGCTGAGGCTGATGGGAATGTCATTCATTTTACAAATATATTTGGTCATAAACCAAAGTATTAGACAAATTGACCTGATGCCTGATGGCACTGGATGAAAAGTTAAGGGATCACCAAAGTCATTAGAATTCTTACTCTGGGGACCATGAATGTCTGTATACATTTCTATGGTAATCCATCCAACAATTGTTGAGATATTTCAGTCTGGACCAAAGTGCTGGACCGTTTGACCAACCAACACCACCCATCCCTAGAGCCACGTTGCTAACATGGCTAATACACCAAAACAATAAAGAAACCATTGGAATACAACAAATCATGTTCTATGTATAAACCTCTTATTGTACTGGTTCTCTGGTGGATGAAGGAGCGAAAAAAAGTCAAAGGTTTGACATTAAGGGCAAAAATGAAGCATATCCTGTTTTGTTTAAGTTCAAGAAAGGGGACTCTACACACCGCCACTACCCTTCCTGCACACCCCTGGCCCCTGTTCTCCTCCAGGGAAGGCAGCCACAGGCCATGGTGAGTTAGGCTTTACATACAAACCTGCCCAAGGGCGGAGGAAAAGACAGAGCTTTTCCAGTTGAAAAGCTAAGTCAAGTTAAGCCAAGGAAGGAATATAAACACACACTTCTGATGCAGCCAGAGACCTAATAAGAGAAAGAGAGCATGAATAAAGTAGAGAGAGAGAGAGAGAGAGAGAGACTCTTCATCTGACACACAGTATATTCCTATGGCTGTGCCAAAAAACTTTGTTGAAGCATCTGTTCTGCTGGCCTCCACACACAGGCTGGTATGTGCTTCAGCCAGTATGTATTCAACCTTGTGGACAGAGCAGCATGCCGAGTCCAAAAAATAGGAGGAAGCTAATAAAACACTCTCAGAACACTCATTCAACACAAATAAACAACCTTGCATATTACACAACACACTAACACAAGTTTCTGAGTGCATATTTGTGTGTTTTTGCGTTGCATGACCTGATAGGTATGGAGGAGAAGGGCTTCTTGTAGATGTCGGCCAGTTTGTCCATGACCACCGACGCCGTGGTGAAAATCCTGTATGTGTGCAGGAAGGTGTTGAGGAAGTCAATGGAGAGGAAGCGCAGGTCAGTCAGCCTCTCGAGCAGCCGCTCCACGCTGGCATAGCGGATCTGGGGGACCTTGCAGGAGTTGAGCGTCTTGCTGAAGCAAATGTCAACATCATCTTTATGGAGACGCACATCGGATCTGATGGATACACACGTACGTACATACACACACACATAACCGAGCGTGGGTGACTGCTGGGCTGCTAAGCAAGGAAAAGTTTGTGAAAGTAGCTGAGCAAAAACAGCCAAGTAAAAGAGAGAAATGAATAAAAGAAAATCCATATATTCCAAAAAAGGTAAAAATAAGAGTGGATACCAAAGAATACTTTTGAGCAGATTTCAGCAACAGCATGAATAAATATAAAAAAGCATAATACATAACATACAGATAATAATAAAAAAAAGACTAATAATTTACTGTATATGAACACAACTGTAACATTTTCACCCAGGTACACTACATTATAAACGTATGTTTTGCAACACTAGCATGAAGAGATGGGTGTTCCTCTTCGCAAACACAAACAAACTTACTTGATCATGTGAGGCACAGTGACTTTAGAGTTCTCCTCAAATACACTGGTCATCAAGCCATTACAGCGGATATTATCTATACACTACAGAGACAGAGAGAAAAGGAAGAGAAGTAATGAAAGAATAAAGTGAAAGAATGACAGTATGAGAGGGGAAAAGAATATTTGCAAATTATTTGTTTGTTTGACCTACCGAGTCTGCAACGTCATAAAATATATCAGGGAGAAAATGACTCTAAATTTACTTTGACAAAATCTTCCCTGCACTCATTTGTTTGTCTGTGCACTCCCATTAAATTAAAACCAATCCCCAATCCAATCCAAATATTGTGAAAATATTTCAAAAGTCTGGTTGATAAGGAATTGAAAACTGCCAATGTATTTTTGTGTGATAAGAATGAATCCAGTCTGATATGCTTGTATGGTGCTACTCTGTTTGTGAAGTACTGAGGCAGTGAGCTGAACTCTTCCCCGGGGAACTGCACCCATGTCTGTGTTTACTTATCACTAAGCCTTCTCAATGCCCAGTGGAGACGTGCTCTTGCTATTTGGAGGTTCTTGTTATTCTGTGTTTGTCTGGGTGTGTGTTTGTGTGACTTTGTGTATTACCTGGCTAATATCACTGGTCCACGCAGCCTTCTCCTGCCGCGACGGTGCCAGTAACACCACAGTGAATGAAGGTGATTCTGACGGCTCCACTACAAGCTTGAAGTCCAGCTGGCCAAATACCTGACCGCCAGCTTTAGCTGTGTGATAGAGGAAAAAGAAAGCTTTTTACAGTCCAGCAGTCCTCTTAATGATGATGATAGTAAAAAAAATGCTTGTGCACACACACAAACATACATAAATACACACACACACACACACACACACACACACACACACACACACACACACAATGGGTTAATTAGTGGACCTGCTATCTCCATTCTGCGAAACCCCTGAGGCTTAAGTGTGTGTTGAAGACAAGTGTGCACATGCATGTGGTTGCCTCAGCACTTGTGTTTGTGTGTGTGTAGGTGTTTCATCAATCTCCCCATTTGCAAAAATGAATTCTCAGAAAAAAAAAAATAATGTAATGTAATGTCAAAAGATCAAAACCTGACATTTAAAGGGGGTGATCGTCTGATATTTAAAGGGAAGTAATTTCTGGACACTTATCATCTGACACCTAATTAACCTCCATGAGTGGTGAAGGGCCTAAATGAGGCAATAAGAGCTGCCTGTCAACCAACGCAGACACACTGCTTCATTGTTGTAGTAGTAGTAAACTTACACTCCTCGTCACTGGCGTCTGGTTCCTCTATGAGTGTGCAGTCAATTAGGGACAAAACTCCACCTTGCTGCAAGAGTTGAAGAGCAAATATTATATATATATATATATATATATATATATATATTGCCATTTTAAATAAAAGTTGCAATCAATTCCAAAATTAGTTTCCTGTGTGCGATCAACTTAAACTACTGAGTTTAGGGTGTTCTCACCTTGAGAAGGTGCAGTTTTCCCCCAGAGCTGCGTGTGCAGACGAGGAAGTGTTTGGTGAAGAGGAAGCACTGCCTTTCGCCCTCTTTCTTTAGAGACAGAGAGCCCAGACGGACCTTACTTAGCTTCCCTCGCTCCACCGATGGCAGCTGGATCAGAGAGCCTGAGGAGCAGGACGGGCACAGGATTACATTACATTTCATTAAGCTGACACTAAGCCGAGGGTTGTGTTTACGAAGCATCCGCAGTGGAACAGACATACATGCGTAAAAAGCAACAATTTCTGAATTTCTACACACATTGGCAGACACGTAAGAAGACAAAATGAAGGATAGATTCAGTGGCAAAAACTGTATCTCTGTTTGAATGAATAAAGACAGACAGCAACCTTGTATCAAGAGATGACACTCACTGTCAAAACTGGTGTCAGCACTTCATCCCCTGACCTGTAACTCAACTGCAGGAGGGACGTCACAATCTGCTCTCCTGGCCGGTCGTAAGGCAGCATGCCATGTAAGTTTCGCTTAGCAGGCGTGCATACTCAGTACATTTATTGCATCTTAAAAGGAAAATTGCCTTTGACTTGATCTGTGTAAGAGACCCCCACAAATCAGGAGATCAGACAGCTCATGAGGGTTTGCACAATGTAGCAGTTAATGAACACTGGAACAGATATGGGTTCAGTGCCTTTCTCAATAGCACATCAACAGTATGAAGATTTTGCAAGTCTTGGACCAGTGCCATTATGGGACTGTCTCTCCAACCACTTGTTGCTTGAAGCAATTGCTGATAAATACAGTACAGTTTATACGGTACACTTGTGATTACGGTGATCAAGAATAACTTTGTTATGTAAAATTAGGCAGACTGTTGGTTCTGGCACCATGACTCCACACTAAGACTTTGGCATACACCAGTGATCTCAGGCAATCCCTTTATCTCCACTGTAAGAGAATGAGACTTGGAAGTGCACCCTTCCCAAACAAACAACGAACAGCGTGTTCAGTGCTACAGTACAAATGCTTAGAGGATTTTAATTTAGTAAAGGGAAATTGGTTTAATCAGTTTCATGTTGGAAACTGCTAAAATGTACGTGAAATGTGATTAAACAAAATAAGTAAAACATTCAGTTTTGAACTGCTTGGGAATAATTCATTAGGAAGATATTTTCTTGCTAACATATCAGACAGAGTTGTTACTATCCCTCAGATTAATATCTTTGGGAAGTTACAGTATCATGGAGAACCACTGTCAATGTGTCGAACCACATTTTCACTCGACTGAGCTGACAGAGAGCCAAATCTCCCCCAGTAGAAAGTATTACAGTGGCTAATGTCATGATTCAGTGACTGAGCTCCACCAAGCTACCGCGTCTGTGCTCTCAGATCACAGGTTGACAGGCAGGAGGGTCTTACTGTCCAGAGCTTTGCTGTCTGGTGAGCAGTGCTGTGAGCTGACGAAGACTTACCCTGCCTGACAAAGGTCTGGCTGGTGTCTAGCAGGATGTCACAGCCCTCCACTATCATCCTCTCTATGGCCAGGTTCTTCCGGATGTTCTCCGTGTCACTCACCTCGTCATGCATTACTCTGGCCACACACAAAGACACCAGTTAGTTCAGTATTCAATATCAAGATGTATCAGGAAATTTGATCATTCTAACACATACACACATACCTGGACAGTTCCTCTAATTTGGACTTGGCAAATTCAAGACTCTTGCGCTCCACATGCTCATGAGGTGTGTGTGCCAATAACTCATGCAAGGTGATGATGTAGCGAGGAATCTTGTAGGAGAGAAGAGCAATGTGGAAAAAGGCTCTTTAAATATATGAACAATTCATGAAAGAATTGACATAAAAAACGAGTGCGTGCTGGTGCCCATGATCTACCTGGAACATGGGGTATGTGAGGAAGGTCTCCAGCATCCTTCCCTCACAGGCGGCATTGGACTCGTACTGTTTCAGCAGCTTGTCAAAGTCTCTGTTCTGCTTACAGTTGGCCAAAACCTGCAGGCTGTACTGATGGTTTCGCACAAACTCCTGATAGATGTTCAGCATGGGCAGCAGGATGTCAAATAGGTCAGCTGAAAACAAAAACACACACACATACAGTTAACTGACATTGTTATAGTCACCATGGTTGAAGCTTTATCAGTTGGTGCTGTTTTTAATAAGGCTGTTTTGTGATTTAGTAGAATTGAGTTTTTCTGTGATCAGTTTACTGCTAACCAAGCTAGCTACCTGAGGCTAATGTGTTGCCAACACAATAAGAAGCAACTGTTAAGTGTTGTATTTTACTCTTTTTACTTTTACTATTGTGGACTGTGACTCAACCTTTATTGGAAGTGTTTATATGAGTGTCTGCTTCCCAGTTTCTTTAATCAGGTTGCCTCTTTCTTGGACAACAAGCAAATGGTTTAAAAATCATCATCATGGTGTTAGATACACGACAAAGTCTTTTCAAAGAATGACTAGAGCCTATAACCTTTTAACATTTATGGGACATTCTGAAAAAGCATTGGTTAAAGTAGATGTGATTTCCTAATTCACTGCAGAGAAACAAATGACTACATCATCAGGCTTTTCAATGGTCGTGCCCTCAAAAAGATAAAAGAATCAAAACCATGCAAGAAAAAGCAAACACAGATTTAAAGAGCTTCCATTATATTAGTCATTGATGGACGCTCCTATTCATTTGAACATAGTCTATGTGGGGTTAAAAGCATGTTGTGTTGGAGGTATTAGGAAAGGATGTATTTTTATGACAATGTCAAAAAGGAATCAATCTGTACTGAAAATACCACAGAAATTGATTTGATGTCAAACATATTGTTGATCAAAAACCTACATTCAGCGTCAGCCTGCAGCAGAGAGTCAGATAAGGGTGACATGTTTAATCAGTCTGCCCTTTTCTTTTTGAATTTGTCACAAGTCATTTGCAATCGTGTCTTTCAGCAGTCTGTCTCCTTGGTGATGCTTATCTGTCGAGGGGGCTTCTGTTTTAGGAGGTGAATATGTGGCATGCCTTCTGGTCTGGGTGGTCATTGTCTGTCAAGACAATGAGTGTGCTTGTTGCAGACTGAGATAGGGAAATGATCGTGTGCATGTGTGTGAATGGGGCAGTAAGACGTCAAGAATGACGTTTGAATGAGACAAACTGGATGTGGAGGACCACTGAAAACCTGACCTTGATTTCACTAAGCAGCTGCAGAGTGTGTATATGCACAGAGTATGTATTTGTGTGTTCTGTATATTGTGTGAGATTAAGTAACAGCTTACCCAGCACAAGAGTTGGCCAGTTGGCTATTCTCGCCTTCAGCCCTTGATGGAAAATCTCATGTAGGAACATGATGGTCTCACTGAAGACACAGTGTAAACGCACGCGGTGTGAAAACAAAATGACAAAAGAGGTTTTATTGTTATTTGAATGAACACACATTAATGGTTAAGAGCAAAGATGGACACGAACACATTCACACAGACATACACACCTGTTCAGGAAGATGCTGCTGACATCGTCATGGCTGATGGGAGGTTTCTTGGAGCTGGCAGCCATCCTTAGAGGTCTGAGGAAACAGTTGACCAGGATGTAGAGCTGGTGGACGTACCTGTCATCACACACACACACACACACACACACACACACACACACACACACACACACACACACACACACACACACAGACAAACAGAAAAACTAATATATATCACGTAATAATGTCTGGGTTAAGACTTAAACAGGCTTTAGACCAGTGAGACATAGCAGGTATATACCTGGTAATGTGGTAATGTTATAGGAATTCAGATTTATCTTCAAAACACGTACAGTATATGAGTAAATATGTTTAATGAGGATATTGTTAATATTTAGTAGCTGGATTTTGTAATATTGTAATATACCTTAAATACTGTCTTACAGTTAAATCATAAAATTGCCAGAGTGTTTTCATTTGTTATAGCTGAGAGTAATGAATAATGAATGTCTGTACATAAACATTTGTTATGATCTTTCCTCAAATCAGCAGATTTGCTTCACAGGATCTGATTTAGAAGTGGTTTTGTCTGCCAATCACAGTCTGATAATTTGACTGTGATTCAATTCAATTAATTCAATCCAATACATATGCAGACGGGATGGCGGATATGTATAACATCTTTTATATATATTTATTGTGATAAAGTACATTTTCAAAATTCAATTAAGAAACCATTTAAAGGTGAAATACGGGATGGGAATGGTTACTCCAGTGAAATAAAAGATCTTACAAATCGAGGTACTTCATCACAATGATGCAAAAATAATATTGCCTAATGCAGTCCTGTTCACTGATTTGCAAAATTGTCTGGAATGGTCTAATGCAACTAGAAATATTAAAATGATATCTACATAAATGGTAGACAAATTTCTGTCCTCTCACAGTATTTATAATGATATCGTCTGCTGTATATTGTATTGTATTAAGAGAATCCTTTCCTAAGCCCTACAGCTCTATAGTCTACAGTAAGTGAGATTTACTTCATGTTCTGCAAAGCTTGACAATAGTGACAACTTTTCTACAGTGTGTGCTGCTACTCCAGGCATAATGTATGTACGTACTCCGTCTCTGCCTCCACCATGTTGAAGACGATCTGGTTCCTCTTCCTCATGCTCTCAGCGTGAGGAGAGCAGATGTAGTCCTGAACGATGATCTTCCACTTCCTCCTACAGAGCCAGCCCCGCATGAAACTCTGCACCTGAGGAGAAACAAACAAGGTTGCTTAGACACAGTCATACACGTCGAGCGTACATACTGTGCACACAACAGGTTACAGAAAAGAAAAATACATGAAACCTAAAAGTTCAACCTGAATTAGATTTTAGAAAAACATCTATTTACCTTTTTGATCTTTTTGATATCTGGGTCTTCATTTTCATGGTTGACATGGTAAGGCCGCATTCGCTCCTTAGTTTTGTTCAAAGCTACAATCTTTAAGGAGAAATTCAGTCACAAACAATGTGAGCATAAAGTGCGTGAATAAATGCACAGAAGACATGTTAAATTACACTAAAATCACATTAAACACAAACAATGGTCTTCTGAGGTATAGTAGAAAGATTTAATCAATGAGGATATCATATTCCTAAAGGGACTAACAGTCATTTGGCTGAATATCGCATATGTGATAGTCGTGCAGTGTGTGCTCAGTGAACTGTTGGTGAGATTGCACCAGATAGACATCAGACTTCCTCATCTTTGTCAATCTGGTGCCTTCATTCAGAAAGAGAGAATGAAAGAGAAGGGGGAGGGCTGCTATCAGCTGGCGACAGTAAGCAAATTAAGGCTTATATGTGCCTGACCACCTGTAGTGCATTGTACGGCACAGCAGGTACTGAACACAAAGTATATTATAATAATAGTATAATCCTCTGCAGCTGAATGTTCCAGTGGAAACCATAACATCAAGGCCCTTTAAAGACCTGATCTATCTAATTATGCCAAATCTCAAATATCATTTTTACGCCGATGAAATACTTTCTTCACACAGCAGAGTCAGATTAGCCTTTAGACATGTGACATTTAATAGCTGCAGGTAAGAAAAGCGAGCCGCCTACCACAAATTTAATGTCATCATCCAGGTTTGAAAACTGAGGCATACATGAGACACTTCACAAAGGGAATAAGCCTACGCAAAATGTTATTAAGCTGTGGGGGAAAAAATCTAATTTCACATTGTAAACTTAATAATAGATAGCACCACTTCTCTTTAAATAACAGTGATGACCAACATGATCAAACATAGCTGGTAAAAGGTTTTTCTCAGCAACGCTGTGTGGTGAAGAAATAAACTCAGCAGAGGTTCAGACTGGCTCTAGTACTATATTACTTTCACCTATTTGCTTTTACCTTCAGGCCTCTTGATAACATCAGTTTATCACAGATGGAAAAAAGCATGAAAGACGAAACCAAAGCCATTTTCAGCCACACACTTTCATCTTCATTTTCTTATCACTAACGCTATCATGCAAATGGCAGCCGAGAGGAGCCAGTCTGCCAACTGTTGACAGTTACAGTGGCTAGTTGGTTTAATTATTCATAAACACGGAGCAACACACAAAAACAAACAAACAAGAGTATGTTTTAATGAGATGGATCACCAACTGCACACTAGCTCTCAACGTTGAATCCTTTTTTCATGAGCAGCCCAATTACACGGGCAGATGTTTCCTAATATAAAATGTCTTTCGTTAGCATTTTCATTATCAGCAGGGCTCACTGTGTCCTGCCAATGAGATATAATCACAGTGTGTCGTGGGGACAAGTATCCTCCACACTTGTTGCTCCGAGGGAGAGTTACAACTAAAAGCAGCGTAACAGGCACCTCCATTAAACAGACAGAAATAACATATGCAAGTAAAATATTTATACATCATTGACACAGATGAGCAGAGACAGAATTGTACATGACAGGGGAGATGTGACCTATGGAGCTGTTAGCAGCTGGCCCAACGAGCAAATAGCTTCCCCTTGGGCCAACTGCTGTGCAGACCAGAATTCAATTTCAATCAAGCACCTGTACATTAACAATGACTCTGTAGTGCCTTCTGGTCATCTATGTGGCACATAAGAGAACATGTACAAAGGAATCCCAAATCTCTGATTAGCAATTACATTTTTAAAAAACAATGGTAAAGCTTTATTTTACAGGTCCATGATTTCTGAATAATTTCCTAATAACTTCCTAGTTTCCTATTTTGCTATAAAGAACTATGTAATGTGGTTCAGTTGATACACTTCAATCTAATTAATTCTGATGAATTGGTAGCGTAACCTAGACGGTCTTTTTGTTAGTGCAAAGCAGGTCAGCTGAACATGCAAGACAGCAAAGATGTGAAGTCTGTCTACAGGCAAGCATTCAGCATATATGAAGGATAATGAATGAATGGGTTTAAACTGAGTTGTTTTACTCATAATGAGTGACAAAATACTATAATAAGTTCTTTCACGACCACATGTCTATACATACATACAAATTTTTGGCTGGGCAATATGATTGAAATCAATGTCACAATATTAATAAACTAAGAATCCGATATCGATATACATATATGTGCAAAATCATACATGAACTGATGTTCAATGCAATAAATCGTGTCTCACTGTTTTGCATTATATGAAACAAACTGTAAATGTGTTTTGAATCACTCATTTGGACCAGAAAAGAATTGTATACAAACACACTATACAAACACGATAACATGAGACAATAAACAACAATCACATTATTGTCCAGCCCTCTGACGGGCGTAAAAGCTTTTTCTCAGCAGTTTGACAGTGATGTCAGGAAGTAAGCTCACTTATTTGACCTCAGAAAAGATTGGAGCTATTGATCTAATTACCATAAACCAATAATTACCTGCTGTCGTTTGTGTGCGTGAGAGAGAATTGTAATTAGTTCTGATTTACAATGTTGTAGAGGTCAGTTGTGTTTTGTGTGCGGGCGTGCATGTCTGATTTATCGTGCTGTGACGGAAGAACAGAAACGTGTTGTGTTCGATAAGCGTAATGGTTTGGCAGCTGTTTGTAAGGACGCTGATGGGCTTGTCTTTATTGAGCGGTGGGCTTCTCCTCCTACGCTCAGAGGTGAATGAGTACTGTTCACACCCCCTCCTCTGCTGCCATATACACAACTGTGAAAAGACACACGCACACTAAATACCCATAGGGACATGTGTGTATCTATATATACACACACACACACACACACACACACACACACAGGTATATGTGATTCTCCTTCGATCACTCTTCAAATGATTCACGGCAGGAGAGTAATCACAGAGCTGTGTGGGCGTGAGTGATGCTAACTATGTATGCATACTGTATTTCAATGCCTACGAAAAAGGACAATGGGAAATGTGGTCTTAAAGGTACTCTGTGGAGAATTTGACCACCTGTAGTGCTATGGATGAATGTTTTTGCACATGTGCGGTGCATTCCTGCCACCAGTTTCAAGTTATTCCACTGGTCAACAACTGGCAGCGGTACTTCCCAAAGAAGTGCTGCAAAGTGCCAACAAAGGCAAGGAAGAATAGAAGACTGCAAGCAAGTAAATGTGGATGTAAACAATGCATGATTTAAGATGTTCAAGAAATTACCTTTGCAAATGTTTTATTTGGTAGGAAATGCATTCAACGCATTTGTTAGACCTCTGTTATACACAAGATGCGTTTGAATAACAGTGTAAATATAAATTTGTTTATTCACAAGAAAACTTCTCAAGGCACCTTTAACTTTGAATTGAATTCACCCCATAATCTATTTATTAAGATAGTTATAACCAAGATGATTTCATATTTCACTGTTTTAATGTTTAAAAAGGATACAAATGCCACCTGGTCTCAAGCTGCAATTCTTAAGATTTCAGTCCAGCTTGATTTGGCAATACTTCTGGCTGTTTGTGTTTACCGAAAACACATTTTAAAAACACTCGTCCCAGTGTCGACATTTTAAGGGTCTAGAAATGCAAGAGAGGAAGAGCAACTCGTGCATCTACCACACAGCCAAGCAAACTGTGGCCTGAGAGGATTGTTTTAAGAAAGAACGCTAAAGAAGGAAGTCATCAACAACTAAACTTTCTCTTCCAATGCTCAGCACTAGCTGTTGTCTTCTGTGTTGTGTGAAATGCACACATGCACTGGCTTTTGTCTTATGCGTCCTGTTTAGTATACACATTCATTGTTTCCTGTGGGTATGCAATTTAAATCCCACGTGGAAGAGACAATTACTGAATGCAAAAAAAAAAGGCTATTGCTGAAAAAATGCAGGCCATAAACGGTTCGAAAATGGGGTTTGATGTGATGGAAATCTTGAGGATTATACCTTCGGGTGTGTGTGTTTGTGTGTGTACACATGCATGCTGTACCTCTGCTTTGAGCCTCTCGATTTCGGTGTCCTGATCTTCTAGCTGGGTGCGCAGCTGATTGGCAGCCACCTTCTCAGTCTCCACTATCTGTACAAGGTGGATGTATTTCTGCATCAGCACCTCTCGTTCAATGATGATGTCAGAGTAACTGAAAATAAGGAGAAGTCCACAAATGGCAAGAACACGTTATATCATAAATATGAATAACAGCCTATACAAAATCATGTACATTTCTTGCTTCTGCCCTCCGTTGTGTGTTATGGCAGAAATGAGGGAATAACAAAAACACACTTGTAATTTGTGAAACTGCTTTGAAATAAATGCTGAGCGGTCTGCCAAAGTTGGAACAGTTTGGTATTTTCAGGAGACACTGGTTTGAAGTGGGCAGGGCTCGGGTCACATAGTTCAATGCACCCATCTGTGTTTAGCAACATTTGAATCAAAAATCTGTTACCAGTTGCCAGCAGGGTTGTTTGGTTATGTTGCCAGCACTGTCAATCAAAACTGAACTGGACCTGATGAAGCAGATTAGCTCAGTTTTTGAGAGTTAAACTCTTTCTGAACTTGAAGATTTGAAGCTTTAAAGGACCGGACTGATGGCTTTGCATGTTCTGGTGTACTTAACAGCAAATGTTCATTCTTTATATGCTACCGACCGTGTTCTAGGGGTTGTCATATGTTCTTAGGTTAATTTCCTTTTTGGGCTGAAGCTACAGCACAGGTGTTAATAATGACATTAATGCTGGCTCTGTCAAGTGTCCTAGTGAGCCATGACTCTGAAACAAAAGCAGATAAATATAAATGGAATTCAGCCATCATTCATTTTAGTATTTACATCTGTGCTTTTCCTACAGTGAGATGCTAAAATGTCTTTTGTATAAAAAGTCCTCTTCAATTTAATGGTCCTGCGCACTTCCACAGGTGTTTCCCTTATTCTGGTGCCTTAGACGTCTGCTCAGGTTCAAGATGGATGGAGCTGTGAATTACATGAGGTCATCAAACATGTACCAATAAGAATAATAAAGGTCTAGGTTTTCCCGCCCTAATAGGTTAAACAAAGCTAACAGAGCGAGAAGTAAATGTCAGTCACACACAGGGCTTTTAATGGTATGGGTCACAATGTAATGTGGATTTAGTCAGCCTGTGGATTTAGTGTGAATCTGCAGGAAACACAAAGCAACTAATGAAGCTGAGATTGTGTGGCACCACCTATAAAATGCAAGCAATACACGCTTCTTTTGAAACTATCAAATGCACATTATGTTTTTCAGGACATCCGTGTTTGATTTTGAACAGTATAGTGCTTTCCAGGAGGTAACTCAAATGTCAAACCTCCAGATGTCTGAGCCTGTTTGAGTACACCAACAAGCAAGAGCTTTCAAACATTTCTGAAGTAACTTCATGCCACTGTGAAAAAAAGATGGATTACTGCACATATCAATCAAATTTTCCAATCTTTGCAAGTTTACTTTCATTCTGTGCTGAAATCAACTGAAACGAATGAATTGTGGAAGGTAGGAAACAAGTGCAAAAAGTATTCTTTGGAACACACTCAACTTTGCGGTAAATTATAAATGATTTATACTCAATGGGCTATAACACAAAAAATCACCAGTATGGCCTTTAAAGTTCATATTAATGCTCTCTAATCTTAATGTTCTGTCACATCACGTCAACTTGTGGTCATGCAGTCACATTTCCTGCTACACAAAACAGAAAGGGGAAAGCACACAAATACTCTTGCTATGTGTGTACCTCGCCTGCTGGATGGCCTCCACCCATTCATCGCACTCACTCTCCTCCTCTGTCCGCAGCTCCAGAGGCTTCTGTCCATCGTGACCAAACACGATGAGGAAGTAGTGCTGAAGAGAGAAGGATAAAGAGAGAAAAGCTTGTTTATATCTGTGACCCTGAGACCAAACACGTCTACAACACCACTCCTCAGTTGTGCCAACAGTTTACAACACAAGATGTTTTGGTTGCTCCTTTGAGACGCTAGCTATGGCTAATCAGACATATGGCACAGACATATGGAAACATGGCTTTCAACTGCATTTGCTTCTCACGCTCTTTCCTTGCCCAGATTCATCCCGTAAAAAAAAGTTCCACAGGCTTAACATGAAGCAGGCAGAGCACACAGACAGACAGAGAGCGAGACAGACAGGACGAGGGAGGGTGGGTGGCTCCACACACATGACAAAGTTATTTGCTCACTGAAATAAAAGTCTCGTCTGTGCCTCTCTCCTCCACCAGCCTATTATCATCACCATCAATTAGCCCGCTTTCTGTCTCTCTCTCTCGATTCCTTACTGTCTCTCTTGAGACATTCTGATGAATTTGAGTATCTGCCTTCAAAATACTTCCCCACAGTTACACACAGACACATGCCAACACATGCGAGCATAGAGACATACACTTACAGTAGCGCACACACACACACACACACACACACACACACACACACACACACCAGGCATTATGTGAAGTGATAGAGGCTTTTATTCAAATGGTCATGTCCTGGGGCATTGGGTTACCAGAAGAGCTGCTATTCTTAGTCAGGGAAAAGAGAGAAGACTGAGCTCTGCATGGACTTTCTCTCTCCTCCTCCTCTTCTCTTCTCATCATCCAACCACCTCTTTCCTCCTCCTCTCTTTCTCTCGTTGCACTTCACCTATCATCCCACTCCGCCTCCTCTGCCCCGCTCAACCAGCATCCTCACTTCTCTTGTTGTCGAAACCCACTCCTCCTCCTCCTCCTCCTCCTCCTCCTCCTCCTCCTCCTCCTCCTCCTCCTCCTCCTCCTCCTCCTCCTCCTCCTCCTCCTCCTCCTCCTCCTCCTCCTCCTCCATCCCCACATCCCTTCATACTTTCATCTCTTTGTGTCTCTCTCAGTAAGGATTCAGTGAACCAAACTGAGTCCAGAGGAGAGGCGTTTTACCCCGCAGGAGGATGCACGGGCTTCGGCCCCTGCAGTGGGGATGGGCTGGGGACAGAGTCACCAAGGTTACTGGAACACACACACACTCAGAGACCCTCCTCCATCTCCATCTCCATCCTCCTATCCTTGCTTTTTATGTATGTGTCATTTCGATTCACTGGCTGGCTAGATTTTATTACATCAACAATAATCTGCACTCTAACCGTCTTTGACAGGGAAAAAGAGAGACAGAGCCGGATCGAGAGAGGGAGCCGTTACATAACATTTCTTAACCAAGTACATATTTCTAAATTGTGTCACCACCTAACAAGATAACATTTCCATGGCAACGCAAAATCTGACGCGTCTGCCGTGTTTTGCACTTCCATTTCCTGCTTTTCAGCGCTGCCTCGATTCATTTAATGCTTTTATTGATCCATCCTGCAATTCTAGACATGAGAAGGAAGGAGCGTTAAGTAGAAAATGAAACAGTTTTGCTAATGTAGATTTTAGAGATCTAGCTGGATAATCTGAGCCTATGTTATCTGCACATTTGAGATAACACAGTAAATTGATGGGGTTAGTTATTTTTGCAGCATAAGTTGTATGTCAGGGTTTACAATATATCTGCCTTTTATGGCCTTATTAAAGTGAATACACACAAACATTTTCACACCATGTTGGTATTGATTCACAGGGTTGCTTTGATCACACAGATGTCCCTGTCAATATTATCACATGTACCGTAATGATAATAATAGTGATTGTCCTGGTTTCTCTTATTTTATGCTCAATGGTTGCAGAGTAATAAGATTTCTTACTTGAAGGGAAAGCAGCCATATAACTATCTATTGCAACTGCACTGCATTAAAAATCTTACTTAAATAGGAGTTTAAAGTATTATTGGCTAAATGTACTTAACAAAAGTATTCATTATGCAGGCAGTGACCTATCAGTGTTATATTATTATATATTATGATATTGTATTGATATTACGCGTTAATATGTAAGCAGCATTTAATATTAAACTTAGCAAGTTAGAGTTACATTTCACCTTTTTCACATACACTTAGGTAGTTGAATGTGATCCTATATTTTGTATGTTTTTTTGTAAGTAAGTATCTGAAATGCAGTGGAGTAGAAATACAAGCAGCATAAAAAATGTACCTCAAAATGGTACTTAAGGTACCCTGTGGCAAAAGGCCCGTTTTGTTTTTTTTTGGCGCGATTGACAGTTGGTGATATGCAAAAAAGCGTAGCAGTCCCACAAAGGCAGTGAAGAAGAAGACAGCAAGCTAGCAGACGTGGATTTAAGCAATGCTGAATTAAAAATATCCCCTCCCCCAACTTCACTCCCCCAGCCCACATTTGTTTTAAGTGGCAGATCGCTGTTAATGTTTGTTCTTAACAGATGTTTGCACAAAATACTATGTTTGTATGTGGGTGTGGTCCAACCCATGAGTACTGAGTACTCATGAAATAATGCAGTAATGACTACTGAGTACTCATGGGTCGGAACATGTTGACAGCATCGCAGCTGGTGTGATCCCATTGCAAGACTTTTATATTGATATTGTATTTTACTATTTCCTGCAGCAGTGATCCAGTTGCCCCTGGGCAATCATAAAAGTTTAATGGTATCACATGCTTTACAGGAGATTTTGCATCACGCTGGACCTCATGGCATTGAAAACATTCACAATGCTTTGCAATGATTTACACTGTAACACTGTACTGTGTCCTCATTAGTCGAAGACGAAGCTTCCCAACTCTACAGTACCATTCAGGACTACCGGCTCGCTCTCCCTTCAAATCGGCTCAAATGTACCCTCCATCCCTCAGGGCCTTCACTGTACTGTAAGAAATTTCATTTAAACAAATAAGGACAGAGAGGAACAGCAAAAGAAACAAAGAGACAAAGAGATAGAGGTTCTTTTCTACTCTTTCACTCTTTGCGCCACCAACGACCAATTTACCACTCACCTCAAACTTTTTTTTTTTTCGCCTAATCTGAGGAACAGCTATTATGGAAAATGAGACTGTGAAACTGACAGCATGACACAAAGAAGTGTTTTACCACCACAGAGCAAGACATAGGGAACAATGAAGGGCAGATAATTGTATTAATCAGAAGCAATTTCAGGTCAGTCATTTAAAACTGCTTGCTGTGAGAACAGAGGTGAGGAGTGAGAAGCTCTTTTCACTGCCCAACAGAGACTGAATGTCAGGCAATGAAAATCTACCACACACGCCACCAGGTTCATGGTGGCACTGGGAGGGAATACTTTTTTCTTTATTAAAGATTAAAGAGTCAAAGATGAAACTGGACTTGGTGGTAATAGATTCATTAGGCAAACGATGGCTGGGGGATCCAGAAATACTCATCTGTTATAAATATTTAAAAGCAGAGACGACAGAATCACTGTTGGGATCCACAGATGATTAGGGACTGGAATAGCCACTAATGATGCAATACTGCTGTCTGCTTTGGTATCTGCACTGATGAGAGGCTAAATTGTGTTGTACCATACAACAGACGGACCTCGTTTTTTTTTTTCCTCAACTCTCACTCTCAGCCTTTCAAAGAGACTGGCATTTTACTGCTTTGATGTTGTTTACTTCAATCGGTAGAAAGAGGCATGAATGTTGAAAGCGTTAAAGGTTTGAGGGGCTCAATGTGTATACACTCATGGTACTGAAAGGCTGGTTGAATAACAATAAAGAAACAGCACAGAAGAGCACACTGTATATACAGTGGCTAAAGTATATGCTGCAATAGAATAGAACAAGCAGGAAGAACTGCTTTTCTGAAGGTTCCTTTGCAAGATTTACATATTTTCACCTGCTGCTGTTTAAAAGACCACACCAGCTTGTTTTTAAGTATGGGCTACAAATCATGTGTACTTTTTGCAGATCATTTTTGAGTGCAAGACCCTGTACACTTACAAAGCTCTGGCTGGTTAGACCTGCAGGTGGAAGTTGGGTGGAGCTATGCTGGGAATTGCAATTGTCAATCACAGCATGTACATGCCCACACAGTCCCGAGAAGAGGTCTTATCAGGCGACATAAGTGAATACATCTGTGTGATTGGACTATAGGTATGTAGGGGCTTTAGAAATAGCTTGAGTTCAATCATCACAGTGAACAGAGTTTGCATTAATTTTTGATTAATGCAGTTGACGCGCAGATTGATTTGAAAAGGCAGCACTTTGACAAAAAATACCGCACAACCGCAGTTGTACAATCCATTCAATGTAATGGATTGTACAACTTAAGCAAGTTTCAAATGTCGGCTATCATACTTAGATGAATAGAAACCAATAGCTGAATAGAACAGTAGAAAAATAGTCACATTTCTAAAACATGGCAGTGTGGTTTGCAAATAGTTCACTTACTTTACATATACATTTATACATGCAAAACCACTGGCATGGTAATTTAAATATAAGCAGGAAATAAAATCTGCCATTCACATTGTTTCACACTGTGTTCTACAAACACAAATTACACATGTTAAAATACCAGCAATGACTTCCAAAGCTGCACTGTGTTCTACTACAATTATCTGCAAGTACAAGTTGTGTTTGAGGAACTAACGGCCAAGTAGCGCTACAGCCTTGTGTCACCTCCATATATGGTGTGTGTTTCACAACGATATCAGTGCCAGGTTGGCCCGTCTTCATTTGAACTTCATTTGCATAAAAGCAGTGAGTTTAGAAAAGAGAAAGAAAAAATACTGGAAGCAAGTATGCAACAGGACAAGCACAAACTATAAGGTCCATTAAAGGCACAGGAAATAAAAGTGAATCGGCTGCATAGCGTCAATGAATAAGTGAAAATATAATCCAGTGCTGCAGGCAAAATCAGTCACTGGTTTTCTGATAACATCCAACAAGGTTCAGTGTAGAAACAGGTTTTTGTCTCATCTTATTCCTTAGATCCATATGTCTACAAGGTAGAAAGGACAAATCATTAACAAGCAGTTATAACACAATGGGCTCCACTGGAAGCTGATGTATAGTGTATATAGTGTGTTTCCACCTTTGCACTTCTGTGGTGAACCAGGGACTGCTCAGCAGTCCTGAGTCCTGCTGGGTGATAATTTCCATTACAGAGAGCAGAGCAGATTCATGTGTGTGTATGTGAGACTATAGAGGAAACTGATATGTACTGTATGTGTATGTAGGTGTATGTGGGAGTATATACACCATGTGTGTTTCCCTTAAAAGAATAGAAGAAGACAGAAAATGAGATACTACAAAAGAACCACATGTAGTGATTGTGAGTGATTATTGGAACAGAGCTGATCTCAAACCACCTATTGTTGGCAGCTCTCATGTGGGAACACAATGCCTCAAACATATCAGCAAGAGATTATTGGCTTCATATTCACAAGAAAAAATAATTATATAGGTTTGAAAAGGGCATACACACAGTATGAAAATATTCTACTGAAAAAGCCATAACACATAAGAGGCAACTAGATTGGTTTGAAATCTAAAAGGAGGCATAAAAAAAGGTACATACTATCTAACAAAATAGCTGCGATATCTTGCAGGAAGAACATTTTTGGTTTTCATGCAGACTGAAATTTCATTGATAACATGTGTACAGCTCAGAATTGTACTGCCCGCTTATAAGGATTAAATCAGTTACTAAAACAATAAAAGTCATTTGTGAGAAGAAGCTTTTGAGAGATAAACTGGAGAGAGGGGAGTGGGTTCACTTTTTCCACCCACCAGTCTTCTGGATCAGACTCACAATCTGCTTCTCTCCTCTTTATATTCCCTCATTTCTCAGCCCCTGTCGTGCTCCCACAGGGGCAATAATGTCTTTTTTGTGCCGAATGAAGCTTCATAAAATGCTCCAGGGACAAGAACAAAGAAACAAACTGCTATTGTCATGAAAACCGTGTGTACTCAATAATATTACCTCATTAACTGTACAGTAGGGTACCTGCACACCCATGCATCTGACAACACCAAATACTTTTAATATGTGGCCAGATGTCATCTATCATCATATTTGCCATAATAGATAATGTAGTAGATAGAATAAAAGCATGTTCTGCCTAAAAGGAATAGTTAAGAAAATATGATTATTCACTTTCTTGCCAAGACTTACATGAGGATCCATACAGATATTTGTCTGTTAAATAAGGCTACAGCCAGCAGTCAGTTAGCTTAGCTTAGCAAAGACTAGACAGAGGGTGAAAGAGTCTAAAAATCTGCATACTAGCACTCTAAAGCTCACCAGTTATATCTCGTTTATTTAATCTGTATAAAAGCCGAAGTGAAAAAAACGACCATTTGTGGTTTTAAGAGGACTTTGTGGAGTCTCCTCCGGTTGCCAGGCAACCTCACAGCAATGACAACACTCGAGGAAGTCACTGCTGCCCACCAAGAAATAGTCCCACACATACAGTAACGCCCCTCAATTTTATAGTAGGAAGGTGAAGACGTTTTGGTCGGCCTTGTTTGAAGATTAAAGTAGTTCAACATTTTGGGAAATTTGCTCATTTGCTTTCTTGCAGAGTCACTTGAGAAGATCGATATCACTCTCATGTCTGTATGGTAAATATGAATGATGGGGGTTTAGTTTGGCTTAGCATAAAAACTGGTAACCGGGCAACCTCACACTGACAACAAGACTCCAGGAAGTCACTGCGACTGGCCAGGAAATAGTCCAGCACATAACACCCTTAAAACCACAAATTGACATTTTTACGCTTTGGTTATTGTAAGGATTAAACAAATGTCTTATAACGTGTTAAATAGTGAGCTTTAGAGGGGCTGGTAGGTGGATATTGTTACCGTTGGATTGAGCCGGGCTAGCTGTTTCTCCGAGTTTCCAGTCTTCGCTAAGCTAAGCTAAGCTAACCAGCTCCTGGCTGCAGTCTTATATTTAACGATGGTATCTATCCTCTTATGTTGGCAAGAAAGCGAATAAGCATATTTCCAAAAATGGCAAACTATTCCTTTAAAATGCTTTCTTTTCCTTTGTTTTAGGACAGCCAGCACAAAAAATAGAGCATATCCCCTTACATGACAAAAAAAATACATGAGATGTAACTGTGTGGCAGTTTTGACATGATTCATTTTCTCACTTGAGTATAAATATATATATTTTTTCTTTGTATATTTCTATCCCTGTAAGACCCATTCTGTAATTTCAGAAATCCAAAAAGCTTAACTTCACTTTAGAACACAAGAACAGATTTTTTAATTTCCTGTAGGCTTGTCATAGTGAAGAGATACAAAACATTAATCTGGCAACGACGGCGGCAGTACTTTATGTAACCGCTGAATTCAACTAGCTAATGATGTACCAGCTAATGTGACAATCACTGAATCAACATCCCACATCCTGCTGTTTCTTCATTGCCATCCATGCTGTTCACTTCCTCCAAAGAAGTTCTTATGACAAAGTATGGAGCCACTCTCACACACATAACTCACACACATACACACACTGTGTTACCTCAGACCACTCTGATCAGGGATTACCTGTCTGTTTATCTGGAGATTAAACAGATTGCTCCCCTCCTCTACTGTTTTATTTTCACTGCTGTCCTCCTACTCTACATAAAATTAATAACAAACATGTATAAACGCATATAATATACAGCTATTATCAAGCTTTTTCTCCCATCTTACACTTTTGTTGCTTTACAGTAGCTCTGTCACTCCATCGCCAGGGGGAATTGGTGGAAAACCTCCTGCCACCTTAATGCAACAGATGCTGGATTGGAGAGTTTGCTCTACGACTCCCAAGGTGCAACAGCAGAGCTGTCCAAACACCATAAATCAGTTTTACTATATTCTCGAGAATTGCCAGAGTGCCTAAACAGATACTGTAACAAAACACTGCTCATAAACTCTGCGCTGACAACATCAAAAACACACATGAAACTATTTGATAATCCTATTACCTGACACTAAAGTTTATTTTATACTCTCCTTGTGGGATGTGTGTGTGTGTGTGTGTGTGTGTGTGTGTTTCGCCTTTTCTCGGTGCCACCACTCAGCACCTGTAGACCCTCCCCTTCGAGGCAACACCACAAGCTGTCAACACAACATTGACATATCGCCTTATAAAGTTGATACGGTTGATATGGCAAACAAGTTAGCAAACAGCGGCTTATTTACACATCAAGAAAGCTTATTTACACATCATACAGACATTAGCAATATTAGCATTCATTTGCAGTCATGTTTGTGTCAACCTGACAAATCTAAGTCCAATATTCAGTTTGGTCCAATAAATTCTCCACTATGTTCAGCAGATAGTCTCTAACTCTGCTGAACAGTTAGTGTACAGTGGATTTTTAGAGCTTTTTTCCTGAAAAGAGCTGCCTGCTGCTGCAGAAAACGGCGCTAACGAGAGCAATGAGAGTGAACCAAAACAGTCAAGTTGCAAGCTGTAAAACCAAAACCATACAATGAGCTGAAAGACACTACAATAGAAAACTGTAGAGCTGAGGGGAAGTGTGGAGCTACAGCCAGGAGGTGATTACCGTAGCCTAGCATGAAGACAGGGAGCAGTTACAGCACGTAACTTTCCCAATTTTTTTACTTTGGACAGAGCAGCTGACTAGCTTTTCCCTCGTGCTCCAATTTGAATGCTAAGCTAAGCTAACGTGTCCTGGCTCAAGCTCCATACTTGACATACAAACATGAGAGTGGTATCGATCTTCTCATCTAACTCTGAGAGAAAGCAAGTAAGCATATTTACCGAAATTATGTTTTTCTGAGTTCCTGAACATTTGGAGACAATGGTTTTCATAGGAAAGAGAGTACACTTAGAATTAGATACATGAACACCGTTGTTGCACCAGGAGTGTCTTCTTGAAAGTAAAATCCACCCTCGTTGTCATCCATACTTTGATTAGTGTTGTAGTTCAAACACTAGAGACAGATTTGAAGACTGATGCCAGCTTTAAATTCTTATCTGACGCTAATGAGGTCCATAATGGCTCCAACACTTGCCAGAGAACTTGAAAATCAGCCTGCGGAGGAAAGCAGATCAGACTCTGGGAATACGGGAAGAATTGGTTCCTTGATGAAGTCGATTAGCGCGAGCAACAGCGAAAACGTGAGGCTCTGCGAGGGGCGTTTAGGGCTAGAGGAGCTTTCTAATGAGAAACAATTACACACACACAGACACATATATGCACGAAGAAGTAAGCACTGACACTTGTACTCTAAAGTGTCACCCACCTTTTCTTGTATCAACTCTAATGAGGATGGAGACTGTTGAAAAGAACCCCTATGTGCCTATAGCTTAAAAAAAACACACTTTATTAAAGCTAATGCTGCCATGTCAGACAAGATTTAATTAATCTCTCCCGTGCTTGAAGTTTCTAATGAAAGTTCTTATTTCATTGTATTACAGCCATGTGCATTACACATGGATGGAGGGAAGGCCACAGATTCAATCCCCTAAAAAGCCAATTTGTCCACTCCTTTGTCATCTGTCATCCTTGATGACGATTCTGAGCCCTATGTTCTGTAAACATGAAACTTTAACATAATAAGCATCCATGTCTTGGAGAAACACCCAAAAAATATTCCTCATTTCATAATCCATATTAACGTTGACATTGTCAATTAAGTCCTCTGTCGGTGGCCCTGAGGTGCAAAACACATTATTTCAGACAACAACTCAACAAAAATGAAAATAGTTCAGAAAACAGTTTAGAAAACACAGCATAGTGTATGATTCATCTTCAATAAATAAGTAAGACTGGTTTTGATTAACTTATACATGTAATGCACAAATCAAACGTTTGGCGGTGAATCAAACGTTTTGCTGCAGTATACAAAACATTCTGGCTGCACTTAGTTTTGGACAGAAACATTGGAGATACTAAAATGGCATGCTGACTTTTTTTTTTTTTTAATACATTTTCTTGCACTGTCACAAAAATAAACAAGTGCATGGCTCAAGTTCTTTTTGGCACCCAGGAGGGAGGATGGAGCCATGTGACGGACTGTAAATGCAGCACAAACACCTGTGCAAGGGGAACACAACAGAAAAATCGTCATGTTTCTCTAAACAATGAGAATAAAAGCAGGTACTTCACTACTTTTTGTTGTGAGAAATTGTTGTTGATGTTTTGTTTTGTTAACTAATTTTCAGAAATATAATGTTTTGCACCTCAGGGCCACCATACCGAGCCTGTTACTCAGACTAAACACGTTTCATTTTGGCTTTTTATTTAACTTACTTTACAATTTGCCTGTTATTTATCCTTTTTAAATTCCGATAATAAAAGCTGATAAAAACTAAATCTGTGGGGAGCATCATCAAAAAAAAGAGGAAACCCCTTCCATGCAAAACTTTCCAATTCCAGAGCTGTAGGCTAAACAGC